>NC_135713.1:146713759-147065325 GCF_964656455.1 Halichoerus grypus | reverse complement strand
GTGTATCTCTCTTGGGACTTAATTGATGATATACAAGTGACTCAGATTTGTTTGTGAGAAGGTGATATCCTTTTTTTAAAGATTTTATTTATTTATTTGACAGAGAGGTACACAGTGAGAGAGGGAACACAAGCAGGGGGAGTGGGAGAGGGAGAAGCAGGCTTTCTGTGGAGCAGGGAGCCCGATGCGGGGCTCGATCCCAGGACCCTGGGATCATGACCTGAGCCAAAGGCAAACACTTAACTACTGAGCCACCCAGGCACCCCAAGGTGATACCCTTTTTAAAAGAATATTCCATTGGCAATCAGAGAGCTCAGCAATTTAAGGCATTTTGTACAGAACACAGAATTATTTTCATTGTTGTTTTCAGGGCACCATTAATCTATCCCAGTAACTACAACAGCCTTTAGAATTTTTGGCCAAATTTTCAAGCAGTAAGATAAAAATTTGTCACTACAAAAAACTACCTAAACTGAGTTGAATGCCATTAAAAAGAAAAAAAATAATTTATGACTTTCAATTTAAGAAATATAACTTTGTCTTATTACCCATTGATTTAACATTTTTAGCATAAAATACATGCCAGGAAGAATTCTATGAAATGGTAATAGGGTAAAACTAATCTACAGAAAACTAACAGAAATCTTCAATTCAATAGGTAAATAAACCTCAAAGTAAATGATAGTGTTAATTGATATAAATTTAAATCTATGGACAATCTGGAAGAAATGGATAAATACCTAGAAACATATAAACTACCAAAACTGAAACAGGAAGAAATAGGAAACCTGAACAGACCCATAACCAGTGAAGAAAATTGAAGCAGTAATCAAAAATCTCCCAACAAACAAGAGTTCAGGGCCAGATGGCTTCCCAGAAGAATTCTACCAGAGATTTAAAGAAGAATTAATACCTATTCTTCTGAAACTCTTGCAAAAAATAGAAGTGGAAGGAAAACTACCAAACTCATATGAGGCCAGCATTACCTTGATCCCAAAACCAAAGACCCCACTACCGAGGAGAATTACAGACCAATATCCCTAATGAATGTGGATGCAATAATTATCAACAAGATACTAGCTAATCAGATCCGACAGTATATTAAAATCACTGTGACCAAGTGGGATTTATTTTTGAGCTGCAAGGGTGGTTCAACATCTGCAAATCAATCAACATGATGTACCACATTAATAAAAGAAAGGATAAGAATCATATGATCCTCTCAATAGATTCAGAAAAAGCATTTGACAAACTACAGCATCCTTTCTTGATAAAAACTCTCAAGAAAGTAGGGACAGAAGGAACATATCTCAACATAATAAAGGCAATATATGAAAGACCCACAACGAATATCATCCTCAATGGGGAAAAGCTGAGAGATTTTCCCCTAAGATCAGGAACATGACAGGGATGTCCACCCTCACCATTGTTGTTCAACATAATACTGGAAGCCCTATCCTCAGCAATTAGACAACAAAAAGAAATAAAAGACATCCAAATCAGCAAGGAAGAAGTCAATCTTTCACTCTTCACAGAGGACATGATACTTTATGTAGAAAACCAGAAAGACTCTATCAAAAAACTGCTAGAACTGATATAGGAAATCAGCAAAGTCACAGGATAGAAAATCAATGCACAGAAGTCATTTGCATTTATATACACCAATAATGAAGAAGCAGAAGGAGAAATCAATGAATTTATCCCATTTACAATTGCACCAAAAAAACATAAGATACCTTGGAATAAGCCTAACCAAGGAAGTTAAAGATCTGTATTCTAAAAACTATAGAACACTTACAAAAGAAACTGAGGAAGATACAAAGAAATGGAAAAACATTCCATGATCATGGATTGGAAAAAAAAATACTGTTAAAATGTCTATGCTACCCAAAGCAATCTATACATTTAAAGCAATCTCTACCAAAATAACACCAGCATTTTTCACAGAGCTAGAATAAACAATTCTAAAATTTGTATGGAACCAGTAAAGACCCTGAATAGCCAAAGTGATGTTGAAAAAGAAAACAAAAGCTGGATACATCATAATTCTGGATTTCAAGCTGTATTACAAACTGTAATCATTAAGATAGTGTGTACTGGCATAAAAGCAGACACATAGCTCAGTGGAACAGAATAGAGAGCCCAGACATGGACCCTCAACTATATGGTCAACTAATCTTCAACAAAGCAGGAAAGAATATCCAATGGGAAAAGCAAACAAACAAACAAAACAACAACAGGCTCTTCAATGAATGTTGTTGGGGAAATTGGGCAGTAACATACAGAATAATGAAACTGGACCACTTTCTTACACCATAAACAAAAATTAATTCAAAATGGGTAGAAGACCTAAATGTGAGGCAGAAAACCATCAGAATCCTAGAGGAGAATACAGGCAGCAATCTCTTTGAACTCAGATGCAGCAACTTCTAACTGGATACATTGCTGGAGGCAAGGGAAACAAAAGCATAAATGAAATATTGGGACTTCAAGATAAAAAGCTTCTGTACAGCAAAGGAAACAATCAACAAAACTAAAAGGCAAACTATAGAATGGGAGAAGATATTTGCAAGTGACATATCAGATAAAGGGCTAATATCTAAAATCTATAAAGAACTGGGGTGCCTGGGTGGCTCAGTCAGTTAAGCAGCTGTCTTCAGCTCAGCTCATGATCTCAGGGTCCTGGGATCGAGCCCCGCATTGGAATCCCTGCTCAGCAAGGGAGCCTGCTTCTCCCTCTTTCACTTCCCCTGCTTGTGCTCTCTCTCTGTCAAATAAATAAATAAATAAATAAATAAATAAATAAATAAATAAATCCTAAAAAAATAAAATGTATAAAGAACTTATCAAACTCAACACCCAGAAAAACAAAAAAATCGAAGATGACATACAAATGGCTAACAAACGCATGAAAAAATGCTCAACATCACTCATCATCAGGGAAATCCAAATCAAAACCTCAATGAGATACCACCTCACACCAGTCAGAATGGCTAAAATTAACAAGTCAGGAAATGACAGATGTTGGCAGGGATGTGGAGAAAGGGGAACCCTCTTACACTGTTGGGTGGAATGAAAACTGCTGCAGCCACTCTGGAAAACAGTATGGAGGTTCCTCAAAAAGTTAAAAATAGAGCTACCCTATGATCCCCCAATTGCACTACTAGGTATTTATCCAAAGGATACATACATAATGACTTGAAGGGGCACATGCACTCCAATGTTTATAGCCGCAATGTCCACAATAGCAAAAATATGGAAACAACCCAGGTGTCCATCGACTGATGAATGGATAAAGAAGATGTGAGATAGATAGATGATAGATATAGATATGTAATGGAATATTACTCAGCCATAAAAAAGAATGAAGTCTTGTTATTTGTAACAGGGTGGATAGAACTAGAGTATATTATGCTAAGCAAGAAAAGTCAGTCAGAGAAAGATAATCCATATGATTTCACACATGTGAAATTTAAGAAGCAAAACAGATGAACGTAGGGGAAGGGAAGGAAAAATAAAATAAGGACAGAGGGAGGCAAACCATAAGACTTTTAACTATAGGGAACAAGCTGAGGGGTGCTGGAGGGGAGGGTGGGGTTGGGGTAACTGGATGATGGGCATTAAGGAGGGCACTTGATGTAATGAGCACTGGGTGTTATGTGCAAGTGATGAATCACTAAATTCTACCCCTGAAATTAATAACACACTATCTGTTAACTAACCTGAATTTGAATAAAATATTTTTAAAAATCTGTGGACAAAATGAGAAGTTGGAGGACAAATGTGATATATTGAAAAAACTGAAAACAATAAAGAAAGAAAAAAAGAAGTCAACAATAAAATAATTGAGATACAAAACCCAATGGATAAGATTTACTTCAATCTCAACCAAATTCAAGCATAATTTTTGGAAAAATTAATAAGCTACTTATAAAAATGTACATAAAAAGCAGAATTAAGAATAATGGAGAATCTTGGAAAAAATTTTAAATGAAATCTCTCAGATTTAGAAGATTTACACTATCTTATATTAAGGTTTACTCTATAGCTCCAGTAAGGAAACATTGTGGATTTGGTGCTAAGTGTAACTAGATAATCAAAGCAGAATAAAAGGTGCGGAAATAGACCTGCACATTCTTTTTTTTTAAAGATTTTATTTATTTATTTGAGAGAGAGAATGAGATAGAGAGAGCATGAGAGGGGGGAGGGTCAGAAGGAGAAGGAGACTCCCTGCTGAGCAGGGAGCCCGATGTGGGACTCGATCCCAGGACTCCAGGATCATGACCTGAGCCGAAGGCAGTCACTTAACCAACTGAGCCACCCAGGCGCCCAGACCTGCACATTCTTAAACAGTGATCTCTGACAAATGGGGGAAGACAATTTAATGGGGAAAGATACTAATCAATGCATCATGAGGAAGAAGTGACATTAACAAAAACGTGGCTCAGAAATTTTTAAAACTCATTGCCCCTTAACCTTGAAACATCTTTTTGAAGAACTATCTATACCTAAAAATACTTACACAAGAGCCAAGAATTCCAGGTGAGGAATTCCAGCTCCCGGATGAAGCACCGAAATCAGAAAAGATACATTAATGAAGGTAGGAAAGGTAGCTTCCCATTACCTCTATCATTCTTCCCCCCCTACCTGGGTAGCCCAGGGCAGAACAGCAACCCCTTCCCCAAGGGAGGAGAGAAAGTGACTGCCTGACTTCACCACAGCTGACTCCAGCACCAGTATGAACCCCATGGTCCTAGGTGGCCCTCTGAAGTTTCCTGCTAACCCAAGCCTCTGGTTCATCACAGCGCATACCAGCTCCTGTGAGGGCATGAGGCTCCTGCAGCCTCAGACAGCTCTCATGATCCATAGGCAGCTACCATCCATGAACTCATGTTCCTGGACCACCTGGCATTGGCCAGCTCCTGCAGCCCAAGTGGTTCCTGTGTTTGCTAGCTCCAAATCAGTCCCTGCTAACCCAGATTCCAGCTAGGCAGCTGCAAACTAGGCCTCTAGCTGAACCCAGTGCCAAGCCAACTACCACAGACCCATGCTTTCAACCTATCCCAGAATCAGGCCAGGTCCCATGGCCAGAAACCCCAGCCTACCTCAGACCAGTCCAACCCCTGGGCCTAGACTCCAAACACTAATCATCAGGGAAATGTTACCAAAACCACAGTGAAATATCACTTTTTGCCTGTTAGAATAGCTACTATTCAAAAGACAAGAGCTAACAAGTGTTGTCTAGGATGTGGAGAAAAAGGAAACTGTGCAATGTTGGTGGGAAAGTAAGTTGTTATATTCACTAAGGAAAACATTGTGCAGAGTCTAAGAAAAAACTAAACATAGAAACTAGCATGTAACTCAGTAATCTCATTTATGGTTATATATCCAAAGAAATAAAATCATTAAGAGATATCTGTACTGGGGCATTAATCACAACAGCCGAGTTATGGAAACAACCTATGTTTCCACTGATAGTTAAGTGGATAAAGAAAATGTGGTATATAAATACATAACAGAATATTATTCAGTCATAAACAAGAGGGAATCCTGCCATTTACAACATTAATTATTATTTAGTGCATTATGAAAAGTGAAAAAGTCAGACAGACGAAAACAAATGTTACATGGTCTCACTTATATGTGGAGTCCAAAAAAATCTAAAGTCAAAAAACCAGATTAGAATGTCGGCTGCCAGGGTCTGGGAATGTGGAAAAGAGGCAGATGTTGGTCACATGACACATACTTCCACCTGTAAGAGGCCTCAGGTCCTGACATCAAATGTGTAGCATGGTGACTATAATTAACAATACTGTATCATATATGTGAAAGTTGTTTTAAAAGTTGACTTTAAGGGGCACCGGGGTGGCTCAGTTTGTTAAGCGACTGCCTTCGGCTCAGGTCATGATCCCAGTCCCGGGATCGAGTCCCACATCGGGCTCCCAGCTCAGTGGGGAGTCTGCCTCTCCCTCTGCCCCTCAACCCTGCTGTGCTCTCTCTCTCTCAAATGAATAAATAAAATCTTTTTTTTTTAAACTTTTAAATTTTTAAATGTTATTGCTATAAAAAAATGGTAATTATTTGAGGGAATAGAGGTGTCAGCTAACCTTATTATAGTAATCATTTCACAATATATGTTTACCAGGTCATCATGGCATATACCTTAAAGTTACGAAGGTATATCAATGATATTTCAGTAAAGCTGGGAAAAATTTAGGAAAGGTATAGGAAAAAAATATATCACGGACAAAAATATTTAAGCAAACTTATTGAAGAACATCTCATCTCTACTGCATTTCACGTGCAAAAAAATAATTTATGTCTATATATAAAGGGTAAGACTATACAAGAAGACATAGGTCTATTTCCGCACCTTTTATTCTGCTTTGATTATCTAGTTACACTTAACACCAAATCTACAATGTTTCCTTACTGGAGCTATAGAGTAAACCTTAATATAAGATAGTGTAAATCTTTTAAATCCGAGAGATTTCATTTAAAAATTTTCCAAGATTCTCCATTATTCTTAATTCTGTTTTTATATACATTTTTATAATTAGCTTATTATTTTTTCCAAAAATTATGCTTGAATTTGGTTGAGATTGAAGTGAATCTTATCCATTGGGTTTTGTATCTCAATTATTTTATTATTGACTTCTTTTTTCTTTCTTTATTGTTTTCAGTTTTTTCAATATATTACATCTGTCCTCCAATTTCTCCTTTTGATTTCAGTATTTATCTGTATTATTGTTTTCTGTTACCTACTTTTGGTAAAGTATGCTCTTCCGGGTATATTACGTGGAAATTTGCATAATTTATTTTCAGTCTGTTACTCTGATGAAGGCATTTGAAGTTATAATTTCACCATGAAGTCCTACTTTAGAAACATGCCATAGATGTCTTGTGCTTTTGTTGTCAATAAAAAAAAAATGCATTCAAGGTATTTTCTATGATGTTTTTTATTTTTTCTTACACCCAAACCTTATTTAGAAATGTTTACTTAATTCCAAATTCTTTGGTGATTTATTGAATTCTAATTTAACTCCAATATTAGGACATATGCTTCATATGATTTCTTTCTTTTGAACTACACTGAGAATTATTGTCTTGTGAAGGCGCTCATGTGTGGTAAAAATTCAGTGAAACTTGTATGCTTTTCTCCTGTTAATCTGGTTTATGTCAAGTTAATTCTTAGGACCAGCCAGAGATGCTAAAAGGGCACAGGACAATTTTTTCCTTCTCTATGAATAGAGTGTCTGTTCTGAAGATAGTGTGTTGTTTTAATGTTTAATTGGATCAGATTGTTTGATAGTATTTAGAAATTTTATATACTTACTGATATTTTTACTGATAATTACTTAGTGTTTATCAATCACTGAGAGAGAACATATTAAAAATTCTGACTAGGATTGTGGGTCAGTGAGCTTTCCTTGAAATTCTACAAATTTTGGCTTTATGAACTGGATGCTCTGTTACATTGTTACATAATTTGGAATATTATTACTTTCTTGAAACTGTCTCCTTTTCCCATCATGTAATACTCTTGATTACCTCTTGCAATAATCTTCACCTTGAAATGTATTTGGTTAATATCACTGGTTATTCCATTATCCCTTTGCTTACTATGCCCATAGAATAGCTTCTTTATTCTATACTTCACTTTCTTTAGTGTGCCTCTTTCTTTAGAGTGCGTCTTTTGAAGACTGTGTGAATCAAGTTCTTTTTTATCCGACTGACAATCTCTGCCTTTATTTGGTGTTTGGTGCTTGAAGTCCATTCCTATTTGATTAAATTTCTGTTTCAGGCTTTGAATCTACCTGATTACTTATTTTCCTTTCATCCTGATGGTTACTGCTATTGTTCCTCAGTTTATCCTTCCCTGTCTTTTGTTTGTTTGTTTGTTAATGACACATTATTTTACTTTCTATTTTTATTTTTTAATGACACGTTCTTTTAGTGTTCCCTGTCATTTCTTCTACATGGTGTCACTGTACACTCCATATTTCTTCCTTGCCTCTTCCCTCCAAAACCACCATGAGATTTCTAGGTTCCACTTCCTAAAACCTGCTTACACTTCCTTGTCCTATTTCCTATTCCACAAATATAATAATCATTAGTCAACTTTTATCATATACATTAATTCTGTCATTGCACATTAGATAATTTTATGCTTTTTATGTTTATACTTGTTTTTTAAATGACATGATGAACAAAAGGCAAAATCTTTCATATTTGTTAGCTTATTAACCATTTCTGGGGATTTTGCTCAACTTAATGAATCCAAATTCCCATTTGGAATAATTTCCTATCAGCCTGAAGATATCTTTTAACATTCCTGTCATCTACATATGCTGGTGATCAATTATTTCTGCTTTTTTTTGTTGTTGTTTATTTTATTTTAATCAGGAAAGTCTTATTTTGTCATAATTCGTGAAGGACATGGATGTTTGAATTCCAGAGTTTGTCTTTGTTTTTCATTTGTTTTTATTTTTTCAGCCCTTGAAACATGTCTTTCTGTTGTCATCTGTCTACCAAATTTTGATGGAAACTCAGTGACTTTTTGTTGTTTTGCTCCATATTCAATATACCCTTTGGACTAGCATGTGCCTAGATGTTGTTAATTTTATAAAGATCTTGTTTGAGTTTTCCTATCCTTTTTTTTTTTCCTTTGTGGAAATCTGCCCCTTTTAAAATCTGAATTGGGGATTATTTAAGCCTTATTTCTTCATACTTTTTTTTCCCATAGTTCACCTTTTTCTACTCTGGAACTATAAATACACATAGAATGAAGCATGTCAAATTGTGGTGCTACTCGTCTTTCTTTCTTTGTTTCCCTCTATTTTTTAGTTCAGATGATTCATACAAATCTCTCTTTCTGATCAATTTCCCATTTCTCTTCTATCTCTAATCAGCAGCTTATATGAGCATCATTTGTTCAAAAGCAGAATTTATAATATTGCCAGTTGTCAAATGATTATTTCCTGGATTATGCAAAGTATGTTCCACTCTTTGTCCATGATAAATCCCTATCTGTTACTTGCTCTTTCCATGCATTGGCTCCTTACCATCTATCATGTAGTCCTTCCCTCAATGTAAATGTAGTAGATTTTCCTAACAGTAACATTAAATTATAAAATACTTGTACTAGAAGAAACTGTGGAATATATACATCTTTAAGTAATTTTTTAGAAGCTTTTAATCTAAATAGAAATTACATAAATAAAATTGAACTGAAATGAATAATAAAGCAAAATTACTAATGTGCATGTTATTCCAATGTAAGTTAAACTTTCAGCCCATTAAAACATTTAAATCCTATTCCAAGGTTGAATTCCTGTATATGCGTGTGTTTTGGGTGTAAAAGTGTTCTAAAACTTTTATTTTCTATATCTATTATATATAATATATGCATTTCCAACCAAGTGATATCTGAAATTGAGTTTTTAGTGAATACTACTTCTATTATTCCTACCCACCGTTATCTTTATTACCACCTACAAATGAAAATTTTAAGTATTGAAATAAAATCTTCAAAATCTAACATGCACAGGAAACGAGTATATTTTATTATGAAGTCAAAATACTTTCATAACTTACACTATCGTTAATCTATATACATCATGGGACATTGCTGGAATCATTGATGAAGCTGGGGATCCAAGGAGTAAGATGATTCTCAAAGATCATGTCACTTGGCCTTCATCCTCTTGAGGAAGTTCTGGCCCTTGACCAAGCTGTCCTTCAGTGCATCTTTCATGGTTTCATTCTGTAGACTGAAGATGAAGGGATTCAGGAGTGGTGTGATGACACTAGAGAGGATAAAGAGGATCTTATTAAGATGCAGGCTGCTCTTCTGGGAGGGTCGGACATAGACAAAAATGGAAATCCCATAGCCCATGGAGACCACAGTGAAGTGAGAGGCACAGGTGGCAAAGGCTTTGTGTTGACCTTGCCCTGAGGGTATCTTCAGAATGGTGGAGATGATGTAAACATAGGAGACCAAGGTGAGGGAGAGGGAGCTGAGGAGCAGGACAAGTGAGCTGAGGAAGTCCAAGAGTTCAATGACATGGATGTCAGCACAGGCCAAGTGGAGAAGGGGGTCACTGTCACAGAAAAAGTGATCGATCACATTGGGGCCACAGTATGGCAGCCCAGCCTTAAGGACAGTGGATGGGAGAATGAGGAGAAAGCCACCCACCCATGAGAGGATAACAAGACGCACACAGAGTGAGCTGGTCATAATCACAGGGTACTGAAGGAGGCTGCAAATGGCCACATAGCGATCATAGGACATGACTGCAAAAAGGATAAACTCAGTGCATCTGGAGAGGAAGTAGAAATAGGACTGGGTGAAGCATCCACCAAATGAAATGCTCTTTCTGACAGGAAGCCTGCCAGCATCTTGGGAACAGCACAGGGGGTGGTTAATACTTCACTGAAAGAGAGATTGCTGAGGAAGAAATACATGGGTGAGTGAAGCCTGTAATCCAGGAGAATCAGGGTAATGATGAGGGTGTTTCCAAGGACTGTCACCAAATAGGCCAATAAAAAAAATCAAGAACAGGAGGCCCCCAAGGGCTCTGGTGGTTGGTATCCCCACAAGAATAAATTTGGTCACCAATGTCCAATTGCCTCTTTCCATGTTTATGTCTCTTTTTACTGTAAAGAGAGTGATAGCAGAGAAAAAAAAAAAGTATGGTGAATCATTCATTAAATTTAGAAATTTAGGAGAAATTTAAAATAAGTTATTTTAACAACTTTTTTTCCTAGCAAAATTGATCAAGATATTTGATATTATGATTGGGTATAACATATCCTTCAAAAATCCAGCTTCTTGGGATACCTGGGTGGCTCAGTCGGCTCCTGGGATCCAGTCCTGCATGCGCATCAGGCTCCCTGCTCAGCGGGGAGTCTGTTTCTCCCTCTGCCTGCCCCTCCCCCTGCTCTTATGCCCTATCTATCTATCGTCTATCTATCTATCATCTATCTATTTCTATTTCTATCTCATAAATAAATAAATAAAATCTTTTTAAAAAATCCAGCTTCTTTCCTTTTTATATTCCATAAATCCTTGCAGAGGTATGTCAAATATGTAATTACAACTATATGTTTTCTCAATAAGAACTTTGTCATGTAAGTGTTCTGATAAAATACACCAATGAAAGATTTAGTTGGTACATGTAAATATAAAAGCAATTTATTTCCAGTGTTTGTCTTATAGGATCTGGTCTGTCTGGATGTTGAAAGGGCACATGGAGGGCACTGACTCTAGCTCCCAAGTCAGTGGTGCAGTTAGTTTGAGAGCCACAATGGGCAGTGGGCATTCACGGCAGCCAGATTTTCCCACCTGAGATCTAGCCCTCCAATTGCCAGTTAAGGTGGAAAAATAAGCAAATTAGCTTATCCTCCCTTGTATACTTAATATTACTTTTTTAAAGTTTTTTATTTAACTTCCAATTATCTTTATAGATTTCAACTCATCCTTCCTTCGTAGCCTTTATTTTTCATTGCACCGTACTAAATTCTGTTGAAATGAATCTGTTCTTGAAAATTTTGTAGTGTAAAAAATTATACAAATAATGTGTTAATATTTACAAAACTGTTGGTAATTTTTAATTATGTTTTTGAAATATTATATTTGATGGGACAAGGTAATGATTAAAGGTTTGTGTCTGAATTCGTTACAGAAAAGAAAAAAAATAACTTACAATAATTTGGCAGAAGAAGTACACAAAGAATCCTCAAGTTTAGAAATGATCATATAAAAAATAAGCAAAATAGTATACCGAGAGGGAGACAATATAACTTTGACAGAAATCAGTTATCAAAATTGACTTCCTCCACACACACATACACACACACAAAAAACTGGGATAAAGATAAACATAATCGTCTTTTGCAATAACAAAGTAAACAAAAAAAAAACCCACAAAAAACATTTTGAAAATAATAATATCTTAACAATAATAATTGTACCAATAAATATTAATATATTCCCTAGTACTGTTATACCTCTAGGACTGTAATGTAAACCCAATACAGTTTGTCAGAAACACACACAACATAAAATGGCTCAAGATGTAAAAAATATAAGCATTGGTATAAATGTTTTAGGAAACACGTGTGAAAAACTGAAATATGTGTTGTAATATTAATGGTAGAAAAATCTTTATCAAAGCAAGGGACACAAAATTAGAAAAAAACAGATCAAAATATCATGAAACTATTTGATATGAGAGATCACATCAAATTCAAGGCAGACAACTTTTAGAAATAGAAGCAGAAATGAAAATAACATGGTAGTAAGAGAACTTGACACAATATTTTCTATATGTTTCAGAGAGAATTAAAGAATCTATTATATGAGTATTATTAAAATAAAGTAATCAGAAATAAATTATAGGAAATGTCTGTAATATTATGAATGGAACGACAGAACAAATCCCCTAATTGGAATCAATACTGAAAAATTATTCATAACTAAGATTCAATTACAACTAAAAGGTAGGATTCGATTTTAGTTCAGGAATGGTTAAAATATTTAAAATATAATCTCTAATTTTTAAAGAGTCTATTTTTAGGCAATACACTAAGTATGATTTCGCAGTATTAGCTAGTATACTATTATTTAGACAGAGCAAAACCATTTAAGATAAATACCCCAAATTTTATAAATGCCCCTATAATTATTTTTATTTAATTCTGTAGAGTAGCTGTAAGGTAAGAAACTTAACTGACAAGTGATATTCAAACGGGGCATACTTGGGCGCCTGGGTGGCTCAGTTGGTTAAGTGTCCCCTCAGGTCATGATCCCAGGATCTGGCTCCCTGCTCAGCGGGGACTCTGCTTCTCCCTCTACCTCTGCTCCTCCTCTGGCTCGTTCTCAAATAAATAAATAAAATTTTAAAACATAAAATGGGGCATACTTTTTCTGTAATCCTTGATGTTAAATTCCTTTTAAGAACTGATTGTCAAGATACGTAATACAAGATAGCATTACAAAGAAATGTTAAGTAGACAGGAGACCGAAGTGACACATTAAAATGTCACTTAATATTTTTAGTGGCAGCAACAAGTGAGGCAGTGTTCTTGATAATCTAATTTCAGACAACATGCATTGATATCAGAAATAGAGATGAGAGGGAGCAAGGGAGAGAGAAGGAAAGAGAGGGAGAGAGGGAGGGAGGGAGGGGGACAGAGAGAGACAGAAAGCGAGGGAGGGAGAGACAGAGAGAGACAGAGGGACAGAGGGAGGGAGAGATCAATGAAGAGAGAGAGAGGGAGGAGCTCTCTCAGAATAGATAAGATTGCTATAAAAGTCGGAACAGCTATTTGAGGAATGTGTCTTGAAGTAAACCTAGACATTGAATGTTTGGGTTGGGGTTCAGGAAACTAATGAGGCAAAGTAGATACTTTAGAAATGAAGCAATGTTTGAAATCCCAAAGAAAAATGTGTGAGAGTATGGAAGTTTATTTCTCATTAAATTGAATCAATCCTGACTTTCTTACAACAAAATGCCAAATTAAGATCTAATCATACAATGTTCTTCTAACTTCCCTAGCATCTCAGTTTCAAACAAACGTAAAATGTTAAGTGTGGGTGCATTTGTTCTTCCTGGACAAACTTTTAAACAGGGAATACCTTTAGGAAGTCCCCCATCTTCTTTCCAACACAGAAAACTTCTTCCTCTATCACCCCATCATCCTGTCTTACAAGAAGTGCCCCCCGCCCAATAAAAAATGATTTAGATGAAGGAAAAGCAGAAGAAATTCCCATCTTTGTGCCACTTTTTTGCTTTTGACACTGAGCTCTTGGGCTCAGGAACTAGGGTTCCATAAAAAATGCTCAGTCCCACCCCTTGTGATGACAACGTAATACAGGACAATTCCACAGACCCAAACCTTCCACAGGAATTGTTTCAGAGGCTGACATGGTTTTGAAAGCACCTCCACAGCCCACCTGCCCACGGGGAGCATGGCTGGGTGGGGAAGAGCCATGTTTTCACTTTCTGTGCTCCTGAAACTTTTTAATGAGTCTGTTCCTCTGAGACTCCAATATGCAGAGAAAACTTTGCTTTCCCAGAGGACTTTTAAGACTAAAAGGATGATGTATTTCAAATAAAAGTAATTGTTTTCTGTGCAAACTTGGCTAAAACTTTTTAGGTAAAATATTGTTATCTAAATAAGGTGTCCTCTGATATCAGGGACATGTGTGCTACTTTGTTCTGTTCAAACAGAATGTTATTTTGTTTTTGTTTCTTTTCAGTGGATGACCCCGGTTTAAGTGCAAACATGATTTCCCCACAATGTGTCTGTCTAATAAATATGAAAGATTTATGCACCAAAGAGAATCTGATTACTTGACTAGAAGCCTACATGAAGGAAGGGTAGAATATTGATGAAGAGGATGTTCACTGAAAAAAGAGTCCTGGGACAAGATCCACTGGACACTCAAAATAAGTCTGTGTGTGTGTGTGAGGATGGGACTCTCAAAATTTATGAGTCTATTTTATTATTTGTGTGTTTTTTTTCTGTTTCCAGGGAAAGGACATTTTTTTTTCATTTCCCTTATATTCCCTTATGTATTTCTGGTGGGCCTGCTTGTGTGTATATTGGATCTTACACTATTTTATTTCCACATTTTTTTCAACTTTTATTTCCAATTATTTCTGAATGTACATTGTATTCTTGTTTTGGCAGGGATTATTTTCCTGATCTAAAAATAATATTTTCTTTCAACACTGTTAGATTTGTAAATGTAATTTCTTCTCCCACAAATGCCTTTCTGCCCCTTTCTCCTTTAGGTAAAATGAAATAGAAGTTTTAAAGCCTAATATGGGAGTCCGTTATTTCTGTGTTCTCTCTGGCTGCAAATATAATTCCCTTCCCTGACTTCTAGGGTCCTCTGCAGATGATAAATATATACACACTCTGCACTTAGTCTACAATGCAAGTATAACTATGCCTTTCTCATATGCTTTGTGAAATTATTCAGAATGGATACTTTGTTCACCTTGGATATTTTAACATTTAGTACAGTGGCATATAGTAAGTAGTTGAAAGTATATTGTGAGTGCTTGAATGAATGAATGATGAATGAATATGGGAAATTTACAGTATTGGCTGTTTTTCATGGACATTAGCAAAATCTGTAATAAGAATCATTACTTTCTCTTAAAGAGCATTATAAATGAAATTGTACACTGTGGATTAGAGACAATGAAGGCCTTACCTAAAAGAATATAGAATTTGGAGGCTACCAAGTTATTGAAAGGTAAGTGTTTTGTTGACTGTTTCCTTTGCTGTGCAGAAGCTTTTTATCTTGATAAAGTCCCAAAAGTTCATTTTTGCTTTTGTTTCACTAGCTTTTGGAGATGTATCTTGAAAGAAATTGCCGATGCCGAAGAGGTTACTGCCTATGTTCTCCTCTAAGATTTGGATGGATTCCTGTCTCACGTTGGGATCTTTCATCCATTTTGAGTTTATCTTTGTGAATGGTGTTAGAGAATGGTTGAGTTTCATTCTTCTGCATGTGGCTGTCCAATTTTCCCAGCACCATTTATTGAAGAGACTGTCTTTTTTCCATTGCATATTTTTTTCCTGCTTTGTCGAAGATTATTTGACCATAGAGTTGAGGGTCCATATCTAGGTTCTCTATTCTGTTCCATTGGTCTGTATGTCTGTTTTTGTGCCAGTACCATGCTGTCTTGGTGATCACAGCTTTGTAATATCGCTTGAAATCGGACAACGTGATGCCCCCAGCTTTGTTTTTCTTTTTCAACATTTCCTTGGCAATTCAGGGTCTTCTCTGATTCCATACAAATTTTAGGATTGTTTGTTCCAGCACTTTGAAAAATGTCATTGCAATTTTGATTGGGATGGCATGGAAGGTATAGATTGCTCTGGGTAGCAGAGACATTTTAACAATGTTTATTCTTCTGATCCATGAGCATGGAAGGTTCTTCCATCTTTTTGTATCTTCTTCAATTTCTTTCATGAGTGTTCTGTAGTTCCTGGAGTATAGATCCTTTACCTCTTGGGTTAGGTTTATTCCGAGGAAACAGTCAACAAAACAAAGAGGCAACCCACAGAATGGGAGAAGATATTTGCAAATGACACTACACATACAGGGCTGGTGTCCAAGATCTATAAAGAACTTCTCAAACTCAACACCCAAAAAACAAATAATCAAGTCAAAAAATGGGAGGAAGACATGAAAAGACACTTCTCTGAAGAAGACATACAAATGGCTAACAGACACATGAAAAAATGTTCATCATCATTAGCCATCAGGGAAATCCAAATCAAAACCACACTGAGATACCACCTTACACCAGTTAGAATGGCAAAAATGGACAGGGAAAGAAATAACAAATGTTGGAGAGGTTGTGGAGAAAGGGGAACCCTCTTACACTGTTGGTGGGAATGTAAGTTCGTACAGCCACTTTGGAAAAGAGTGTGGAGGTGCCTCAGAAAATTAAAAATAGAGCTACCCTATGACCCAGCAATTGCACTCCTGGGTATTTACCCCAAAGACACAGATGTAGTGAAAAGAAGGGCCATATGAACCCCAATGTTCATAGCAGCAATGTCCTCAATAGCCCAACTGTGGAAAGAGCCGAGATGTCCTTCAACAGATGAATGGATAAAGAAGATGTGGTCCATATATACAATGGAATATTACTCAGCCATCAGAAAGGATGAATACCCAACTTTTACATCCACATGGATGGGACTGGAGAAGATTATGCTAAGTGAAATAAGTCAAGCAGAGAAAGTCAATTATCATATGGTTTCACTTATTTGTGGAACAAGGAATAGCATGGAGGACATTAG
Source organism: Halichoerus grypus (assembly GCF_964656455.1). NCBI lineage: Eukaryota > Metazoa > Chordata > Mammalia > Carnivora > Phocidae > Halichoerus > Halichoerus grypus. The sequence goes on along the minus strand of NC_135713.1, from coordinate 147,048,489 downwards.
GAGAAGGAAGGGAAAAATGAAGGGGGGGAAATCGGAGTGAGAGATGAACCATGAGAGACTATGGACTCTGAGAAACAAACAGGGTTTTAGAGGGGAGGTGGGTAGGGGGATGGGTTAGCCCGGTGATGGGTATTAAGGAGGGCACGTACTGCATGGAGCACTGGGTGTTATACGAAAACAATGGATCGTGGATCACCACATCAAAAACTAATGATGTACTGTATAGTGACTAACATAATAAAATAAAAATAAATAAATAAATAAAAGAAAATAAAAGAAAAAAAAGAAAAAATCTATGGAGAACAATCACGGCCTCAAAATCTGTAGGGTGTCTGTGGTGGTTATGCTAATCATTGGTATCCTCAACAGCAGACGCCATTGGGGTATTCTACCTAGGATCCATGACAACTGTCTCAGTGATAAAACCTTGGGATGAGGGTCTGCTGTATCTGCAAGGGTTACTGAGGCCATCAGTGGGCAAGGCCACTAGGGTCCTGTACAGTATACTGGTAACCCCTGTTTTTCTTCCTTGTTCCTACTTATCTGTAGATGTCTCAGCATTTCCAATCTCTCTGTGGAGTGAAACTGACATGGGTCATTCCTGCAGTGCTCTGAAAGATTGGAGAATATGATCATTTATCCCCACTTACTTTCAAAAAATTCCCTCTTGGCATTGAGGAGTACCAGCCTGGGTTATGGGAGGATGCGGGCCAAATGAAGCTTCCTCTTACTTTTTCTCTGCAGTTTTTCTTAAGTTTTTTGTTTGTTTTACTGTGTTGATAAAGCTTTTTGAGTGGACCCCTGAGCTCCCTCAGAGCTATTTTTATTTGTGCATAGCTGTATAACTGTTGAGCTTTATAAGGGAATGGAGGCTAAGATCTCTTATTCTGCTATCTTTGTGATGTTATTCCTATAATGAATGATTTAATTAGTGAAATATTGTTCTTTTTTTCCCCAAGTTTTTATTTAAATCCCAGTTAGTTAGCATACAGTGTAATAGTTTCAGGTGTAGAATTTAGTGTTTAATCACTTACATATAACATCCTGTGCTCACCTGGACAAGTGTACTTCTTAATATGCATTACACATTTAACCCATTCCCCTGCCCACCTCCCCTCCAGCAACCCTCAGGTTCTCCTCTACAGTTGAGTCTGTTTTCTGGTTTCCCTCTCTTTTTCTTTTTTTTCTTTTTTCCTCTATGTTCATCTGTTTTGTTTCTTAAATTCCACATATGAGTGAAATCATATGATATTTGTCTTTCTCAGACTGAGTTATCTTCCTTAGCATAGTTCTCTGTAGCTCCATCCATCTCATTGCAAATGGTAAGACTTCACTTTTTGTGGATATAGATATAGATATAGATATATAGATATAGATATATAGTGTAATATACCATTGTGTATATATATATCACATCTTCTTTATCCATTCATCAGTTGATGGATATTTGGGCTCTTTCCATAATTTGGCTATTGTTGATAGTGCTGCTATAAACATTGGGCTATATGATCCCTTTGAATCAGTGTTTTTGTTTCCTTTGGGTAAATACCTAGTAGTGCAGTTGCTGGGTCATAGGGCAGTTCTATTTTTAACTTTTTGAGGAACCTCCGTATGTTTTCAAGAGTGACTGCACCACTTTGCCTTCCCACCAACAGTGTAACAGGGTTCCCCTTTCTCCACATCATAGCCAACACCTGTTGTTTCTTCTGTTGTTAATTTTAGCCATTCTGACAGGTATGAGGTGATATTTCATTGTTGTTTTGATTTCTATTTCCCTGATAATGAGTGATGTTAACAACTTTTCATGTGAGTGTTACCATTTCCATGTTTTCTGTGGAAACATTTCCATTCATATCTTCTGCCTATTATTTTTTTACTGGATCATTTGTTTTGGGGGTATAATGCTACTCTTTTTTTTTTCCCTACCTATTTTTATTGTATTTTATTTTTCAAAATTTTTAAAAATAGGCTCCATACTGCTTGAACTCAGGATCCTGAAATCAACACCTGAGCTGAGATCAAGAGCCGGACACTCAACCGACTGAGCCACCCAGGGGCCCCCTCCCTATTTTTTTATTCTTTTTTTTAAATTTTATTTTATTATGTTAATCACCATACAATACATCATTAGTTTTTGATGTGGTGATCCACGATCCATTGTTTTCGTATAACACCCAGTGCTCCATGCAGTACGTGCCCTCCTTAATACGCATCACCAGGCTAACCCATACCCCCACCCCTTCCCCTCTAAAACCATGTTTGTTTCTCAGAGTCCATAGTCTCTCATGGTTCATCTCTCACTCCAATTCCCCCTCCCCATTTTTCCCTTCCTTCTCCTAATGTCCTCCATGCTATTCCTTATGTTCCACAAATAAGTGAAACCATATGATAATTGACTTTCTCTGCTTGACTTATTTCACTTAGCATAATCTCCTCCAGTCCCATCCATGTGGATGTAAAAGTTGGGTATTCATCCTTTCTGATGGCTGAGTAATATTCCATTGTATATATGGACCACATCTTCTTTATCCATTCATCTGTTGAAGGACATCTTGGCTCTTTCCACAGTTTGGCTATTGCAGACATTGCTGCTATGAACATTGGGGTGCATATGGCCCTTCTTTTCACTACATCTGTGTCTTTGGGGTAAATACCCTGTAGTGCAATTGCTGGGTCATAGGGTAGCTCTACTTTTAATTTTCTGAGGTACCTCCACACTGTTTTCCAAAGTGGCTTAAACTTTCCAATATTGTACGTTTTTGTGGCATTAATGCTTTGTAAAGATTCTCTTTAAATTTTTGATATCTAACTCCATTTAATTTTTTTCCCTCTGATCTATGTTCTCCTCTACCACCTTCTCCACTTAGTAATCTAAATTATGTTCATAAATTTAAAGACCTTGAATTCTGACCCTTCTAGCTGACATAAATTCTAAATTTATCTGTCCTCCTAAATTCATCATATATACCCTGGGTTTTTCCTTAGGCACTTAAAGTACACATTTACAGAATAATGTTACATTTCTTCTCCCAATATAGTATTTTTCTCACATCGTTCATCAATCCATTCATTAATCCATTCATACAAGAAATGGGCTCAATGTTTTAGATACAATATTAATCGAACAAACATGGTTCCAGGTCCCATTTAGAGTTTAGCTTATTTGGGAAAACTGATATTACAAATTAATGCAAATATTATGACTTTACAGGTACAATAAAAGTAGAATGGATTTGCATAGACACTACTATAGCTAAGAATCTGGTTATAGAAGAAAGGATTTATTCAGGTCATGGAGGTCATGGTAAATATGGTAGAACGTAGTGAGAAAATTCCAGGCAAAGAGAAATTAGATGTACTAAGTATAAGCTGAAAAATTTAAAGATATGTAAAGAACTAAACAAATTTCAATATAGATGATGAGGTAAATGAGACAGAAAACAAGGACCTAGAAGAAAGAGAAAATGATTACAAAGGGTTACCAGAATTTTATAATTCGTCCTAGAGGCTAGAATATAACCAGTTATTTGATAAGGACAGTTTATTAAACACTGAAAATAAAAAACAGATTATCATGGGTTTTTATCTGAATTACCATATATCTGCATGATTGGAAAACATCAGTCTATTGATTAGGTAACCTATAAGTATAGTTTCTGTTTCTATATATAACCACTTCTCTTACCTATAAAAAAAAGATAATTTGTCATAATGCAATATTTTGGGAGAACATTATTCAAACATCTCAGTTTTCCCTCCCTTCCCCTATGATCTTCAGCACTATTCCTTATGTTGGCTAATTGAATTTAAATAAAAACAAAACAAAACAATATTCTCACTTTTTCTGGTTTATATCATTTTAATATATATATATATATTTAAATTTAAAATCAATTAGGGGCACCTGGTGGCTCATTGGTTAAGCATCTGCCTTTGGCTCAGGTCATGATCCTGGGATCAAGCCCTGGCATCAAGGACTCCTTGCTCAGTGAGGAGCGTGCTTCTTCCTCTCCCTCTACCCCTCCCCCCACTCGTGCTCTCTCTTTCTCTCTCTCTCTCAAATAAATAAATAAAATCTTTAAAAATAAAAAAAAATAGGGGCACCTGGGTGGTTCAGTTGTTAAGCGTCTGCCTTCAGCTCAGGTCATGAACCCAGGGACCTGGGATTGAGCCCTGCTTTGGGCTCCCTGCTCAGCCGGAAGCCTGCTTCTCCCTCTCCCACTCCCCCTGCTTGTGTTCCCTCTCTCGTTGTGTCTCTGTCAAATAAATAAATAAAATCTTTAAAAAAATAAAAATTAAAAAAATAAAATTAATTAATATATAGTGTATTATTATCTTTTATTATTATTATAGTGTATTATTATTATTTTCAGAGGTAGAGTTTAATGATTCATCAGTTGCATATTTGAACATTTCTTACAGAAATACATTTTCCTTACTCTGTTTTCAAAAATACAAATTAACATATGTATAAAAATTGTGTTTTTTTAAACACATTTATGTCTTTTCACTCTGACTAAATTATAGCCTCTGATTCAGGCATCATGTCTCAGTGACTCAGAATATGTATAAGCACTCAATAAGTTTTAGTAATTTATATTAAAATAATAATTTATAATATATAAATTCAAATTTTAAGAACTTTTAACACTTTATATGGTTTCTCTTATATTAATTATATAAACTAAATACCACAAATGAGCAATAATATCATATTTCTCACATTATTGTTATAAGGGTAAGAAAGATAATATAGGGAAAAATGTTAACAAAGTGCCTAATACATAAGTATTCAAAAAATATAAATCCTTATGCTAATTATGTTAATGATATCAAAACTACCAACTTGGTTCTTAAGTCAATAACAATAAATTGCACTGTATACTTTTATTAATTCATTGTGGTCCAAAGTACATCTATAGAAGTAGCTATTTCTTTTTTTGGGGGGGTACAAATTTTATGGAATTTTTTTTTCACTTTGTTAAACGGGAAACTTACTTCTTGTTTAATTATAGTTGTTTATATATATATATATATATTTTTTTTTTTTTTTTTTTTTTTTTTTCCCCTGCAGACCATTTATCTTAGAAGCCCTGCCTCCAGGGGAGAAGCAATGATGAACTCAGGCTTCAATCCTCTTTCTAAATTGCAGTGACTTAGAGATGTGACCCTAGAAATTTCATAGTCTTGATTGTCTTTTCTATAAGGCAAGGGGAGAAGACCCATCATTCCCAGACTAAGCAGTTATAAACTATTCTATAGTCATGAATGTATTCTCCCCACTTTGTTTCCCAAAATTGTAAGACTGTCAGAAAAAGCAACAACAACAACAACAACCAACAGAGAGCACAAGCAGGTGAATGGCAGGCAGAGGGAGAAGCAGTCTCCCCACTGAGCAAGGAGCCTGATGCAAGACTCGATCCCAGGACCCTGGGATCATGACCTGAACCAAAAGCAGATGCTTAACGACTGAACCACCCAGGCATCCCTATTGATTTTATTTTTATCATATTTTGGTTATTAGCATTAAAGGCTTTATATTCCAATAATATTTATACTATTCTGGTTCTCTATCTTATTATTGCTTATTTAGATAACTATGGTAGTATCGTATTTCAAAGTTTAAGACCTTTGGAATTAAATTTTTCCTTACTCAGTTTAATTGGAGTATGGTTGTAACACAATGTTACATTAGCTTCAGGTATACAACATAGTGACTTGACAACGCTATATGCTGTGCTATGCTCACAAGTGTAGTTACCATATGTTACCACAAAATGTTATTACAATATCATTGACTATATTCCTTATCTTGTACCTTTTATGTCTGTGACTTATTCATTCCATAACTGGAAGCCTGTACCTCCCTCTCCCCTTCACACATTCTTTCTTATCCCTCCACCCCTCCCTTCTGGCAATCATCCTTTTTTTCTCTGTATTTACAGGTCTGATTCTGCTTTTTCTTTGCTTGTTTGTTTATTTTTTATTTTAACAAACACATTTAAAAATGAATAAAACTAAATAGAAATGTCCATAATAGCCAAACTGTGGAAGGAGCCAAGATGCCCCTCAACAGATGAATGGATAAAGATGTAGTCCATATATACAATGGAATATTACTCAGCCATCAGAAAGGATAAATACCCACCATTTGCATCAACATGGATGGAACTGGAAAGGATTATGCTAAGTGGAGTAAGTCAAGGAGAGAAAGACAATTATCATATGGTTTCACTCATATGTGGAACATAAGGAATAGTTCAGAGGATCATAGGGGAAGGAAGGGAAATCTGAATGGGAAGAAACAGAGAGGGAGGGGCGGAGCAAGATGGCGGAGGAGTAGGAGACCTGGATTTCGTCTCCTCTCAGGAATTCAGCTGGATAGGGATCAAACCATTCTGAACACCTACAAACTCAACAGGAGATCGAAGAAAAGAATAGCAACAACTCTCTGAACAGAAAAGCGACCACTTTCTGGAAGGTAGGACGTGCGGAGAAGTGAATCCGAGGCGTTATTCGGGAGGATAGACGGCGGGGGAGGGGCCTCCGTCGGCCGCTTCTGGCAAGTGATAGAGCCGCGGAGCACAAAATCGGAACTTTTAGAAGTCTGCTCCGCTGAGGGACGTCACTCTGGTGGCGAAGTGGGGGGTGGAACCCTCGCGGGACAGTGTGGTCTCAGGACCCTCGGGGTCACAGAAAGACCGGGGGTGCCTGAGTGCGGCAGAGCTCCCAGGTATCGGAGCAGGGAAGCCGGCTGCAGAGACGGAGCCCAGGAGCGGGCTCTCAGCTCGGGGTTGCCGTAAACCGTGATCCGCGGCACAGTCGGGCCACTGCTCCTCCAGCAGGGACCCAACAAGCGGCAGATCCGGGGAGACTCACCTTCTTCCCCCGGGAGGAGAGGTGCGGGAGCGCACTGCAGGGATCTGCTGGGTTTGGAGACTCCACCCGGGGTCGGGTGCCAGATAGAAAGGCACGGTCACAGGCCGGGTGAACGAGGAGTGTGGCCGGAGACTGGGGAGATGGGAGTGACTGACTGCTTTTCTTTGGGGGCTCGCTGAGGAGCGGGACCCCGAGTTCTCGGCTCCGCCGGGGCGAAGACTGGGAGGCCGCCATTTTCACTCTCCGCCTCCAAAGCTGTACGGAAAGCTTGCAGGGAACAAAAGCTTCAGAGAGCAAACCCGAGCAGATTACTTAGCCCGGACCGGGCAAGGGTGGGGCAATTTTGCCACTGACTGCTTTTCTCTGGGGGCTCGCTGAGGAGCGGGACCCCGAGTTCTCGGCTCCTCCGGGGCGGAGACTGGGAGGCCGCCATTTTCACTCTCCGCCTCCAAAGCTGTACAGAAAGCTTGCAGGGAACAAAAGCTCCGGAGAGCAAACCCGAGCAGATTACTTAGCCCGGACCGGCAATGGTGGGGCAATTTTGCCTCCGGCAAAGACATTTGGGAACCACGGCAACAGGCCCCTCCCCCAGAAGATCAGCGAGAACAGCCAGCCAAGACCAAGTTTACCGATCAATGAGAACAGCAGAACTCCAGCGCTAGGGGAATACTGCACATAGAATTCATGGCTTTTTTACCATGATTCTTTAGTCTGTCAAAGTTAATTATTTTTTTTTAACTGTCTTTTTTTTTTTCCTTTTTTCTTTTTTTTGAATTTTTCTTTTTCCCTTTTTCAACCAACATCTTATCAATCCCTTTTTTAAAAAAAAAACATTTCTATTTTTCATTTTTAAAGTCATATTCTATCCCTTCATAGTAGTTACCTGTATTTTTGGCATATATATATAAGTTGTTCTCTCTTTAAAATCTTGAGATAGTTTCTTCTAACAGATCAAAATATGCTCTAAATCTCTAGTGTATGGTTTTTTTCTACTCCCCTGCCTGATCACATTCTCTCCCTTTTTTCTTTCTTTCTTTTTTTTTTAATCCTCTTCTTTCTTTTTTCAAACAACTTATCAAATCCTTTTTTAAAATTTTTTATAATTTCCATCTTTACAGTCATATTCCATCCCTTCATCATATCAACCCTTATTTTTGTACATATATAAGTTTTTTTTCTTTAAAATTTTGGGAGGGACTTTCTTTTAACAGACCAAAATACACCCAAAATCTAATGTGTGGCACTGATCTATAATCCAGCCTGATCATATTTGATCACATTCTGTTTTTGTTTTGTTTTGTTTTGTTCTGCTTTTGTTTGTTTTTATCTTTATCTTTTTCTTTTTTCTTTTTTTCTTTCCTTTTCTTTTTTCTCTCTTTCCCTTTCTTTTCCCACTGCTTCAGGTCTTTTCTGATTTGTTTAGAGTATATTTTCTGGGGACATTGTTACCCTGCTAGCATTTTGTTCTCTCATTAATCTATTCTCCTCTGCACAAAATGACAAGACGGAAAAAATCACCTCAACAAAAAGAACAAGAGGTAGTACCGACTGCCAGGGACCTACTCAATACGGACATTAGTACGATGTCAGATCTAGAGTTCAGAATCATCACTTTAAAGATACTAGCTGGGCTTGAAAAAAACATGGAAGTTATTAGAGAAACCCTTTCTGGAGAAGTAAAAGAACTAAAATCTAACCAAGTAGAAATCAAAAAGGCTATCAATGAGGTGCAATCAAATATGGGGGCGCTAACTGCTAGGATAAATGAGGCAGAAGAAAGATTCAGTGAGATAGAAGACCAAATGATGGAAAATCAAGAAGCTGAGAAAAAGAGAGATAAACAACTACTGGATCACGAGGGCAGAATTCGAGAGATAAACGATACCATAAGACAAAACAACATTAGAATAATTGGGATCCCAGAAGAAGAAGAAAGAGAGAGAGGGGCAGAAGGTATAATGGAGCAAATAATAGCAGAGAACTTCCCTAATTTGGGGAAGGAAACGGGCATCAAAATCCAGGAAGCACAGAGAACCCCTCTCAAAATCAATAAAAATAGGTCAACACCCCGACATCTAATAGTAAAACTTACGAGTCTCAGAGACAAACAGAAAATCCTGAAAGCAGCTCGGGACAAGAGATATGTAACCTACAATGGTAGAAACATTAGATTGGCAACAGACTTATCCACAGAGACCTGGCAGGCCAGAAAGGACTGGCAGGACATATTCAGAGCATTAAATGAGAAAAATATGCAGCCAAGAATACTATATCCAGCTAGGCTGTCATTGAAAATTGAAGGAGAGATAAAAAGCTTCCAGGACAAACAAAAACTAAAGGAATTTGCAAACACGAAACCAGCCCTACAACAAATATTGAAAGGGGTCCTCTAAGCAAAGAGAGAGCCTAAAAGCAACAGGGACCAGAAAGGAACACAAACAATATACAGTAACAGTCACTTTACAGGCAATACAATGGCACTGAATTCCTATCTTTCAATAGTTACCCTGAATGTAAATGGGCTAAATGCCCCAATCAAAAGACACAGGCTATCAGATTGGATTAAAAAACAAGACCCATCGATATGCTGTCTGCAAGAGACTCATTTTAGACCCAAAGACACCCCCAGATGGAAAGTGAGGGGGTGGAAAACCATTTACCATGCTAATGGACACCAAAAGAAAGCTGGGGTGGCAATCCTTATATCAGACAAATTAGATTTTAATTTAAACAAAAGACTGTAATAAGAGATGGGGAAGGACACTATATCCTAATTAAAGGGTCTATCCAACAAGAAGTTCTAACAATTGTAAATATCTCTGCCCCTAACATGGGAGCAGCCAATTATATAAGCCAATTAATAACAAAAGCAAAGAAACACATCGACAACAATACAATAATAGTGGGGGACTTTAACACCCCCCTCACTGAAATGGACAGATCGTCTAAGCAAAAGATCAACAAGGAAATAAAGACTTTAAATGACACACTGGACCAAATGGACTTCACAGACATATTCAGAACATTCCATCACAAAGCAACGGAATACACATTCTTCTCTAGTGCCAATGGAACATTCTCCAGAATAGATCACATCCTAGGTCATAAATCAGGTTTCAACCGGTACCAGAAGATTGGAATCATCCCCTGCCTATTTTCAGACCACAATGCTTTGAAACTAGAACTCAATCACAAGAGGAAAGTTGGAAAGAACTCAAATACATGGAGGCTAAAGAGCATCCTACTGAAGAATGAATGGGTCAACCAGGAAATTAAAGAAGAATTAAAAAAATTCATGGAAACCAATGAAAATGAAAACACAACTATTCAAAATCTTTGGGATACAGCAAAGGCAGTCCTAAGAGGAAAGTATATAGCAATACAAGCCTTTCTCAAGAAACAAGAAAGGTCTCAAGTACACAACCTAACCCTCCACCTAAAGGAGCTGGAGAAAGAACAGCAAATAAAGCCTAAACCCAGCAGGAGAAGAGAAATAATAAAGATCAGAGCAGAAATCAATGAAATAGAAACCAAAAGAACAGTAGAACAGATCAACGAAACTAGGAGCTGGTTCTTTGAAAGAATTAACAAGATTGAATAGCCCCTGGCCAGACTTCTCAAAAAGAAAAGAGAAATGACCCAAATCAACAAAATCATGAATGAAAGAGGAGAACTCACAACCAACACCAAAGAAATACAAACAATTATAAGAACATATTATGAGCAACTCTATGCCAGCAAATTAGATAACCTGGAAGAAATGGATGCATTCCTAGAGATGTATCAACTACCAAAACTGAACCAGGAAGAAATAGAAAACCTGAACAGACCTATAACCACTAAGGAAATAGAAGCAGTCATCAAAAATCTCCCAAAACACAAAAGCCCAGGGCCAGATGGCTTTCCAGGGGAATTCTACCAAACATTTAAAGAAGAATTAATACCTATCCTTCTGAAACTGTTCCAAAAAATAGAAATGGAAGGAAAACTTCCAAACTCATTTTATGAGGCCAGCATTACCTTGATCCCAAAACCAGACAAAGACCCCATCCAAAAGGAGAATTACAGACCAATATCCCTGATGAACATGGATGCAAAAATTCTCACCAAAATACTAGCCAATAGGATCCAACAGTACATTAAAAGGATCATTCACCACGACCAAGTGGGATTTATCCCTGGGCTGCAAGGTTGGTTCAACATCCGCAAATCAATCAACGTGATACAATACATTAACAAAAGAAAGAACAAGAATCATATGATCCTCTCAATAGATGCAGAAAAAGCATTTGACAAAGTACAGCATCCTTTCTTGATCAAAACTCTTCAGAGTATAGGGATAGAGGGTACATACCTCAATATCATAAAAGCCATCTATGAAAAACCTACAGCGAATATCATTCTCAATGGGGAAAAACTGAGAGCTTTCCCCCTAAGGTCAGGAACGCGGTAGGGATGTCCACTATCACCACTGCTATTCAACATAGTATTGGAAGTCCTAGCCACAGCAATCAGACAACAAAAAGAAATCAAAGGCATCCAAATTGGCAAAGAAGAAGTCAAACTCTCACTCTTTGCAGATGATATGATACTTTATGTGGAAAATCCCAAAGACTCCACCCCAAAACTGCTAGAACTCATACAGGAATTCAGTCAAGTGGCAGGATATAAAATCAATGCACAGAAGTCAGTGGCATTCCTATACACCAACAACAAGTCAGAAGAAAGAGAAATTAAGGAGTCGATCCCATTTACAATTGCACCCAAAACCATAAGATACCTAGGAATAAATCTAACCAAAGAGGCAAAGGATCTGTACTCAGAAAACTATAAAATACTCATGAAAGAAATTGAGGAAGACACAAAGAAATGGAAAAACGTTCCATGCTCATGGATTGGAAGAACAAATATTGTGAAGATGTCAATCCTACCTAGAGCAATCTACACATTCAATGCAATCCCCATCAAAATACCATCCACTTTCTTCAAAGAAATGGAACAAATAATCCTCAAAATTGTATGGAACTAGAAAAGACCCCGCATAGCCAGAGGAATGTTGAAAAAGAAAAGCAAAGCTGGCGGCATCACCATTCCAGACTTCCAGCTCTACTATAAAGCTGTCATCATCAAGACAGTATGGTACTGGCACAAAAACAGACACATAGATCAATGGAACAGAATAGAGAGCCCAGAAATGGACCCTCAACTCTATGGTCAACTAATCTTTGACAAAGCAGGAAAGAATGTCCAATGGAAAAAAGACAGTCTCTTCAACAAATGGTGTTGGGAAAATTGGACAGCCACATGCAGAAGAATGAAACTGGACCATTTCCTTACACCACACACAAAAATAGACTCCAAATGGTTGAAAGACCTCAATGTGAGACAGGAGTCCATCAAAATCCTAAAGGAGAACACAGGCAGCAACCTATTCGACGTCAGCCGCAGCAACTTCTTCCTAGAAACATCGCCAAAGGCAAGGGAAGCAAGGGCAAAAATGAACTATTGGGACTTCATCAAGATAAAAAGCTTTTGCACAGCAAAGGAAACAGTCAACAAAACCAAAAGACAACCGACAGAATGGGAGAAGATATTTGCAAATGACGTATCAGATAAAGGGCTAGTATCCAAAATCTATAAAGAACTTATCAAACTCAACACCCAAAGAACAAAGAATCCAATCAAGAAATGGGCAGAAGACATGAACAGACATTTTTCCAAAGAAGACATCCAAATGGCCAACAGACACATGAAAAAGAGCTCAATATCGCTCGGCATCAGGGAAATCCAAATCAAAACCTCAGTGAGATACCAACTCACACCAGTCAGAATGGCTAAAATTAACAAGTCAGGAAATGACAGATGTTGGCGGGGATGCGGAGAAAGGGGAACCCTCCTACACTGTTGGTGGGAATGCAAGCTGGTGCAGCCACTCTGGAAAACAGTATGGAGGTTCCTCAAGAAGTTGAAAATAGAGCTACCATATGATCCAGCAATTGCACTACTGGGTATTTACCCCAAAGATACAAAAGTAGGGACCCGAAAGGCTACGTGCACCCCGATGTTTATAGCAGCAATGTCCACAATAGCCAAACTGTGGAAAGAGCCAAGATGTCCATCAACAGATGAATGGATAAAGAAGAGGTGGTATATATATACAATGGAATATTATGCAGCCATCAAAAGGAATAAGATCTTGCCATTTGCAACGACGTGGATGGAACTGGAGGGTATTATGCTGAGCGAAATAAGTCAAACAGAGAAAGACATGTATCATATGACCTCACTGATATGAGGAATTCTTAATCTCAGGAAACAAACTGAGGGTTGCTGGAGTGGGGGGTGGGGTGGGAGGGATGGGGTGACTGGGTGATGGACACTGGGGAGGGTATGTGTTCTGGTAAGCGCTGTGAATTGTGCAAGACTGTTGAATCTCAGATCTGTACCTCTGAAACAAATAATGCAATATATGTTAAGAAAGAAAAAAAGAAGAAGAAGAATGTAGCAGCAGGGGAAGAATGAAGGGGGGGAAATCGGAGGGGGAGAAGAACCATGAGAGACAATGGACTCTGAAAAACAAACTGAGGGTCCTAGAGGGGAGGGGGTTGGGAGGATGGGTTAGCCTGCTGATGGGTATTGAGGAGGGCACGTTCTGCATGGAGCACTGGGTGTTATGCACAAACAATGAATCATGGAACACTATATTGAAAACTAATGATGTAATGTATGGGGATTAACATAACAATAAAAAAAATTAAAAAAAAAAAGATACAGAGAGGGAGACAAACCATGAGAGACTCTGGACTCTGGGAAACAAACTTAGGGACACAGAAGGGAGGGGATTGGGGGGATGGAGTAGCCAGGTGATGGGTAAAGGCAAACACATGTTGTGATGAGCACTGGATATTATATGCAACTAATGAATTGTTGAACACTTCATCAAAAACTAATGATGTATTACATGTTGGGTAACTGAATATAATAAAAAAAAATGAAGTAGAAAATAATGATGACATAGAGACAGATTACAAAATGGATTCTGGAGATGCCTGGGTGGCTCAGTTAGTTACGCATCTGACTCTTGATTTTGGCTCAGGTCCTGATCTCAGGGTCCTGAGATGGAGCCCCACAACAGGTTCCACACTTAGGACAGAATCTGCTTGTCCTTCTCCCTCCTCCCTCTACCCTGCCTGCCCCCGCTCAGGGGCTTGCACTCTCTCTCTCTCTCTCTCTCTCTCTAGATTAATAAATAAATCTTTTTTTAAAGGAAAAAAAACTAAATAGACATTTTTCTAAGGCAGGCAGCAAAATGGTCAACAGGCACAGAAAAAAAATAGTCGACATTACTAATCATCAGGGAAATGCAAATCAAAACCACAATGAGATATTACGTGACACCTGTGAGAATGGCTATCAAGGAGACAAGAGACAACAGATGCTGGTGAAGAAGGTAAAAAGAACCATTATACATTGTTGGTGGGAATGCATATTGCTCCAACCACTATGAAAAACAACATGAAGCTCCTTCAAAAAATTAACAATAGATCTGCCATGAAATCCATATATTCCACTTCTGGGTGTATACCCAAAGAAAATGAGAACAAAATTTCAAAGAGATATGCACACTCCCATGTTTATCACAGAACTATTCACCATAGCCAGGCTATGGGAACAATCCAAATGTCCACCAATGGATGAATGAATAAAAAAATTATTTAGTCATGAGAAAGGAGCATATTCTTCCATTTCTAGTAACATGGATGCACCTTGAACATATGCTAAGTGAGATCAGTCAGACAAAGACAAGTAGTGGTATGATGCCATTTGTATGTGGAATCTAAAAAATTTAAATCTGTAAAAAAAAGAGTAAAGTGGTAGTACCAGTAGATATGTGTGTAAATGGGTGAGGGTTGGAGGTGATAAGATTGATGGTGTTTAAGTGTACAAATTTGTAATAAGTATTAAATAATTAACAAAGATCTAATTAATAGTATAATGAATATAGACCCTAATATTGTACTATAATTATGTAATATGATAAATATTACTACTTCATGAATCACAGTACAGTATGCAAGTGTATCAATATAACATGGTGTATATCTTACACAATATTATATCTCAAATTTATTCAAAATATTTTAATATGTCTACAAATTTGACTCAGTAATAAAAAAACAGCTATTTTCCTCTCACCACTCATTTTCAATATTGTATTGGAAGTTATTGATAATTCAGTAAATCCAGAAAAAGAAATAAAATGTATATTTACTGGGAAGGAAGAAGTAAAACTGTTTTTGTTCACAGATTGCATCATCATCTATGTCGTAAATCTAAATGAATCAACAAAAGAAGTTGAAACTAATGAGTGATTCTAGCAAGATTGCTGAATACAAAGTGAATACACAAGATCAATTGCTTTCCTATATACTAACAATAAGCAAGTGGAATTTGGAATTAAAAACAATACCATTTTATTTTATATTTTTCAAAAACAATACCATTTTAATTAGCATCCCCCAAAATGAATACTTAGGTATAAATCTAATAAAGTACGTACAGGATCTATATAAGGAAAAGTAAAAAAGTCTGATGAAAAAATCAAAATAAGGGATGTCTGGGTGGAACAGTTGGTTAGGTTTCCACCTCTTGGTTTCAGTTTAGGTTGTCATCTCAGGGTCATGGGACTGAGCCCTGTGCAGGCTTTGCTCTCAGTTTGGAGTCTGCTTGATAAAGTCTTCTCTCTCCCTTTCCCTCTTCCCCTCCCACTCATGCTCTCTCTCTCTCTGTAAAATAAATAAATCTTTAAAAAAAATTAAAAAAAAATAATTAAATAAATGGAGAGATATTTCATGTTCATGGATAGAACGACTAAATACACTCAAGATGTCAGTTCTTCCCCACTTAATCTTTAGATTTAGCAAGTCAAATTTGGTCCCAGCAAGATATATCTTGTATATATTTTACATATAGAGGCAAAGTCATTCAAAAGTTTTTACAAAGAGGTAAAAGATCCAGTAAAGCCAACACAATATTGAAAGAAAAAACAAACAAACAAGCAAACAAAGGAACAAGAAACAAAGTCACCTGACTTCTAGACTTACTATAGAGCTGCAGTAATCAAGACAGTGCAGTATTAGCAAAAGAATAGACAAATAGATCAATTAAATAGAATAAGGAACCTAGAAAGAGACCCATATGTGTATCGTCACCTGATCTTTGACAAAGGAGCAAAAGCAATACAATGAAGCAAACATAATTTCTTAAAAACAAATGAGGGTGGGGGGTGGGAGGGACGGGGCGGCTGGATGATAGACACTGGGGAGGGTATGTGCTATGGTGAGTGCTGTGAATTGTGCACGACTGTTGAATCACAGATCTGTACCTCTGAAACAAATAATACCTTATATGTTAAAAAAAAAAAAAGAAGAAGAAGATAGCAGGAGGGGAAGAATGAAGCGGGGGAAATCGGAGGGGGAGACGAACCATGAGAGATGATGGACTCTGAAAAACAAACTGAGGGTTCTGGGGGGGGGTGGGAGAATGGGTTAGCCTGGTGATGGGTATTAAAGAGGGCACATTCTGCATGGAGCACTGGGTGTTATGCACAAACAATGAATCAGGGAACACTACATCAAAAACTAATGATGTAATGTATGGTGATTAACATAACATATTAAAAAACAAAAAACAAAAACAAAAACAAACAAATGAGGGTAAAACAACTAGATGTCCACATGCAAAAAACAAAACAAAACAAAAAACCCCACAAATCTTGCATAGACTTTGTACTCTTCATAAAAATTAACTCAAAATGGATCATAGCAATAAATCTAAAATACAGAATTGTAAAAAAACTCCCAGAAGATAACAAAGGAGAAAACCTCTACAGCATGGGGTATAGCAATGACGTTTTAGACACAACAAAAAAGGCACAGTTCATATTTAATGATTGATAAGCTGGACTTCAATAAAATTAAAACTTCTGTTCTGCAAAAGACATCAAAAGAATTAGAGTACAAGTCATAGAGTGATAGAAAATACTTGCAAAAGACATATCTAATAAAGGATAGACTGTACCACGAATCCTTCTGGGTCCCCTGGCATGTGGTGCTTATTTCCACCGCTTGCACAGACACACTTTGGCTTCTGAATGGTTGTTGAATTTTAATTGTTAAAATAGGAAACAAAAAAAGGGACACATTATATTGCTATGATGCTGACATTACTGGAAAACAACCATTCATTTAGTAAATTTTGTGAAGTCATTTTGTATCACTGACAATTATAAAAACATATTTTCATATAATTATCTTGTTGTAAATTACAATATGTGTAGGATATCATAACCTCAGCTTATCAGACTCAGAGAGTCTTGGATTCTACCTCCTATCACCCTAAATTATTATTATTGCCTCCTTTCATCATCAATCATTTCCTTATTTGGAAATAAATTATAGGGTTAACTTACGTATAAGCAAATAAGTTTTTCTTGGGTATTTAATTTTTAACTTTTTTTCCACTGCCTTTTATCAATGTGCTGCGCAAGCCATGTGAATTTATTATTTTACTGAGAATTAGGAGTCCTATGTTCAAACAAGTGTGTGTGTGTGTGTGTGTGTGTGTGTGTGTGTGTGAGTGTGTGCTGTTCAGAGGACTATTGACTTCCCCCCATTATCATGTTTGCTCTCAGAAGAAAAATTACTCATTAAAAACTGGAGTCCCAGTAATGAATCCTCAGAAGGTCTCCTACAAGTGGAAGGTATGGACAATAGAACAATTTATCTTATTTCAGTCTTCAATTGTTAGATACTTCCATATAACCCATGAAGTTATAGTCTACGTTATGAAGAGATGATGTCAATAGCCAGAAACTATCCTGTAGGCAGTACATTGCAACACAAAGGAAACTCACCTTAAAGATATAAAGATAGAGATTTTAGTAGTCTTAGAGTAAGAAATATTGACAAAGATTATGCAGAGGGGGCGGAGCAAGATGGCGGAGGTGTAGGAGACCTGGATTTCATCTCCTCTCAGGAATTCAGCTGGATAGGGATCAAACCATTCTGAACACCTACGAACTCAAAAGGAGATCGAAGAAAGAATAGCAACAACTCTCTGAACAGAAAAGCGACCACTTTCTGGAAGGTAGGACGTGCGGAGAAGTGAATCCGAGGCGATATTCGGGAGGATAGACGGTGGGGGAGGGGCCTCCGTCGGCCGCTTCTGGCAAGTGATAGAACCGCGGAGCACAAAATCGGAACTTTTAGATGTCTGCTAAGCTGAGGGACGTCACTCCGGTGGCTAAGCGGGGGGGTGGAACCCTCGTGGGACAGTGTGGTCTCAGGACTCTCAAGGTCACAGAAAGACCGGGGGTGCCTGAGTGCGGCAGAGCTCCCAGGTATCGGAGCAGGGAAGCCGGCTGCAGGGACGGAGCCGAGGCGCGGGCTCTCAGCTCGGGGTTGCCATAAACCATGATCCGCAGCACAGTCGGGCCACTGCTCCTCCAGCAGGGACCAAACAAGCAGCAGATCCGGGGAGACTCCCCTTCCTCCCCTGGGAGGAGCGGCACGGGAGCGCACCGCAGGGATCTGCTAGGTTTGGAGACTCCACACGGGGTCAGATGCCAGAGATAGAAATGCGCGGTCACAGGCCGGGTGAGCACGGAGTGCGGCCGGAGACCGGGGAGACGGGAGTGACTGACGGCTTTTCTCTGGGGGCGCACTGAGGAGCGGGGCCTGAGTTCTCGGCTCCTCCGCGGCAGAGATTGGGAGGCCGCCATTTTCACTCTCGGCCTCCAAAGCTGTATGGAAAGCTTGAAGGGAACAAAAGCTCCGGAGAACAAACCCGAGCAGATTACTTAGCCCGGACCAGGCAAGGGCGGGGCAATTCCGCCTCCGGCAAAGACTTTTGGAAACCACGGCAACAGGCCCCTCCCCCAGAAGATCAGCGAGAACAGCCAGCCAAGACCAGGTTTACCGATCAGTGAGAACGGCAGAACTCCAGCGCTAGGGGAATACTGCACATAGAATCCATAGCTTTTTTACCATGATTCTTTAGTCTTTCAAAGTTAATTTTTTTTTTTTAACTTTTTTTTTTTAATTTTTCTTTTTCCCTTTTTCAACCAACATCTTATCAATCCCTTTTTTTAAAAAAAAAACATTTTTAGTTTTCATTTTTATTTTTCATTTTTAGAGTCATATTCTATCCCTTCATAGTAGTTATCCGTATTGTTGGCATATATATATAAGTTCTCTCTTTAAAATTTTGAGATAGTTTCTTCTAACAGATCAAAATATACCCTAAATCTCTAGTGTATGGTTTTTTTCTACTCCCCTGCCTGATCACATTCTCTCCCTTTTTTTTTTTTCTCTTTTTTTTTAAATCCTCTTCTTTCTTTTTTCAAACAACTTCTTATCAATTCCTTTTATAAAATTTTTTATAATTTCCATCTTTACAGTCATATTCCATCCCTTCATCATATCAACCCTGATTTTTGTACATATATAAGTTTTTCTTTCTTTAAAATTTTGGGAGGCACTTTCTTCTTACAGACCAAATACACCCAAAATCTAGTGTGTGGCACTGATCTATATACCAGCCTGATCATATTTGATCACATTCTGGTTTTTTTTGTGTTTTTTTTCTCTTTTTGTTTGTTTTTATCTTTATCTTTTTCTTTACCTTTTTTTTTTTTTTCTTGTTCTTTTTTCTCTCTTTCCCTTTCTTTTCCCACTGCTTCAGGTTTTTTCTGATTTGTTTAGAGTATATTTTTCTGGGAATGTTGTCACCCTGTTAGAATTTTGTTCTCTCATTAATCTATTCTCCTCTGGACAAAATGACAAGATGGAAAAAATCACCTCAAAAAAAGAACAAGAGGTAGTACCGACTGCCAGTGACCTACTCAATACGGACATCAGTATGATGTCAGATCTAGAGTTCAGAATCATCACTTTAAAGATACTAGCTGGGCTTGAAAAAAACATGGAAGTTATTAGAGAAACCCTTTCTGGAGAAGTAAAAGAACTAAAATCTAACCAAGTAGAAATCAAAAAGGCTATCAATGAGGTGCAATCAAATATGGGGGCGCTAACTGCTAGGATAAATGAGGCAGAAGAAAGATTCAGTGAGATAGAAGACCAAATGATGGAAAATCAAGAAGCTGAGAAAAAGAGAGATAAACAACTACTGGATCACGAGGGCAGAATTCGAGAGATAAACGATACCATAAGACGAAACAACATTAGAATAATTGGGATCCCAGAAGAAGAAGAAAGAGAGAGAGGGGCAGAAGGTATAATGGAGCAAATAATAGCAGAGAACTTCCCTAATTTGGGGAAGGAAACAGGCATCAAAATCCAGGAAGCACAGAGAACCCCTCTCAAAATCAATAAAAATAGGTCAACACCCCGACATCTAATAGTAAAACTTATGAGTCTCAGAGACAAAGAGAAAATCCTGAAAGCAGCTCAGGAGAAGAGATATGTAACCTACAATGGTAGAAACATTAGATTGGCAACAGACTTATCCACAGAGACCTGGCAGGCCAGAAAGGACTGGCAGGATATATTCAGAGCACTAAATGAAAAAAATATGCAGCCAAGAATACTATATCCAGCTAGGCTGTCATTGAAAATAGAAGGAGAGATAAAAAGCTTCCAGGACAAACAATAAAAAAAAGGAATTTGCAAACACGAAACCAGCCCTACAAGAAATCTTGAGAGGGGTCCTCTAAGCAAAAAGAGAGCCTGAAAGCAACATGGACCAAAAAGGAACACAGACAAGATACAGTAACAGTCACCGTACAGGCAATACAATGGCACTAAATTCCTATCTTTCAAATAGTTACCCTGAATGTAAATGGGCTAAATGCCCCAATCAAAAGACACAGATTATCAGATTGGATTAAGAAACAAGACCCATTGATATGCTGTCTGCAAGAGACTCATTTTAGACCCAAAGACACCCCCAGATTGAAAGTGAGAGGGTGGAAAACCATTTACCATGCAAATGGACACCAAAGAAAGCTGGGGTGGCAATCCTCATATCAGACAAATTAGATTTTAATTTAAAAAAAAGACAGTAATAAGAGATGGGGAAGGACACTATATCCTACTTAAAGGGTCTGTCCAACAAGAAGATCTAACAATTGTAAATATCTATGCCCCTAACATGGGCGCAGCCAATTATATAAGGCAATTAATAACAAAAGCAAAGAAACACATCGACAACAATACAATAATAGTGGGGGACTTTAACACCCCCCTCACTGAAATGGACAGATCGTCTAAGCAAAAGAAAAAAAGGAAATAAAGACTTTAAATGACACACTGGACGAAATGGACTTCACAGACATATTCAGAACATTCCATCCCAAAGCAATGGAATACACATTCTTCTCTATTGCCAATGGAACATTCTCCAGAATCAATCACATCTGAGGTCATAAATTAGGGTTCAACCAGTACCAAAAGATTGGGATCATTCCCTGCCTATTTTCAGACCACAATGCTAGAACTCGATCACAAGAGGAAAGTCGGAAAGAACTCAAATACATGGAGGCTAAAGAGCATCCTACTAAAGAATGAATGGGTCAACCAGGAAATTAAGAATTAAAAAAATTCATGGAAACCAATGAAAATGAAAACACAACTATTCAAAATCTTTGGGATGCAGCACAGGCAGTCCTAAGAGGAAAGTATATAGCAATACAAGCCTTTCTCAAGAAACAAGAAAGGTCTCAAGTACACAACCTAACCCTCCACCTAAAGGAGCTGGAGAAAGAACAGCAAATAAAGCCTAAACCCAGCAGGAGAAGAGAAATAATAAAGATCAGAGCAGAAATCAATGAAATAGAAACCAAAAGAACAGTAGAACAGATCAACGAAACTAGGAGCTGGTTCTTTGAAAGAATTAACAAGCTTGATAAACCGCTGGCCAGACTTATCAAAAAGAAAAGAGAAATGACCCAAATCAACAAAATCATGAATGAAAGAGGAGAAATCACAACCAACACCAAAGAAATACAAACAATTCTAAGAACATATTATGAGCAACTCTATGCCAGCAAATTAGATAACCTGGAAGAAATGGATGCATTCCTAGAGATGTATCAACTACCAAAACTGAACCAGGAAGAAATAGAAAACCTGAACAGACCTATAACCACTAAGGAAATTGAAGCAGTCATCAAAAATCTCCCAAAAAACAAAAGCCCAGGGCCAGATGGCTTCCCAGGGGAATTCTACCAAACATTTCTTTTTTTTTTTTTTTTTTTTTAGATTTTATTTATTTATTTGACAGAGAGAGACACAGCGAGAGAGGGAACACAAGCAGGAGGAGTGGGAGAGGGAGAAGCAGGCTCCCCGCGGAGCAGGGAGCCCGATGTGGGACTCGATCCCAGGACCCTGGGATCATGACCTGAGCCGAAGGCAGTTGCTTAACCAACTGAGCCACCCAGGCGCCCCATCTACCAAACATTTCAAGAAAAATTAATACCTATTCTTCTGAAACTGTTCCAAAAAATAGAAATGGAAGGAAAACTTCCAAACTCATTTTATGAGGCCACCATTACCTTGATCCCAAAACCAGACAAAGACCCCATCAAAAAGGAGAACTACAGACCAGTATCCCTGATGAACATGGATGCAAAAATTCTCACCAAAATACTAGCCAATAGGATCCAACAGTACATTAAAAGAATTATTCACCACGACCAAGTGGGATTTATCCCTAGACTGCAAGGTTGGTTCAACATCCGCAAATCAATCAACGTGATACAATACATTAACAAAAGAAAGAACAAGAATCATATGATCCTCTCAGTAGATGCAGAAAAAGCATTTGACAAAGTACAGCATCCTTTCTTGATCAAAACTCTTCAGAGTATAGGGATAGAGGGTACATACCTCAATATCATAAAAGCCATCTATGAAAAACCTACAGCAAATATCATTCTCAATGGGGAGAAACTGAGAGCTTTCCCCCTAAGGTCAGGAACGCGGCAGGGATGTCCACTCTCACCACTGCTATTCAACATAGTATTAGAAGTCCTAGCCACAGCAACCAGACAACAAAAAGAAATCAAAGGCATCCAAATTGGCAAAGAAGAAGTCAAACTCTCACTCTTTGCAGATGATATGATACTTTATGTGGCAAACCCCAAAGACTCCACCCCAAAACTGCTAGAACTCATACAGGAATTCAGTCAAGTGGCAGGATATAAAATCAATGCACAGAAGTCAGTGGCATTCCTATAAATCAACAACAAGACAGAAGAAAGAGAAATTAAGGAGTCGATCCCATTTACAATTGCACCCAAAACCATAAGATACCTAGGAATAAATCTAACCAAAGGGGCAAAGGATCTGTACTCAGAAAACTATAAAATACTCATGAAAGAAATTGAGGAAGACACAAAGAAATGGAAAAACGTTCCATGCTCATGGATTGGAAGAACAAATATTGTGAAGATGTCAATGCTACCTAGAGCAATCTACACATTCAATGCAATCCCCATCAAAATACCATCCACTTTTTTCAAAGAAATGGAACAAATAATCCTAAAATTTGTATGGAACCAGAAAAGACCCCGCATAGCCAGAGGAATGTTGAAAAAGAAAAGCAAAGCTGGTGGCATTACAATTCCGGACTTCCAGCTCTATTACAAAACTGTCATCATCAAGACAGTATGGTACTGGCACAAAAACAGACACATAGATCAATGGAAGAGAATAGAGAGCCCAGAAATGGACCCTCAACTCTATGGTCAACTAATCTTTGACAAAGCAGGAAAGAATGTCCAATGGAAAAAAGACAGTCTCTTCAACAAATGGTGTTGGGAAAATTGGACAGCCACATGCAGAAGAATGAAACTGGACCATTTCCTTACACCACACACAAAAATAGACTCCAAATGGTTGAAAGACCTCAATGTGAGACAGGAGTCCATCAAAATCCTAAAGGAGAACACAGGCAGCAACCTCTTCGACCTCAGCCGCAGCAACTTCTTCCTAGAAACATCGCCAAAGGCAAGGGAAGCAAGGGCAAAAATGAACTATTGGGACTTCATCAAGATAAAAAGCTTTTGCAAAGCAAAGGAAACAGTCAACAAAACCAAAAGACAACTGACAGAATGGGAGAAGATATTTGCAAATGACATATCAGATAAAGGGCTAGTATCCAAAATCTATAAAGAACTCATCAAACTCAACACCAAAAGAACAAAGAATCCAATCAAGAAATGGGCAGAAGACATGAACAGACATTTTTCCAAAGAAGACATCCAAATGGCCAACAGACACATGAAAAAGCGTTCAATATCGCTCGGCATCAGGGAAATCCAAATCAAAACCTCAGTGAGATACCACCTCACACCAGTCAGAATGGCTAAAATTAACAAGTCAGGAAATGACAGATGTTGGCAGGGATGCGGAGAAAGGGGAACCCTCCTACACTGTTGGTGGGAATGCAAGCTGGTGTAGCCACTCTGGAAAACAGTATGGAGGTTCCTCAAAAAGTTGAAAATAGAGCTACCATATGATCCAGCAATTGCACTACTGGGTATTTACCCCAAAGATACAAAAGTAGAGACCCGAAAGGCTACGTGCACCCCGATGTTTATAGCAGCAATGTCCACAATAGCCAAACTGTGGAAAGAGCCAAGATGTCCATCAACAGATGAATGGATAAAGAAGAGGTGGTATATATATACAATGGAATATTATGCAGCCATCAAAAGGAATAAGATCTTGCCATTTGCAACGACGTGGATGGAACTGGAGGGTATTATGCTGAGCGAAATAAGTCAAACAGAGAAAGGCATGTATCATATGACCTCACTGATATGAGGAATTCTTAATCTCAGGAAACAAACTGAGGGTTGCTGGAGTGGGGGGTGGGGTGGGAGGGATGGGGTGACTGGGTGATGGACACTGGGGAGGGTATGTGTTCTGGTAAGCGCTGTGAATTGTGCAAGACTGTTGAATCTCAGATCTGTACCTCTGAAACAAATAATGCAATATATGTTAAGAAAGAAAAAAAGAAGAAGAAGAATGTAGCAGCAGGGGAAGAATGAAGGGGGGGAAATCGGAGGGGGAGAAGAACCATGAGAGACAATGGACTCTGAAAAACAAACTGAGGGTCCTAGAGGGGAGGGGGTTGGGAGGATGGGTTAGCCTGCTGATGGGTATTGAGGAGGGCACGTTCTGCATGGAGCACTGGGTGTTATGCACAAACAATGAATCATGGAACACTATATTGAAAACTAATGATGTAATGTATGGGGATTAACATAACAATAAAAAAAATTAAAAAAAAAAAATCCTAAAGGAGAACACAGGCAGCAACCTATTCGACCTCAGCCGCAGCAACTTCTTCCTAGAAACATCGCCAAAGGCAAGGGAAGCAAGGGCAAAAATGAACTATTGGGACTTCATCAAGATAAAAAGCTTTTGCACAGCAAAGTAAACAGTCAACAAAACCAAAAGACAACCGACAGAATGGGAGAAGATATTTGCAAATGACGTATCAGATAAAGGGCTAGTATCCAAAATCTATAAAGAACTTATCAAACTCAACAGCCAAAGAACAGAGAATCCAATCAAGAAATGGGCAGAAGACATGAACAGACATTTTTCTTTTTTTTTTTTAATTAAATTTTTTTTAATTAATTTTTTTTTTTTTAATTAATGAATCACATCTTCTTTATCCATTCATCTGTTGATGGACATCTTGGCTCTTTCCACAGTTTGGTTATTGTGGACATTGCTGCGAACAGACATTTTTCCAAAGAAGACATCCAAATGGCCAACAGACACATGAAAAGGTGTTCAATATCGCTCGGCATCAGGGAAATCCAAACCAAAACCTCAATGAGATACCACCTCACACCAGTCAGAATGGCTAAAATTAACAAGTCAGGAAATGACAGATGTTGGCAGGGATGCGGAGAAAGGGGAACCCTCCTACACTGTTGGTGGGAATGTAAGCTGGTGCAGCCACTCTGGAAAACAGTATGGAGGTTCCTCAAAAAGTTGAAAATAGAGCTACCATATGATCCAGCAATTGCACTACTGGGTATTTACCCCAAAGATACAAAAGTAGGGATCCAAAAGTGTACGTGCACCCTGATGTTTATAGCAGCAATGCTTTAAACATAGGGTGCTAATAGGATACTTGATTTTCTAAGAACTTATGACAATTTATAGCAAAGTGTCCTGTAACCCTCTTAATAGCTGATAAGAAATATTTTTGTTTTTCTATTTTTAAATTATGTGTGCAGAAAATGAGGTTTAAGTGACTTTCAATTGTGGTACCAGAGCTCTAATCATGAATTGTGCTATTTTTTTTTAAATGGTCTAATAGGTGCTTGATTTTCTAAGAACTTTGGGTGCTAATAGGATACTTGATTTTCTAAGAACTTATGACAATTTATAGCAAAGTGTCCTGTAACTCTCTTAATAGCTGATAAGAAATATTTTTGTTTTTCTATTTTTAAATTATGTGTGCAGAAAATGAGGTTTAAGTGACTTTCAATTGTCGTACCAGAGCTCTAATCATGAATTGTGCTATTTTTTTTTAAATGGTCACAATTGCCACAAAAATAGAAAATGGAGAACATGATATTTGGGGAAAGAAAGGTAGACATTATATGAAATGAGGGATTTTCCATTTAAAAATAGTAAGATAAGAAAAACTTTCAGTTTAATATTATTTTATTTTATTTTATTTACTATGCATACATAATCCTTTTTATAGTTTAATTTCAACTGGTCAAAAATACAATCATTACATATAACATTTGGGGAATAAAAATAACTTTGTCTGGATCACCTGGGTGCCTCAGTTGGTTAATCTTCTAACTCTTGGTTTCTTCTCAGGTCATGATCTCAGGATCATAAAATCAAACCCCCTGTGGTACACTGTGCTCAGACCAGAGTCTGCTTAAGATTCTCCCCTTCTTTCTCTGCCCCTCCCCGACCACTTGCATGATCTAAATAAATAAATACATAAAATCTTTGTAAAAAAAAAGATCTTTTTTTATAAAGATTTTATGTATTTATTTGACAGAGAGAGAGATAGCAAGAGCAGGAACACAAGCAGGGGGAGTGGGAGAGGGAGAAGCAGGCTTCCTGCTAAGCAGGGAGCCCGATGCGGGGCTGGATCCCAGGACCCTGGGATCATGACCTGAGCCGAAGGCAGACGCTTAACGACTGAGCCACCCAGGTGCCCCAAATAAATAAAATCTTAAAACAAAACACTTTCTCCAAATTTATGTTGGCAATCAGACACATAAAATCATATTTTAATGTACAATTAGGTAAAACATGACATTTATTTCAACAGATAAAGACCACACTGGAACTTGACATTAAGAGAAGAAAAAGCAAAATGCTAGGGTGCTTGTATAACTGACTGTTGGTTTTTGCTCAGGTCATGATCTCAGAGTTCTGAGATAGAGCCCCTCATTGGGCTCCATGCTCAGTGCAGAATATGATTAAGATTCTCTCTCCTCTGCTCCTCCTGTCACTCTCATGCTCTCTCTCTCTCTAAATTAAATAAATAAATCCTTTTAAAAGTGCTAAGACCTGTTCTATTTATTAAATTAACAAAATGCATATATGCCTTGAGGACAGTGTAGAGTTCAGCCAAGATACAAAGAACTATTTTCACTGTTTTTGGTGTTTGTTTTTGTTTGTTTGTTTTTCTCACTCTACACCTCCATTTACAGTTTCTCTTTTTGACATGTACACTTGGTGAATTTTCCCATTCTTTGTGACTCAGCATAAGTGACCCTTAGAAAGAAGACTTTCTGTTGGCCCTTCAGTTCACTAGGGCTTTATTTCCCCGTGCTGCAGTTAGAAGTCAATGTGCACTGTCTAATGAGTAAGATTATGAGATTTCTATGGATAGTCAATATTCTATGCATGGCCTAAATAAATTACTTAATGGCTGTCAAAAAACATGTGAGAAAATAAAATACACCTTACAATAAAAGAGCTAAAGTTTAGAATCTTGGATCAAAGGAAATAGAATTTACAGCAAGGTAAGAAGGTTTTCAAGAAAGAATTGATGTAGAAAGTGACAATTGACTTGAGCTTTGCAATACTCATATTAAATACATTTCTGAGATAGGAATTACTTGAGAAATTGTGCAAGTTTGAGGGGATGTAGTGAGGTATTCAAAACACTAGAATTGGACAGATGTGTGAGGAATTATCTGCTTAAAGATGAAGAGATGAATCATAAATTATAATTTCATAGACTGAGTAAAGGGTAAATAAAGAGAACGCTATGACATTTGATTAATAAGGAAAAATGTGTACAAATATCATAAGGTAATTAATTATAAAATATAGAGTCTATGTGAAATTATGGAATCCAAAACCTACCTTGAAATTTCAATTCCATTTTTTTCCTCATAAGTTATACTTGCATGTTGTTTAGTAAAGAACTGATATATAGCAATATTTAATAAAATAATATAATCTGTTAACATTAGTCATTAAACATTAAAAGGAAGGTCACAAAAGGGTGTCTGTAATGAATGATATTGTATATTTGCAATAATTCTTACATAGTTGTAGCTAATTAAGTGACTGTCTGTTTTTAAAGAGTATATTAAAGTATAAAATTCTGTCTACTGGCATCTCAAGATAGTAATCATTTGCCTTTGGGACACTGACAATCTTTCTAATACTCTCTTCAAGGCTCCATTCACTTCCTTGTTCCTAAGACTGTAGATTAATGGGTTCAAAGCAGGATTGATGACAGCATAGAATAAGGAGATTAATTTATCACCCTCAGCTGAATATAGAGATTTGGGCCTCATGTATGTGAACATACCTGTCCCATAATAAATGGTCACCACAGTCAAGTGAGAGCTACAGACAGAGAAAGCCTTTTTCCTACCCTCTTCTGAGTGCATCCTCATCACAGCAACCAGTATGCGTAAGTAGGAGAGAGTAATAAGAAGGAAGGGGAGCAAGAGGGTACCAGATGCACCTATCACCATCAAGGTTTCTTGCAGGGATGTATCAGCACAGAACATACGAAGAAGAACAGGTACTTCACAAAAAATATGGTCAACAATGTAAGGGCTACATAAGGGAAGTATGGTGAAGTAGAGGGGTACCACTGAGGCAAAGAAGCTGATGGTCCATGCCCCCACAGCAAGCTGCACACACACAGACCAGTTCATGATGAGCAGGTATCGTAGAGGGTAACAAATGGCCACATAACGGTCCAGAGCCATGATTGCCAAAACAATACACTCAGCTGCTCCCATTAACAGAGAGATGTAGGTCTGGGCAAGACAGAGTTCATAAGAGATAACTTTCTTAAGAGCAAGGAGGTTGAAGAGCATCTTGGGGACCACAGCTGTGGTGTAAAATATGTTGAGAAAGGCCAAGTGGCAGAGGAAAAAATACATGGGTGTATGGAGACAGTAATCAATTACCACCAAAGTGATAATAGCTGTGTTTCCAAAGAGATTGACCAGGTAGACCCCAGAGAAAAGGAAGAAGAGGGGTATCTCAACTTGAGGGTGGTTGGAAAATCCAACAAGGACCAACTCAGTGATGGTGCTTAAATTTTCCTGAGTCATGTTGAGTGCCAGTGTTAAACTGATAATGTGAGCAGAAGAAATGTGCTTTGAGAACAAAAATTATAGTGAAATCACAAAGACACACTAATTCTTTAACATCATCAAGTACCATTCCATTGTGTGCATTCAATAACTTAAGGACCAAATTATCTTTTTTGAAAACCTCCTTACATTCATGATGAAGTTTGAAAAATACTTTCATATGCTAGAATAAAACAAAAATATTCATTAACACAAAACCACAAACATGCATACACAGATATAGACACACACATACAAATTGTGAATAAAGTTTTGGTTGTTCCTGTACCGACTTTGCTTATATGTACAGAGCAAGTTTTTAAGAAGTACTGATTTTTTTATGTTAACATTTCTTGTTTGGAGTACAGAAGCTTATAATAGACCCTTCCAGAATTTTCTGAGATGACTATAAAAATATGAAATGGCCATTAGAAATATCTTATATGAAGTCACAGGACTGTAGTGAGTTTGTCAAATTCACTAAAGTGGAAGAGATGGATATAGAATTCAGATAATTCTGGTAACTTGATTGTAATCCCCAAATGCTTGTCACTGTTCATGTTTCCAATGCAGAGATGAGAGGTTCATATAGATGTACACAACCTTTCACTCACAGGAATATGTCGTGAATGCTTCAGGGTGTAGAGAAAAATTAAGGCACATATTAATATAGACTCACTTGTAATTCAATCTTCAACACCATTAAAAAAATATGCCTTCGGTATGAGGAATAAATGAACTATCCCACTTATTTTAATTTTCACCAGTTACATTGTTAATCGTTCCGCTTTAAGTAATGCATACCCAGTCTCTTCCAAATTATACTTACAAATATTTTTTAAATCATATCCATTGTATTCCCCTCCCAATATATGTGAATTTAGACCATTTTATTCTTCCAGATCACACTCAATATCCACTCTATATCTTTTTGGTTCCTCCAAATTGAATGACATTAATTATGGAAAGGTTATAACATAATAAATAATAACAGCAGAATTGGGTAACTGAAGTACTTTTAAACCATTTTATCTACAATAAAATGAGAATCATACTAACAATACAATAGTAAAGATAGAGTAATTGTAAATTTGCTGCCTGACATTGTTATAAATTTCTTATTTGGATTAATTTAATTTACACAAATAACCATATAATGTGGGTTTTATTTTTACTTCCATTCTACAATGGAAAATTGTACTACAATGATTATATTCTCTTGCAAATTATCCAAAATTAGTTATTGATGAAACTAGGGGCCAAAGCAAGAGAGGATGACTTTGATTCACATTCAACAATATATCTCACCCTTAAGAAAGGTAGAAAACTCAAAATGACTTGTTTATTTACCATTTGGAGATTGTAGTCTTTCCTGATTGTTTATAAAAGATTTTTCCCAAAGATGATGACAACTTGAGTCTTCAGAGAGAAAGGATAAAAAAGGGAATGGGAATCTGTTCCTTATGCAAATTCACTCATATTTTATTATTCATAAATATCTTGATGTGTTGATCTTGCCCATCTCCGAAGAAACCTCATTGATGAAAATAGCCTGCCCTAGCTCTCACTGGAGTTGGTGATACCTGGATCCATTTCCATGACTCAAATTTGAAGTACTTTTGCTGACTGTTTCTTCCTATGCAGCAGAGTAGAGGATGGAAATAAAATAATGTGGATATAAGTATGCATATTTGTGTGTGTTTCACACAGAATTAAGTACAGGTAACACTTCTCTGTATTTCCAGTCATTAAAAACAATCAGGTCCCCATCCCTAGGGGACCTTGTTAACTTTATGCAGCCATGCTGAGTAAATGGAAAAGAGAGGAAAGGGAGAAAAAACACAATTAGGTGTTGCTAAAATGAGGAAAAGCAAATTTCATAATTCCAGTGTGTGTATATATGACTTCTGAATTCTCTTTTGTTTTTAGCATATTGATCTCAAACATATTAAATAAAGCTAATATTTTACAGGCTTTGTTCATGACCCTGACTATCCATCTATGACTTTATAAAGTTGAGTTCTGCATCCTGATTATATATATATTTTTAATTTTTTTAAGATTTTATATATTTATTTCACAGAGAGAGACACAGCGAGAGAGGGAACACAAGCAGGGGGAGTGGGAGAGGGAGAAGCAGGCTTCCCGCTGAGCAGGGAGCCCGATGTGGGGCTCGATCCCAGGACCCTGGGACCATGACCTGAGCCGAAGGCAGGCGCTTAATTACTGAGCCACCCAGGCGCCCCTGCATCCTGATTATATTTTAAATAATGGCATGCACTTGTGTTTTCAATCAGGATGACAGATATAGTCCTGGACAAACTTCAGGAAACTCATCTGGAAAAAACAAACAAACAAACAAAAACAGAAAAAAAACAGTTGGTATTTGGTATACATGGTTGAGAATTATATAAACCTTCCTCTATTTGAAATAACTGAGGGAGAAGAACCCACATCAAGAAAATAAGTTTATCATGTGGAGAATTTTGCCATCTGTTTATACATAGCAAAAACATCTATTTATCAGAGGGTTATCGGTAGAGCTTATACATCGTTTGATACAAAGATATAAACATGAGCTAGAAGGTTAAAACTCCAGTTCTGTTGGTAGATTGATATATTGTAATAATCTAGTGACTTGGAATACAGACTAAATGGGCTTTGTAGTTCTTTCTGCCCAAAATTTAACTTGCCTATGTAAGTTTACATGGTAAGATATAATGTACATTTCAAAAGTAGAACTTTCCAAAAAAATAGTCTTTGCGGACAAAGTGGAGATAAACTGCAAATCTGGTTTAAAATGTCTAAGTCAGGATGATTACAATAAATGCAACAGAATTTATTCCCACTGAAATAACACTGTTCAAATTATTTTCTTCATTTATGTGCTTTTCTCTGTCTCCTGCATCTAGACCTTATTTATCCTATTCATCTTTAAAAACCACACTTGAAAATTAAAAATTAAAAATTAAAAAAATTAAAAAATAAAAACCGCATTTGAGTCATTTTATATGTGCTTTCTTCTGTAACTGCTTCCATACATAGTTTTCCCGTCTTGCACTCATTATTTTTACTCTTATTTTTAGTGATCCATTTCATTTTTATGGATGCCCTATATATGGCTGTATAACAGATTACTCCAAACCTTAGCATTTAAAAGACAAAACCCACAACTGCACACACATTTCTGAGGATTAGGAAGCTGGAAGCACTTTGCCTGGGTGCTAATGGATGAAGTTGTGCCATGAGGTTCCTGTCAAGAGGTCTGGCAGGTCAGTGTTCATCTGAAGGCTTGACTTAGAATGGAAGATCTACTACAAACTTATTTTGCATGATTGTTGATGGAAGGACTTAGTTCCTTGCTGTCTGTTGCTTATTGGTCTCAGTTCCTAGGCACGTGGGTCTATCAGTAGGACTGGTCACAACATGGCAGCTGGCTTTTCAAGTGAGTGGTCTAAATGAGGAGACAGAGAAGATGCAAAATGGATTTCACAGTCTTTTATAACTTAAAATGAAAAGAGATATACCATGATATCTATCTCATTATATCGATAACATATACTAACTCTGGTATAATGAGGGAGGGGACTATACAGATTTTAAATACCAAGAAGCGAAGTATTGGTGGACATCTGGGAAACTAGCTCACACAATATAAAATGATGTCTTCCAACTCTCAAATCATATAGTGAATCAGGTCTGAATTCTTTTTTTTTAAGGATTTTATTTATTTATTTGACAGAGAGATAGAGAGCACAGGTAGGCAGAGTGGCAGGCAGAGGGAGAGGGGAGAAGCAGGCTCTCCACTAAGCAGGCAGCTGGACGTGGGACTCGATCCCAGGACCCTGGGACCATCACCTGAGCTGAAGGCAGCCGCTTAAGCGACTGAGCGATCCAGGTGCCCCAGGTCTGAATTCTTATAGACAAATGTCTCTTATTCTTTTTTTTTTCTTTTTTGCAGGTCTTTAAAATTTGTTTGATTTTATATCCAACTTTATTGAGGTATGATAAAAAAATTAAAATATATATTTTAGATTGTACAACATGATGTATAATTTTTAGGTGTGCAATGTGGTAATTTAATATACAAATACAATGGGAAGTGATTGTGG
This sequence comes from Halichoerus grypus, assembly GCF_964656455.1. NCBI lineage: Eukaryota > Metazoa > Chordata > Mammalia > Carnivora > Phocidae > Halichoerus > Halichoerus grypus. The sequence goes on along the minus strand of NC_135713.1, from coordinate 147,014,871 downwards.
GATTCCACAATTTTTTCTAGCTGCTGCCTAAGGATCTGAGGGCTGAGGGCTTCTAATTAGCCCTCATCTGGAGGCTGACAGGTAAGTTAATCAGTGGTCTTCCAGAAGCCTGAGCGGGTGTCTGGGCACCCACTTCTTCTCCCAGCTCACTGCAGTAATAAAACCAAGTCCCCAGTTTCTCCTTGGTGAAGTTTGTTCGCTCATCTATCACCCCATCCTTTAAAAAGGGCTAAAAATCAGGAGACTGGCTTCTTTATGATATCCTCTGGGCATTGGTGGGACTCAGAATTTATGAGTGCCCAGAATCACAGAGAACAAAGATCTTGCTTCAAATGGGTGCACAAGAACTTCCGGTGGATATTCCCTTAGAAAGGCACAGAGCAAGTAGGCAAAAACATAGCATTTAATTTCTCCCTGGAAGGGGACAGACTTTATATCAATGTTCATATTTTCCCAGATGCTACCCAAAGGTCAATATTCAAATAAACCTTCATCTGGGAGCTAAAAAAGCAGGCAATTTGTAATCCTCCAGGAGTTAGATTAGGCATGTAGTTACCTCCTCTGCCTTTGGGGCACTGATGGGATTTGGTACACCCCAACATCCTGGAACCACTAAGAACAAAGCTTCTCCACTACCTCTCTCCCCATGTTCCTGGCAACTACTATTCTTTTATTTCTAGGAGTTTAACTCTTAGATTTCACATAAAAGTGAGATCATACAGTATTTGTGTTTCCTGTCTCACTTATTTCCCTTAATATAATGTGTCCCAGGTTTATCCATGTTGGAACAAATGAGAGGATTCTGGAATTTTTAATGACTAAATATTGATGTATAAATATTATATATGAGTATATAAATATATATATGAATATTATAAATATATAAAATATATTCATATATATGACTGTTGTTTAGACATACATATATTAGTTATATGTCAGAAATGTAAATCTGACATCTATAGGGCCACTGATGTGCATTTAGGTTATTTTCACACCTTGATATTGTGAATAATTCCACAACAAATATATTTTGACAAATATCTTTTTGAGACTGTAATCTCATTTCCTTTGGATATATATTCAGAAGATTATATTCAGAGGATTTATGGATCATTTGGTAGTTCTATTTTTATTTTTTTATTTTTTATTTTTTTTTAAAGATTTTATTTATTTATTTGAGAGAGAGAATGAGAGAGAGAGAGAGCACATGAGAGGGGGGAGGGTCAGAGGGAGAAGCAGACTCCCTGCTGAGCAGGGAGCCGGATGCGGGACTCGATCCTGGGACTCCAGGATCATGACCTGAGCCGAAGGCAGTCGCTTAACCAACTGAGCCACCCAGGCGCCCCGGTAGTTCTATTTTTAATATTTTGACAAAACTCCATTAAGTTTTCCATATTGATTGTAAAAATTTATACTATTCTCCACATCAACACTTTTTATGTCTTTTCTATTTGATAACAGCCATCCTAGCAGGTCTTATAGAGGTCTCGTTGTCACTTTGATTTGCATTTCCTCTATGACTAATGATATTAAACAGCTTTATATACTAGTCCATTAGTATTTCTTCCTGGTAAAATACCTATTCAGAGATTTGCCCATTTTATAATTGTGTTGTTATTTGTTATTGATTTGTTCATGTTCTTTATATATTTAAGATATTAACCACTTATCAAATATATAGCTTGCAAATATTGTCTCCCATTCTGTAGGTTGCTGTTCATTTATACAATATTTTTTTTGCTAGGCAGAAACAGTATATTTTGACATGGTCACATTTATTTAGTTGTGCTTTTGTTGCCTTTGCTTTTGGTACTATACCTATAATATAATTGCCAAGACCAATGCCAAGGACCTTTTCTCCTGTGTATTCTTCTAGATTTTTACAGATTCAATCTCACATTTAAATCTTTAATTAAAGACACCAAAAGCTTTGAGGATTTGAGTCTCTCCCTGTCATATCTTGAGCATGTTAGTTCATCTGTAGACTCGGTTCACTCAGATGCAAAATGGCAGTGAGAGTGTCACCACCCACCTGGTGCTGCCAAGTGGAATCAGAAATGTGCTGTGGAAAAGCACCAACACTTGGTCCAGTTGATGTCAGCGATTACACTTTAGCTATTGGAACTTCTCTGTATGGATAGTGCAAGTTTGAAGAACACATTTCTAAACCACACTGTAGCTTACCACTACCTGATGCCCATCAAGCACTGACTAACCTGAGGAGGATTTACAAGGAATTGGAGAAAGACAAAGGTGGAGTAAGAGGATCCTAGGTTAGTCCTGTCCTATGAACACTAGATAACTACCAAATCACCCTAAATAACCCAGAAATCAAGTGGAAAACTGACAGAAAACCACAACTAAGGGGAGAAAAGAGGCCACATTTAAGAAGGAACAAGAGACATAACTGGCTTTTCTAACAAACAGAAGAAGGAAAGGGTTAGACAAAATTCCAAGATGGAAGAATTTGTATTAAAAGAAAGAACAGTATAAGGCCATAGCCAGAGATCTAAGCAAAACAGATAATAAGTAACATGCCTGATGGAAAGTTTAAAGCCAAAATCATAAAAATACACACTGGCTTGAGAAAAGAATAGAAGACATCAGTGAGACCTTTATCACAGAAAGAAAACATTAAAAAGAATTATCAACTTCTCAAATAGTGGTTGTTCTTTTTTTTTTTTTTGATGTAGTGTTCCATGATTCATTGTTTGCATATAACACCCAGTGCTCCATGCATAACATGCCTTCTTTAATACCCATCACCAGGTTAACCCATCCGCCCACCCCCCTCCCCTCTAAACCCTCAGTTTGTGTCTCAGAGTCCATAGTATCTCATAATTCGTCTCCCCCTCCAATTTCCCCCCCTTCATTCTTCCCCTCTTGCTATCTTCTTATTTTTTTTAACATATAATGTATTATTTGTTTCAGAGGTACAGATCTGTGATTCAACAGTCTTGCACAATTCACAGCGCACACCATAGCACATACCCTCCCCAATGTCTATCACCCAGCCACCCCATCTCTCCCACCCCCCACCACTCCAGCAACCCTCAGTTTGTTTCCTGAGATTAAGACTTCCTCATATCAGTGAGATCATATGATACATGTCTTTCCCTGATCGACTTATTTCGCTCAGCATAATACCCGCCAGTTCCATCCACGTCTTTCCAAATGGCAAGATATCATTCTTTCTGATGGCTGCATAACATTCAATTGTATATATAGACCACATCTTCTTTATCCATTCATCTGTCGATGGACATCTTGGCTCTTTCCACAGTTTGGCTATTGTGGACATTGCTGCTATAAACATCGGGGTGTACGTACCCCTTCAGATCCCTACATTTGTATCTTTGGGGTAAATACCCAGTAGTGCAATTGCTGGATCATATGGTAGCTCTATTTTCAACTTTTTGAAGAACCTCCATACTGTTTTCCAGAGTGGCTGCACCAGCTTGCATTCCCACCAACAGTGTAGGAGGGTTCCTCTTTCTCCGCATTCCCGCCAACATCTATCATTTCCTGACTTGTTAATTTTAGCCATTCTGACTGGTGTGAGGTAATCTCTCACTGAGGTTTTGATGTGGATCTCCCTGATGCTGAGTGATGTTGAGCACTTTTTCACGTGTCTGTTGGCCGTTTGGATGTCTTCTTTGGAAAAATGTCTGTTCATGTCTTCTGCCCATTTATTGATTAGATCATTTGTTCTTTGGGGTGTTGAGTTTAAGAAGTTCTTTATAGATTTTGGATACTAGCCCTTAATCTGATATGTCATTTGCAAATATCTTCTCCCATTCTGTCAGTCATCTTTTGGTTTTGCTGACTGTTTCTTTGGCTGTGCAAAAGCTTTTTATCTTGATGAAGTCCCAATAGTTCATTTTTGCCCTTGCTTCCCTTGCCTTTGGCGATGTGTCTAAGAAGAAATTGCTGCGGCTGAGGTCGAATAGGTTGCTGCCTGTGTTCTCCTTTAGGATGTTGATGGACTCCTGTCTCACATTGAGGTCTTTCAACCATTTGGAGTCTATTTTTGTGTGTGGTGTAAGGAAATGGTCCAGTTTCATTCTTCTGCATGTGGCTGTCCAGTTTTCCCAACACCATTTGTTGAAAAGACTGTCTTTTTCCATTGGACATTCTTTCCTGCTTTGTCAAAGATTAGTTGACTATAGAGTTGAGGGTCCATTTCTGGGCTCTCTATTCTCTTCCATTGATCTATGAGACTGTTTTTGTGCCAGTACCATACTGTCTTGATGATGACAGCTTTGTAATAGAGCTTGAAGTCCGGAATTGTGATGCCACCAGCTTTGCTTTTCTTTTTCAACATTCCTCTGGCTACTCGAGGTCTTTTCTGGTTCCATACAAATTTTAGGATTATTTGTTCCATTTCTTTGAAAAAAGTGGATGGTATTTTGATGGGGATTGTACTGAATATGTAGATTGTTCTAAGTAGCATTGACATCTTCACAATATTTGTTCTTCCAATCCATGAGCATGGAACGTTTTTCCATTTCTTTGTGTCTTCCTCAATTTCTTTCATGAGTATTTTATAGTTTTCTGAGTACAGATCCTTTGCCTCTTTGGTTAGATTTATTCCTAGGTATCTTATGGTTTTGGGTGCAATTGTAAATGGGATCGACTCCTTAATTTCTCTTTCTTCTGACTTGTTGTTGGTGTATAGGAATGCCACTGACTTCTGTGCATTGATTTTATACCCTGCCACTTTACTGAATTCCTGTATGAGTTCTAGCAGTTTTGAGGTGGAGTCTCTTGGGTTTTCCACATAAAGTATCATATCATCTGCAAAGAGTGAGAGTTTGACTTCTTCTTTGCCAATTTGGATGCCTTTAATTTCTTTCTGTTTTCTGATTGCTGTGGCTAGGACTTCTAATACTATGTTGAATAGCAGTGGTGATAGTGGACATCCCTGCCGTATTCCTGACCTTAGGGGGAATGCTCTCAATTTTTCCCCATTGAGAATGATATTCACTGTGGGTTTTTCATAGATGGTTTTTATGATATTGAGGTATGTACCCTCTATCCCTATACTCTGAAGAGTTTTGATCAAGAAAGGATGCTGTACTTTGTCAAATGCTTTTTCTGCATCTATTGAGAGAATCATATGGTTCTTGTTCTTTCTTTTATTAATGTACTGTATCACATTGATTGGTTCTAGATGTTGAACCAATCTTGCAGCCCAGGGGTAAATCCCACTTGGTCTGGTGAATAATCCTTTTAATATACTGTTGGATCCTATTGGCTAGTATTTTGGTGAGAATTTTTGTATCTATGTTCATCAAGGATATTGGTCTGTAATTCTCCTTTTTGATGGGGTCTTTGTACGAGTTTGGAAGTTTTCCTTCCATTTCCAACAGTTTCAGAAGAATAGGTATTAATTCTTCTTGAAATGTTTGGTAGAATTCCCCTGGGAAGCCATCTGGCCCTGGGCTTTTGTTTGCTGGGAGATTTTTGATGACTGCTTCTATTTCCTTAGTGGTTATAGGTCTGTTCAGGTTTTCTATTTCTTCCTGGTTCAGTTTTGGTAGTTGATACATCTATAGGAATGCATCCATTTCTTCCAGGTTATCTAATTTGCTCGCATACAGTTGCTCATAATATGTTCTTAGAATTGTTTATATTTCTTTAGTGTTGGTTGTGATCACTCCTCTTTTATTCATGATTTTGTTGATTTGGGTTCTTTCTCTTTTCTTTTGATAAGTCTGGCCAGGGGTTTATCAATCTTGTTAATTCTTTCAAAGAACCGCTCCTGGTTTTGTTGATCTGTTCTACTGTTCTTTTGGTTTCTATTTCATTGATTGTTGCTCTGATCTTTATTATATCTCTTCTCATGCTGGGTTTAGGCTTTATTTGTTGTTCCTTCTCCAGCTCCTTTAGGTGTAGGGTTAGGTTGTGTATTTGAGAACTTTCTTGTTTCTTGAGGGCTTGTATTGCTATATAATTTCCTCCTAGGACTGCCTTTGCTGTATCCCAAAGATTTTGAACAGTTGTGTTTTCATTTTCATTTGTTTCCATGAATTTTTTTAATTCTTCTTTAATTTCCTGGTTGACCCATTCATTCTTTAGTAGGATGCTCTTTAGCCTCCATGTATTTGAGTTCCTTCAAACTTTCCTCTTGTGATTGAGTTCTCGTTTCAAAGTATTGTGGTCTGAAAATAGGCAGGGAATGATCCCAATCTTTTGGTACCAGTTGAGACCTGATTTGTGACCTAGGATGTGATCTATTCTGGAGAATGTTCCATGGGCACTAGAGAAGAATGTGTATTTCGTTGCTTTGGGATGGAATGTTCTGAATATATCTGTGAAGTCCATTTGGTCCAGTGTGTCATTTAAAGTCTTTATTTCCTTGTTGATCTTTTGCTCAGATGATCTGTCCATTTCAGTGAGGGGGGTGTTAAAGTCCTCCACTATTATTGTATTGTTGTCGATGTGTTTCTTTGCTTTTGATATCAATTGCCTTATATAATTGGCGGCTCCCATGTTAGGGGCATAGATATTTACAATTGTTAGATCTTCTTGTTGGATAGACCCTTTAAGTAGGATATAGTGTCCTTCCTCATCTCTTATTATAGTCTTTGGTTTAAAATCTAATTGTCTGATATAAGGATTGCCACCCCAGTTTTCTTTTGGTGTCCATTAGTATGGTAAATGGTTTTCCACCCCCTCACTTTCAATCTGGGGGTGTCTTTGGGTCTAAAAGGAGTGTCTTAAAGACAGCATATTGATGGGTCTTGTTTTTTAATTCAATCTGATAGCTTGTGTCTTTTGATTGGGCCATTTAGCCCATTTACATTCAGGGTAACTATTGAAAGATAGGAATTTAGTGCCATTGTATTGCCTGTAAGGTGACTGTTACTGTATATTGTCTGTGTTCCTTTCTCGTCTATGCTGCTTTTAGGCTCTCTCTTTGCTTAGAGGACCCCTTTCAATATTTCTTGGAAGGCTGGTTTCGTGTTTGCAAATTCCTTTAGTTTTTGTTTGTCCTGGAAGCTTTTTATCTCTCCTTCAATTTTCAATGACAGCCTAGCTGGATATAGTATTCTTGGCTGCATATTTTTCTCATTTAGTGCTCTGAATATGTCCTGCCAGTCCTTTCTGGCCTGCCAGGTCTCTGTGGATAAGTCTGTTGCCAATCTAATATTTCTACCATTGTAGGTTACATATCTCTTCTCCTGAGCTGCTTTCAGGATTTTCTCTTTGTCTCTGAGACTCGTATGTTTTACTATTAGATGTCAGGTGTTGACCTATTTTTATTGATTTTGAGAGGGGTTCTCTGTGCTTCCTGGATTTTGATGCCTGTTTCCTTCCCCAAATTAGGGAAGTTCTCTGCTATTATTTGCTCCATTATGCCTTCTGCCCCTCTCTCTCTTTCTTCTTCTTCTGGGATCCCAATTATTCTAATGTTGTTTTGTCTTAAGGTATCACTTATCTCTCGAATTCTGCCCTCGTGATCCAGTAGTTGTTTATCTCTCTTTTTCTCAGCTTCTTTATTTTCCATCATTTGTTCTTCTATATCACTAATTCTCTCTTCTGCCTCATTTATCCTAGCAGTTAAAGCCTCCATTTTTGATTACACCTCATTAATAGCCTTTTTGATTTTGACTTGGTTAGATTTTAGTTCTTTTATTTCTCCAGTAAGGGTTTCTCTGATAACTTCCATGCTTTTTTCAAGCCTAGCTACTATCTTTAAAATCATCATTCTGAACTCTAGTTCCGACATCGTACTAATGTCTGTATTGATTAGGTCCCTGGCAGTCAGTACTGCCTCTTGTTCTTTTTTTTGTGGTGGTTTTTTCTGTCTTGTCATTTTGTCCAGAGGAGAATAGATGAATGAGAGAACAAAATGCTAACAGGGTAACAACATCCCCAGAAAATATAAGAAAAGACCTGAAACTGGGGGAAAAGAAAGGGAAAGAAAGAACAAAGAAAAAAAAAAAAGAAAAAGTAAAAGATAAAAACAAACAAAAACAAAACAAAACAAAACAGGATATGATCAAATATGATCAGGCTGGTTCATAGATCAGTGCCACACACTAGGTTTTGGGCGTATTTTGGTCTGTTAGATGAAAGTGCCTCCCAAAATTTTAAAGAATGAAAACTTATATATGTACAAAAATAAGGGTTAATATGATGAAGGGATGGAATATGACTGTAAAGAAAATTATAAAAGATTTTATAGAAGGAATTGATAAGATAAGAAGTTGGATATAAAAAGAAAGAAGAGGATTTTTAAAAAAAGGGAGAGAATGTGATCAGGCAGGAGACTAGAACAAAGCCATACACTAGAGATTATGCTATATTTTGATCTGTTAGAAGAAATTATATCCCAAAATTTCAAAGAGAGACCAACTTATATATATACGCCAAAAATAAGGTTAACTATTATGAAGGGATAGAATATGACTCTAAAAATGAAAAATAAAAAAGAATTTTTAATAAAAGATTGATAAGATGTTGGTTGAAAAAGGGAAAAAGAAAAATTAAAAATAAAAAAGAAAGTTAAAAAAAATTAACTTTGAAAGACTAAAGAATCATGGGAAAAAAGCCATGGATTCTATGTGCAGTATTCCCCTAGCGCTGGAGTTCTGCTGTTCTCATTGATCAGTAAACTTGGTCTTGGCTGGCTGTTCTCCCTGATCTTCTGGGGGAGGGCCCTGTTGCCATGGTTCCCAAATGTCTTTGCCTGCGGTGGAATTGACCCGCCCTTGCCGGTCTGGGCTAAGTAATCTGCTCAGGTTTGCTCTCCGGAGCTTTTGTTCCCTGTAAGCTTTCCGTACAGCTTTGGAGGCCGAGAGTGAAAATAGCGGCCTCCCTATCTCCGCCCTGGAGGAGCTGAGAACTCGGGGCCCCGCTCCTCAGTGCGCCCCCAGAGAAAAGCAGTCAGTCACTCCCATCTCCCCGGTCTCCGGCCGCACTCTGTGCTCACCCGGCCTGTGGCCGAGCGTTTCTATCTCTGGCGCACGACCCGGTGTGGAGTCTCCAAACCCAGCAGATCCCCGCGGTGTGCTCCCGCGCCGCTCCTCCCAGGGGAGGAAGGGGAGTCTCCCTGGATCTGCCAGTTGTTGGGTCCCTGCTGGAGGAGCAGTGGCCCGACTGTGCTGCGGATCACTGTTTATGACAACCCTGAGCTGAGAGCCCGCTCTTCGGCTCCATCTCTGCAGCAGGCTTCCCTGCTCTGATACGTGGGAGTTCTGCTGCACTCAGGCACCCCCAGTCTTTCTGTGACCCTGAGGGTCCTGAGACCACACTGTCCCACGAGGGTTCCACCACCTGCTTAGCCACTGGAGCTACATCCCTCAGCAGAAACTGACTTCTAAAAGTTCCGATTTTGTGCTCTACGGCTCTATCACTTGCCAGAAGCGGCCGAGGGAGGCCCCCTCTCCTGCCATCTATCCTCCGGAATATCACCTCAGATTCACTTCTCCGCACGTCCTACCTTCCAGAAAGTGGTCGCTTTTCTGTTCAGAGAGTTGTTGCTATTCTTTCCTTCAATCTCCTGTTGAGTTCGTAGGTGTTCAGAATGGTTTGATCCCTATCCAGCTGAATTCCTGGGACCAGACAAAATCCAGGTCTCCTACTCCTCCACCATCTTGCTCCTCCCAGGCCCTAGGTAGAAATTTAACCAAGGAGATGAAAGATCTGTATGTGGAAAACTTTAAGACATTGATGAAAGCAATAGAAAAATATGCAAATAAATGGAAAGATATTCTGTTTATAGATTAGAAAAATTAATATTTTTAAGATGTCCAAATTCCCCAAAGCAAACAACAGATTAAACATAATCCTTATCAATAGAAATTTTTCTAAAGATGACCCACAGATAGCTAACAGAAATACACACACAAAATGCTCAACATCACTAATCATCATAGAAATGTAAATTAAAATCACAATGAGATAATACCTTCAACTGTTAGAATAGCTTTCCTCAAAAAAAGAAGAAATAACCAGTGTTGGTGAAGTTTTGGAGAAAAGGGAGCTCTCATGCATTGTTAGTGGGAACGCAAATTGGTGCAGCCACTATGGAAAACAATATGGCAGTTTTCCTCAAAAAAAAAAAAAAAAAAGAAAGAAATATATGATCCAGCAACTCTACTTCTGGGTATTAAACCAAAGATAATAATAAAAATAAAAAACAAATATAATAAAACTAATTTAATAAGATATATGCACTCCCATGTTAATTGTAGCATAGTTATAATAGCCAAAATACAAAAAAAAAAAAAAAATGTCTACTGATTGAATAAAGAGATGTGGTGTGTATATATATATATATATATATATATATATATATATATATATATATATGAAATTCTACTCAGCCATAAATTCTACTCAGCCATAAAAAGAAGAATAAAATCTTCCTACTTGTGACAACATGGATGGGTATTTTTAATCCCTGTGACTTATTTAAAATTTTTACAGCTGGGTGTTAATACTGCCTAATCCAAATTCAGTATTTTACTCATCCCTGCAGTTCCTTCCTCTTAGGCAAAGTGTTTTTTGTATTTATGAGTATGTTTCTGTTTTTGTTCTTTGTTTGCTCATTTGTTTTATTTATTTTTTTATTTTTTAGATTCCACATATAAGGGAAATCTTATGGTATTTGTCTTACTTTGTCTGACGTTTCTTTTTTTTAATTTTAATTTTGACTTATTGAATACCTACTATGAGCTAACATTTTTTAAACATTTTTATTTAAATTCAATTAATTAGTATAATGTATTATTGGTTTCAGAGGTACAAGCCTGTGATTCACCAGTCTTATATACTACCCAGTGCACATTACATCATGTGCTCCCCTTAATGTCCATCACCCAGCTACTCCATCCCATCCCCGCTCCAGCAACCCTCAGTTTGTCTCTTACGGTTTGTCTCCCTCTCTGGTTTCGTCTTGTTTTATTTTTTCCTCTCTTCCCTATGATCCTCTGTTTTGTTTCTTAAATTCCACATATGAGTGAAATCATATCATTGCCTTTCTCTGATTGACTTATTTCACTCAGCATAATATCTTATCTTCAGTTCCATCTATCAATGAACACTTGGGTTGCTTCCACACCTTCACCATTCTAAGTAAAGCTGCAATAAACATGAGAGTTTATATACCTTTTCAAATTAGTGGATACCCAGTAGTGGAATTACTGGATCATATAGTATTTCTATTTTAAAATTTCTGAGGAATCTCAATACTGTTTTCCACAGTGGCTGCACCAATTTATATTCTCACCAACAGTGCATGAGAGCTCCCTGTTCTCTACAACCTCACCACCACTGTTTATTTTTTCTTTTTCTTATATTATTCATTCTGGCATGTGTGAGATAGTATCTTATTGCAGTTTTGATTTGCATTTCCCTGGTGATTAGTAATGTTAAGCATTTTTTCCACTGTTTGTTGACCATTTCTATGTCCTCTTTGGAAAAATGTTTCCAGGTCCTCTGCCCACTTTTAATTAGATTTTTTTTTTTTTTTTTTGGTGTTGAGTTGTATACATTTAAATATATTTCTTTTTTTTTTAAGATTCCATTCATTTATTTGACAGAGAGATAGAGAGAGCCAGAGAGCACAAGTGGGGAGAAGGGCAGAGAGAGAAATAGAAGCAGACTCCTCAGCAGGGAGCACTATGTGGGGCTTGATCCCAGGACCCTGAGCCGAAGGCAGATGCTTAACCAAATGAGACAGCCAGGTGTGCCTAAAATATATTTTGTATATTAACCCCTTATTAAATATAACTTTTGTGTATATCTTCTCCCATTCACTAGGTTGCCTTTGGCTTGAGGTATTTTTTTACTGTTTTGTTGTTGTTGTTGTTTGTTTTATTCAAGTAAAATTAACGTGCAGTTATATTAGTTTCAAGTGTACAATATAATGATTCAACAATTCTATACATTTCTCAGTGCTCATTAAAATAAGTGTACTCTTTTTTAAATTTTTTTTAAATTTTATTATGTTATGTTAATCACCATACATTACATCATTAGTTTTTCATGTAGTGTTCCATGATTCATTGTTTGCATATAACACCCAGTGCTCCATTCAGTACATGACCTCTTTAATACCCATCACCAGGCTAACCCATCCCTCCACCCCACCCCTATAGAACCCTCAGTTTGTTTTCAGAATCCATAGTCTCTCATGGTTCGTCTCCCCCTCCGATTTCCCCCCCTTCATTTTTCCCTTCCTACTATCTTCTTTTTTTTTTTTAACATACAATGTATAATTTGTTTCAGAGGTAAAGGTCTGTGATTCAACAGTTTTACACAATTCACAGCACTCACCATAGCACGTACCCTCCCCAACGTCTATCATGCAGCCACCCCATCCCTCCCATACCCCACCACTCCAGCAGCCCTCAGTTTGTTTCCTAAGGTTAAGAATTCCTCATATCAGTGAGATCATATGATACATGTCTTCCTCTGACTGACATATTTTGCTCAGCATAATACCCTCCAGTTCCATCCATGTTGTTGCAAATGGCAAGATTTCATTCCTTTTGATGGCTGCATAATATTCCATTGTATATATATACCACCTCTTCTTTATCTATTTATCTGTTGATGGACATCTAAGCTCTTTCCATAGTTTGGCTATTGTGGACATTGCTTCTATAAATATCGGGGTGCATGTACCCCTTCGGATCCCTACATTTGTATCTCTGGGGTAAATACCCAGTAGTGCAATTGCTGGGTCGTAGGGCAGCTCTATTTTCAACGTTTTGAGGAACCTCCATACTGTTTTCCAGAGTGGCTGCACCAGCTTGCATTCCCACCAACAGTGTAAGAGGGTTCCCCTTTCTCCGCATCCCCACCAACATCTGTCATTTCCTGACTTGTTAATTTTAGCCATTTTGACTGGTGTGAGGTGGTATCTTATTGAGGTTTTGATTTGGATTTCCCTGATGCGGGAACAAAGATACGTGTATTCTTAATCTTATTTATTCACTTCAGTCTTTTGATTTGGTTGATTTCCTTTGGTGTGCAAATCTTATTTGACATAATCCCAATAGTTTATGTTTGCTTTTGTTTCCATTGAGTAGGAAGACATATCTAGAAAAATATTGCTAAGGCAGATCCTTAGGATATTCCTGTCTATGTTTTTTAAGGGATTTTATGGTTTCAGATAATATATTCATATTTTTAGTTTATTTTCATTCAATCTATTTTTCTGTATAATGTAAGAAGGTGGCCCAGTTTTACTCTTTTGCATGAAACTATGAAGTTTTCCCGACACCACTTACCAAAGAGATAGTCTTTTGCCCATTGTATAGTCTCATCTTCTTTGCTGTAGATTAATTGAACATATCAGTATGTCTTTATTTCTGAGATCTTCATCCTGTTCCATTTTGTAGGTCTATTTTTATGTCGTTACCATACTACTTTTATTACAATAGCTTTGTAGTATATCTTGAAATCTGAGATTACTTTACTTCCAGCTGTTTTTGTTTCTCTCAAACTTGCTTTGGTTATTTGAGGTCTTTTGTGGCTTCAATTATTTTTGTTCTCTGAAAAATCTATTGCTATATTGACAGGGACTGCATTAAATCTATAGATTGCCTTGGGTCATATGGGCACTTTGACAATATCAATTTTTCCAAGCCATTAGTGAGGTGTATCTTTGCACTTGTTTGTATCATTGTTAATTTCATTAATCTTTTACAGTTTTCAGAGTACAGGTCTATCACCTCCTAGGTTAAGCTTATTTCTACATATTTTATTTTTCTCAAGCAATTATAAATGAAATACAAATTTTTAAATTTCTTTTCTGCTACTTCATTATTAGCTTATAGTAGTGCAAAATATCTGTATATTAATTTTCATCCTGTGACTGTTGAGTTGCTTTTTTGTTCTAGTATTGTTTTGGTGGTCTTTGGGGTTTACATCTATAGCATCCTATCATCTACAAATGCTGGCAATTTTACGTCTTCCTTACCAATTTGATTGCCTTTTTTTTTTCTGTCAGATTGTTGCAGCTAGAATTTCCAGTATTATGTGGAATAAAAGTGATGAGATTAAAATCATCATCTTGTTCCTGATCTTAGAAGAAAGCTTTCAGCTTTTACCTATTGAGTATGATGTTAGTAATGGGTTTATCATATACGGTTTTATTATGTAAAGTATGTTTCCTCTAAATTGACTTCGTTGAGAGTATATATTATGAACGTGTTGAATTTTGTCAAATGTGGTTTCTGCATCTATTGAAGTAATCAAATGGTTTCATTCTCAACTTTGTTAATATGCTGTATAACAATGATGTATTTGTAGATATTGGATATCTTGCATCCTTTAAATATATTCCACTCGATCATGGTGAATGATCCTTGTAATTTATTGTTGAATTTTTTCTAATATTTTGTTGAAGATTTTTCATCTATATTCATTAGGGATATTGGCCTATTGTTTGTTGTTGTTGTAGTGTTATTGTCTAGTTTTGGTATTAGGTTGATGCTGACCAAGTAGAATAAATTTGGATTTTTTTTGTTTCTCTTCCATTTTTGGAAAAGTTTGAGGAGAACAGGTATTAACTCATTAAAATGTTTGGTAGAATCTGTCTGTGAATTAATCTGGTCTTGGACTTGTGTTTGTGGGGAGATTTTAATTATTGATTCAATTATATTACTAGTATTTGGTGTGTTCAAATTATCTATTTCTTCCTGATTCTTTTTTGAGGTATTGCGTGTTTCTAGAAATTTATCCTTGTTCTAGGTTGTCCAATTTGTTGTCATATATTTTTTTCATAAAATTATCTTATAATTATTTCTATTTCTGTGGTGTTGGTTGTTATTTCCCCATTCATTTTTTTATTTTTACTAATTTGAGTCATTGCTCTTTTTTTTTTTTTTTTTTCTTGACGACTCTGGCTAAAGGTTTATTAATGTTACCTTATCAAAAATAGCCCTTGAGTTCATTGATTTTCTCTTTTCTTTTTTATTTATTTTTCTTTTCTTTTAGTTTCTATTTCATGTATTACCTTCTGATCTTATTATTTACTCTCTATTTTGGGCTTTGATTCTTCTTCTTCTAGTTCCTTCAGGCTAAGATTAAATTGTTTATTATTTGAGTTTTTCTTGTTTCTTGAAATAGGCAAGTATTGGTGTAAAATTCTGTATTAGAATTTATTTCACAGTGCCCAAAAAATTTTGAACAATTTGATTTAATTTTCATTAGTCTACATGTATATATTTATTTCTTTGATTTCTTCATTGACCATTTTTTTAATGGCATGCTATTTAGCCTCCACACGTGTGTTGTTTCCAGTTTATTCCTTGTTATTTATTTTCATTTTCCAATGGTTTGGGTTGAAAAAGATGCTTGATATAATTTAAATCTCGTTAAATTTATTGAGACTAGTTTTTTGGCATAACATGTGATCTCTCCTGGAGAATGTTCCATGTGCACTTTAGAAGAAGGTATATTCTGTTGGTTTGGGATGGAATGTTCTGTGTATATCTGTAAAGTCCTCTGGTCTAACATGTCATGTGAAGCCTCTGCTTTTTTTCCAATTTTCTATCTTGATAATCTATCATTTGAACTAAGTTATGTTCCACAAATAAGTGAAACCATATGATAATTGACTTTCTCTGCTTGACTTATTTCTCTTAGCATAATCTCCTCCAGTCCCATCCATGTTGATGTAAAAGTTGGGTATTCATCCCTTCTGATGGCTGAGTAATATTCCATTGTATATATGGACCACATCTTCTTCTTTTTTTTTTTTTAAGATTTTATTTATTTGAGAGAGAGAATGAGATAGAGAGAGAGCATGAAAGGGGGAGGGTCAGAGGGAGAAGCGGACTCCCTGCTGAGCAGGGAGCCCAATGTGGGACTCGATCCTGGGACTCCAGGATCCTGACCTGAGCCGAAGGCAGTCGCTTAACCAACTGAGCCACCCAGGCGCCCAAGGACCACATCGTCTTTATCCATTCATCTGTTGAAGGGCATCTCAGCTCTTTCCACAGTTTTAAAGTCACTATTATTATTGTTTTACTGTCAATTTCTCTTTTTATGTCTCTTAATATTTGCTTTATGTATTTAGATGTTCCAATGTTGGGTGCACAGATATGTACAATTGTTATATCCTCCCTTGGATTTATTCCTTTATCATTATATGATGGTCTTCATTGTCTCTTGTTGCTCTCTCTCTCTTTTTTTTTTTTAAGATATAGGTTTCACTGTCTGGCACTTTTTTTTTTTTTGGCTTTCATTTTTACATAGAATATTTTTATTTCATCCCTTCAATTTATCTTGTAATGGTCTTAAGTTCTGAAATGAGTATCTTATTGGAAGCATATAGATGGATTGTATTTTTTTTTAACTATTCAGTCACACAGTATTTTCATTTTATCATTCAACCATTTACATTTCAAAGAATTATTGATAGGTATTTTGCTATTGCTATTTTGCTATATTATATTATTATATTATATTGTTGCTATATTGCTATTGTTATCTTGCTATTTGTTACTTGCTTTCTTATTTGCATTTGTTCATTTTGTGTGTATTTGTCATTGTTGTTGTTCTTTTCTGTAATTTTGATTTTCTCTTGGTCCCTTTCCCTTGGGATTGATGACTCTCTTTATTGTTATGTTTGGATTCTATTCTCTTTATTTTTTGTATATCTGTTATTGTTTTTGGGCTTTGGTTAGCATGAAATTAATATATAATATCCACAATATATAGCTGTCTATATTAAGTTGACAGTCATTAAAATAGATCACATTCTAAAATAACTTCATTTTACTACCCCCTCATTGAATTATATATATGTTGTCATATATTGCTTCTTTTTATTTTGTGAGGCTTCTAATTTCTTTAGATATAATTGGCTTTACTACTTTTGTCTTTTAAACTTCAGACTAGCTTTAGAAGTGATTGATAGTATCTTAAAAGTATGTTTGCTTTTGGGGTACCTGGGTGGCTCTGTCGGTTAAGTGTCTGCCTTCAGCTCAGGTCATGACCTCAGGTCCTGGGTTGGAGATCTGCATCGGAATCCCTGCTCAGCAGGGAGCCTGCTTTTCCCTCTGCTGCTCCCCCTGCTTGTGCTCTTTCTCTCTCTGATAAATAAATTTTAAAAATCATTTTAAAAAGTATGTTTGCTTTTACATATATATATATTTCATTTTATAATATACATATATATTTTCATTTTATACTTTTCTTCAAATTATGACCTTTCCTTTCTACCTAACGAAGTCCTTTGGGGAGGAGTTAAGATGGCAGAAAAGTAAGGGGGCCCTGGGCTTTCCTCGTCCCTTGAAAACAGTTGTATTGAGGTCAGTTCACTGGGAACACCCAGGAGATCAATCTAAGGACTAAGACAAGGATCTCTGCAGTTGGAGGGAGACAGCATGGCATGTTGTGGTGTTTGGAAGTGAACTGGGGGAGAGAAAAACTGTGGCGCCACAATTCGAGACTTCAAGCTGTATTACAAAATGTAATCATCAAGATAGTATGGTACTGGCACAATAACAGACAAATACATCAATGGAACAAAACAGACAATCTAGAAATTGACCCTCAACACTATGGTCAACTAATCTTTGACAAAACAGGAAAGGATATCCAATAGAAAAAAGACAACTCTTCAATAAATGGTGTTGGGGAAACTGGACAGCCACATGCCGAAGAATGAAACTGGACCATTTTCTTACACCATACATAAAAATAAACTCAAAATGGATGAAAGATCTAAGTGTGAGAGAGGAATCCATCAAAATCCTAGAGGAGAACACAGGCAGTAACCTCTTCCAACTTGGCTGTAGCAACTTTTTGCTAGACACTTCCATAAAGACAAGGGAAACAAAGGCAAAAATGAACTATTGGGACTTCATCAAGTTAAAAAGCTTTTGCACAGCAAAGGAAACAGTCAACAAAGCTAAAAGGCAACCTACAGAATGGGAGAAGATATTTGGAAATTACATATCAAATAAAGGGCTAGTATCCAAGATTTGTAAAGAATTTATCAAACTCAAAATCCAAAATGATATAATCTAGTCAAGAAATGGGCAGAAGACATGAAGAGGGATTTCTCCAAAGAAGACATACAAATGGCCATTAGACACATGAAAAAATGCTCAACATCACTTGGCATCAGGGAAATACAAATCAAAACCACAATGAGATACTGCCTGGGTGTTACGCAACTACTGAATCATTGAACACTACATCAAAAACTAATGATGTACTACTTACTATATGTTGACTAATTGAACATAGTAATAAAAAAAGAAGACATTTATTATATGGTTTCAATCAAATAAGGAATATAAGAAACAGTGATGAGGATCATAGGGGTAAGGAGGGAAAATGGAATGGGAAGAAATCACAGAGGGAGACAAACGATGAGAGACTCTTAACTATGGGAAAGAAACGGAAGGTTGCTGGAGGGGAGGTGGGTGGTGGGATGGCTAATTGGATGATGAGCATTAAGGAGGGTATGTGAGATGATGAGCACTGGGTATTCTATGCAACTGCTGAATTAATGAACTCTACATCTGATAATAATGATGTATTATACGTTGGCTGATTGAATTTAAGTAAAAAAAAGACATAGGGTGACTGAATAGATTTAAAAAATTGTCATCTTTATGCCACCTACAAGAGATTCACTTCCAGTGTAAAAAACACAGTCTGAAAGTGAGAAGGTAGAAAAAGATAATTCATGCAAATGGAATTCATACAAAAAACCTGTTGTAGCAATATTTATATCTAACAAAAATAGACATTAAACAAAGATTTTTGCAAAAGACAAAGATTATTACATAATGATAAAAGGGTTAATCTAACACAAAGATATAACAATAGGAAATACCTATGTATCTAATATAGCAGCTCCTAAATACATAAAGCAAATATTAACAGACTAAAGGGAGAAAATGACAGTAATGCAATAATAGTTGGGAAATTTAAGACCTTATTTAGATCAATTAATAGGTCACCCAGACATGAAAATCCACAATGAAACAATGACTTTGAATAACACATTAGACCAAATGGATGTAACAGATATATATAGGACAGCCTATCCAAAAACAGGAGAATATGCATTCTTCTCAGTTAAACATGGCACATTCTCTAGGAGAGATCATATGTAAAGCTGCAAAACAAGTTTCATATTTAAGAGAATTGAAATAATGTCAAACATCTTTTCTAATCACAACAGTATGAATCTAGAAATCAATTACTAGGAAAAACTGGAAATAAAAACATGTGGAGGTTAAACAACCTGCTGTCAAACAAGCAATGGGTCAAATATTAAATTTAAAATAAATATACACATGGTTCTTGTTCTTTCTTTTATTAATGTATTGTATCACATTGATTGATTTGCGGATGAGCTTTTGCACAGCAAAAGAAACAGTCAACAAAACCAAAAGACAACTGACAGAATGGGAGAAGATATTTGCAAATGACATATCAGATAAAGGGCTAGTATCCAAAATCTATAAAGAACTTATCAAACTCAACACCCAAAGAACAAATAATACAAGCAAGAAATGAGCAGAAGACATGAACTGACATTTTTCCAAAGAAGACATCCAAATGGCCAACAGACACATGAAAAAGTGCTCAACATCGCTCAGCATCAGGGAAATCCAAATCAAAACCTCAATGAGATACCACCTCACACCAGTCAGAATGGCTAAAATTAACAAGTCAGGAAACGACAGATGTTGGTGGGGTTGCGGAGAAAGGGGACTCCTCCTATGCAAGCTGGTGCAGCCACTCTGGAAAACAGCATGGAGGTTCCTCAAAAAGTTGAAAATAGAGCTGCCCTATGACCTAATAATTGCACTACTGGGTATTTACCCCAGAGATACAAATGTAGGGATCCTAAGGGGTACATGCACCCTGATGTTTATAACAGCAATGTCCACAATAGCCAAACTGTGGAAAGAGCCAAGATGTCCATCGACAGATGAATGGATAAAGAAGATGTGGTGTATATATATACAATGGAATATTATGCAGCCATCAAAAGGAATGAAATCTTGCCATTTGCAACGACATGGATGGAACTGGAGGGTATTATGCTGAGCAAAATAAGTCAAACAGAGAAAGACATGTATCATATGACCTCACTGATATGAGGAATTCTTAATCTCAGGAAACAAACAGGGTTGCTGGAGTGGGGGGTGGGGTGGGAGGGATGGGGTGACTGGGTGATGGACACTGGGGAGGGTATGTGCTCTGGTAAGTGCTGTGAATTGTGCAAGACTGTTGAATCTCAGATCTGTACCTCTGAAACAAATAATGCAATATATGTTAAGAAAGAAAAAAAGAAGAAGAATGTAGCAGCAGGGGAAGAATGAAGGGGGGGAAATCGGAGGGGTAGATGAACCATGAGAGACGATGGACTCTGAAAAACAAACTGAGGGTTCTAGAGGGGAGGGGGGTGGGAGGATGGGTTAGCCTGGTGATGGGTATTGAGGAGGGCATGTTCTGCATGGAGCACTGGGTGTTATGCACAAACAATGAATCATGGAACACTATATCTAAAACTAATGATGTAATGTATGGGGATTAACATAACAATAAAAAATTAATAAAAAAAAAACTAATGGTGGCTAACTGAACATAACAACAACAACAACAACAACAAAATCATGCAGGCCAGAAGGGAAAGGGATGCTATATTCAAAGTACTGAAAGAAAAACAAACAAACAAACAAACATCTGGCAATCAAGAATACTACGCATGACAAAATTATCCTTAAGAAATTGAAGAAGAGGAGCACCTGGGTGGCTCAGTCAATTAAGTGTCCAACTCTTGATTTTGTCTCAGGTTGTGATCAGGGTCCTGGTATCAAGCTCTGGGTCAGGCTCCACATACAGCAAGAAGTCTGCTTGAGATTCTCTCCCTCCCTCTCCCTCTGTCACTCCTCCTTACTTGTTCCCTCTCTCTCTCTCTCTCAAATAAATAAATATGAAAAAAAAAACATGAAGAAGAGACAAAGACTTTCCCAGAAAAACAAAACTTAAGGGAGTTCATTGTGAGTAGACCTGGCTCATTATAATAAAGCCTAATAGACATTCTATTTTGTTTTGTTTTGTTTTTCCTTAAGTGATTGTTTATAGATTAGCATTTTATTTACTTACTTATATATTTTTAGTTTTTAAATGCTGCTTACTTTTTTAATTGTAATAAAGTTGACATACACTATTGTATTAGATGAAGGTATACAACATTAATTTGACAATTACATAACTTACAAAATGATCAACACTGTAAGTGTAGCTGCAATCTGTCACCTTACAAAGTTATTACATTATTATTGACTATACTCCTGGCGCTGGACTCTTAATTCCTATGACATATTTAATTCCTAACTGAAATTGGGTGCCTTTGAATCACATTCACCTACTTTTCTTACCTCCCCATCCTCTGTCACTTGATAGCCTTCAATTTGTTCTCTGTATTACTCTCTTTTTTTTGTTTGTTTATTTGTTTTGTTTTCTAGATTCCAGATATAAGTAAAATTATATAGTATTTTTCTTTCTCTGTTTGGTTTAGCATAATACCCTGTAGGTCCATCTAAACTGTCACAAATGACAAGATTGTGGGGTTTTTTTTATGGCTGAGTAATATTTCATTGTGTATGTATAACACATCTTTATTATTTCTCAAGTTTTAATTTAAATTCCAGTAGTTAACATACAGTGCAATATTAGTTTCAGGTGTAGAATTTAATGATTAATCACTTACATACATCACTTGGTGCTCATCACAACAAGTGCCCACCTTAGTTCCCATCACTTATTAAACCTATCCCATCCCATCCACCTCTGCTGGAGTAACCATTGTTTGTTCTCTATAGTTAGGAGTTGCTTCTTGGTTTACTCTCCCCCCTCCATGTTTATTTGTTTTATTTCTTAAATTCCACCAATGAGTGAAATTAATGGTATTTGTCTTTCTCTCTATTGACTTATTTCACTTAGCATAATTCCTTCTAGCTCCATCCAATCATTGTAAATAGCAAGATTTCATTCTTTTTAATGGCTAATAGTCCATTGTGTGTGTGTGTGTGTGTGTGTGTGTGTGTGTGTGTACACACCACCTTTTCTATATCCATTCATCAGTCGATGGACATTTTGTTTCTTTCCATAATTTGGTTATTGTTGATAATGCTGCTATAAAACATCAGGGTGAATGTTTCTTTTGAATCAGTATTTTCTTATCCATTGAGTAAATACTTAGTAGTGCAATTGCTGGATAATATGGAAGTAATATTTTTTAATGTTTTGTGGAACCTCCATACTGTTTTCCAGAATAGTTGCACCAGTTTGCCTTCCCATCAACAGTATAAGAATGTTCCCCTTATCAAACCCAATTGTTTCCTATGTTGTCAAACCCAATTGTTTCCTGTGTTGTTAATATTAGCCATTCTGACAGGGGTGAGGTGATACCTCATTGTAATTTTGATCTACATTTCCCTGATGTTGAGTGATGTTGAATATCTTTTCATGTGTCTGTTGGCCACCTTTGTGATTTCTTTGGAAAAATGTCTATTCATGTCTTCTGCCTATTTTTAACTGGATCGTTTGTGGTTTTTTGGTGTGAATTTTATATGTTCTTTATATATTTTGAATACCAAGCCTTTATCAGATATGTCGTTTGAAAATATCTTCTCCCATTCTGCGGGGTTGCCTTTTAGTTTTGTTCATTGTTTCCTTCTATGAAGAAGATTTTTATTTTGATAAAGTCCCCATAGTTTATTGTTGCTTTTGTTTCCCTTACCTCAGGAGACATATCTAGGAATAAGATGCTAGGGTCAATGTCAAAGAGGTTACTGGCTGTGTTCTCCTCTAGGATTTTGATGGTTTCCTGACTCACATTTAGGTCTTTTATAATTTTTTTTAAAGATTTTATTTATTCATTTGAGACACAGAGATACAGAGAGAGAGAGAGAGAGAGAGCATGAGCAGGGGGAGAGACAGAGGGAGAGGGAGAAGCAGGCTTCCCGCTGAGCCAGGAGCCCAATGTGGGGCTTGATCTAAGGACTCTGGGATCATGACCTGAGCCAAAGGCAGATGCTTAACCATCTGAGCCACCCAGGCACCTCTAGGTCTTTCATAATTTTGAACTTATTTTTCGGTACGGTGTAAGACAGTGGTCCAGTTTCATTCTTTTGCATGTTGCTGTCCAGTTTTCCCAAGACCATTTGTTGAAGAGATTGTCTTTTTTCATTGGATATTCTTTCTTGCTTTGTTGAATATTAATTGCCCATATAGTTGTGGATCATTTCTGCATTTCTTACCCTGTTCTACTGACCTATGTGCCTGTTTTTGTGCTAGTACCATGCTCTTTTGATTACTACACCTTTGTAATATAATTTGAAATCTGGAATAGTGATGCCTCCATCTTGCTTTTCTTTTTCATGATTATTTGGGGTCTTCTGTGGTTCCATACAAATGTTAATATTGTTTTGTTTTGTTTTTTGTTTGTTTTGTTCATTTTAGCTCTGTGGAAAATGCTGGTATTTTGATAGAAATTACATTAAATTTGTAGATGGCTTTTGGTAGTATAGATATTTTAGCAATATTCTGATTCATGAACATGCAGTATTTTCCATTTTTGGTGTCCTCTTAAATTTCTTTTTCTTTCATCAGTGTCTTACAGTTTTCAGGGTACAGGTGACTTTTACTTCATTGCTTAGGTTTATTCCTAGGTATCTTATGGGTTTTGGTGCAATTATAAATGGAATTGATTGCTTGATTTCTCCTTCTAGCTCTTCATTATTGGTGTATAGAAATGCAACAGATTTCTGTACATTGATTTTGTATCTTGTGACTTTATTGAATTCATGTATCAGTTCTGGCAAAATTTTCATGGAGTCTTTTGGGTTTTTTATATACACTATCATGTCATCTACAAATAATGAAAGTTTGACTTTTTCTTTGCCAATCTGGCTGCCTTTTACTTATTTGTGTTGTCTGATTGCTGTGGCTAGGACTTCCAGCATTATGTTAGATAACAAGGGTGAAAGTGGACATCCTTGTCTTGTTCCTGACCTTGGAAGAAAAGCTCTCAGTTTTCCCCATTGAAAATGATATTCCTGTAGGTTTTTTTCTATGGCCTTAATATGTTGAGGTATGTTCCCTCTGACAATACTTTGTTCAGAGTGTTTACATAAAAAGGATGTTGTACTTTGTCAAATGATTTTTCTGCATCTATTCAAAGTATCATGTGGTTCTTTTTTTTAAGATTTTATTTATTTGACAGAGAGAATGAGAGAGCAGAAGCAGAGGGAACAGTAAAGGGAGAGGGAGAAGGAGGCTCCCCATCAAGCAGGGAGCCCGATGCCAGGATTGATCCCAGGACCTGGGATCATGACCTGAGCCGAAGGCAGAGGCTTAATGACTGAGCCACCCAGGCGCCCTGGATCATGTGATTCTTAACCTTTCTTTTTTTAATGTGATGTGCCGGGGCGCCTGGGTGGCTCAGTCATTAAGCGTCTGCTTTCGGCTCAGGTCATGATCCCGGGGTCTTGGGATCGAGCCCCGCATCGGGCTCCCTGCTCAGAGGGAAGCCTGCTCCTCCCTCTCCCACTCCCCTTGCTTGTGTTCCTGCTGTCGCTATCTCTCTCTCTGTCAAATAAATAAATAAAATCTTAAAAAAAAAGATTTTATTAATGTGATGTGCCACATGTTTGATTTGCAAATATGAGCCACCCTTGCAGCCCAGGAAAATCCCACTTGATTGTGGTGAGTTATTCTTTTAATGTACTGTTGGATTTGATTTGCTAACTTTTTTTTTTTTTTTTTTTGAGAATTTTTGCACCCATGTTCATCAGGGATATTGGACTACAGTTCCCTTTTTTGTGGAGTCCTTGTCTGGTTGTTGTATAAGATAATGCTAGCCTCAAATGAAATTGGAAGTTTTCCTTCCTTTCCTATTTTTTAGAATAGTTTTAGAATAGGTATTAACTCTTCTTTAAATGTTTGGTACAATTTACTTGCAAAGCCATGTGGTCCTGGTCTTTGCTGGGAGGTTTTTGATTACTGATTCAATTTCTTAGGTTACTGGTGTGTTCTAGTTTTCTGTTTCTTCTTATTACAGTTTTGGTAATTTCTTGGAGGTGATCTATTTTGTTGGAATATAGCTTTTCTTAAAATTATAATTGTATTTCTGTGGTGTTGGTTATCATTTCTCCTCTCTCATTTGTGGTATTATCCATTTTTGTCCTTTCTCTTTTCTTTTTGATAAGTCTGGATAGGGATTTATCAATTTTATTAACATTTTCAAAGAACCAGCTACTGGTTTCATTGATTTGTTTTTTTTATTGTTTGTTTGTTTGTTTCCATGACATTTATTTCTCTTCAAATTTTTATTATTTCCCTACATTTGCTGGTTTTAGGTTTCATTTGCTTTTCTTTTTCTTGCTCTTTTGGTGTAAGGTTACGTTGTTTATTTGAGATTCTTTTGCTGCTTGCTAGGCCTGTATTACTCTTACTTTTCTCTTAGGATTGTTTTTGTTGCATCCCAAAGGTTTTGGACCATTTTGTTTATATTTTCATTTGTCCCCATTTTTTTTTCCTCTTTGATTTCCTGGATGACACATTCATTGTTTAGTAATATGTTGTTTAACCTCCATATATTTTTGGTCTTTTCAAATTTTTTTCTTGTGGTTCACTTCAAGTATCATAGTGTTGTGGTCAGAAAATATGCAATTTTTTTTTTTTTTTTTGTACATTTTGAGACCTAATTTGTGATCTAGTATGTGAGCTTTTCTGGAGAATGTCCCATGTGGACTTGAAAAGAAAGTCTATTCTGTTGCTTTAGGATGAAATATTCTGAATATATATTTTATGTCCATCTGGTCCAACGTATCATTCATTGTTTCCTTGTTGATTTTCTGCTTAGATGATCTGCCCATTGATGTAAGTGAGGTGTTAATGTCACCTACTATTATTGTATTATCATTTTAGCTTCTTTATGTTTATTATTATTTTTTTATATATATTTGGGTGCTCCCATGTTGAGTGAATAAATGTTTGCAGCTGTTACATCAATTGTTGGATAGTCCCCTTTATTATGATGTAGTGCCCTTCTACATTTCTTGTTACAGTATTTGGTTTAAAATCTTTTCTGTTTAAGTATTGCTACTCTGGCTTTCATTTGATGGCCATTTGTATGATAAATATTTCTCCATCCTCTTACTTTCAATCTTCAGATGACTTTTAGTATAAAATTAGTCTCCTGTAGGGCACATTTAGATGGATCTCTCTCTCTTTTTTTATCCCTTCTCATATCCTATATCTTAGGATTGGAGCATTTAGTCTATTTACAGTCAGAGTAATTATTGATAGATATACGTTTATTGCCATTTTAGTACTTGTTTTGTCTTTTTTTATTTTCCTGGAGATTTTCTCTGTTCTTTTCTTGCTTTGTCATTTTTGGTCTTTCCTTTCCACTCAAAGCATCCCCTTTAATATTTCACACAGGGCTGTTTCAGTAGTCAACTCCTTCAGTTTTTGTCTGGGAACCTCTTTATCTCTCCTATTCTGAATGATAACCTTGCTGGATAGATTATTCTTGTCTGCAGATTTTTCCCATTCAGCACATTGATATATTATGCCACTTTTTTTTTTTAAGATTTTATTTATTTGACAGAGAGATTGACAGAGCCAGAGAACACAAGGGGAGGGAATGGGAGAGGAACAGGGAGAAGCAGGCTCTGCACTGAGCAGGGAGCCCGATGTGGGGCTTGATCCCAGGCCCCTGGGATCATGACCTGAGCCGAAGGCAGATGCTTAACCATCTGAGCCACCCAGGCGCCCCTATATTATGCCACTCTTTTCCGGCTTGCCAAGTTTCTGTTAAGAAATATCCAGTTAGTCTTATTGTAAGGTCTTTTCTTATAAATTAAGGACTTCTTTTATCTGTACTTTTAAGATTTCTTTATTGGCATATTTTGCAAATTTAATTACAATATGTCTTTTTTTAAGATTTTATTTATTTATTTGACAGAGAGAGACACAGAGAGAGAGGGAACATAAGCAGGGGGAGTGGGAGAGGGAGAAGCAGGCTTCCCGTGGAGCAGGGAGCCTGATGTGGGGCTTGATCCCAGGACCCTGGGATCATGACCTGAGCCGAAGGCAGACGCTTAACGACTGAGTCACCCAGACGCCCCTACAATATGTCTTGATGTCAGTTTGATTTTGTTGATTTTGATGGGAATTCTCTGTGTCTCCTGGATTTGGATGTCTGTTTCCTTCTCTAGATTAGGGAATTTTTTAGCTATCATTTTCTCCAATAAATTTCCTGCTCTCTTTCTCTCTTCTTCTTCCAGGACTCCTATAATATTAATGTTATTCTGTTTGATAGATTAACTCAGTTCCCTAAATCAACTTTCATGTTCCATTATTCTTTTTTTCTCTCTTTTGCTCAGATTAGTTATTTCATTATTTTATCTTCTAAATCACTTATTTGTTCCTCTGCCTCTTCCATCCTTGTGTTCATGGCATCCAGTCAGTTTCAAATATGTTATTCTATTTTTCATTTCTTTTTTTATTATTATGTTATGTTAGCTACCATACAGTACATCATTAGTTTTTGATGTAGTGTTTCATGATTCATTATTTACGTTTAACACCCAGTGCTCCATGCAATACATGCCTTCCTTATCATTAGCCATCAGGGAAATTCAAATCAAAACCACATTGAGATACCACCCTATACCAGTTAGAATGGCAAAAAATGACAAGGCAGGAAACAACAATTGCTGGAGAGGTTGTGGAGAAAGGGGAACCGTCTTACACTGTTGGTGAGAATGCAGGTTGGTACAGCCACTTTGGAAAACAGTGTGGAGGTTCTTCAAAAAGCTAAAAATAGAGCTACCCTATGACCCAGCAATTGCACTACTGGATATATACCCCAAAGATAGAGAAGTAGTGAAAAGAAGGGGCACATGCACCCCAATGTTCATAGCAGCAATGTCCAAAATAGCCAAACTGTGGAAGGAGCGAAGATGCCCTACAACAGACAAGTGGATTTTTCATTTCTGACTGATTTATTTATTTATTTATTTTTATTATGTTCAGTTAGCCAACATATAGTACATCATTAGTTTTGATGTAGTGTTCAATGATTCGTTAGTTGTGTATAACACCCAGTGCTCATCACAACACATGCCCTCCTTAACTCTTTAGCTCTATGGTAAGGGCCTCCTTGAAGTCCCCATTCTTTTCTCAAGCCAAATAGCATCTTTATGATTGTTGCTTTAAGTTATCCATCAGGCATGTTACTTATATCTTTTTTTATTTGATCCCTGGCTGGGACCATTTCTTTTTCTTTCTTTTGGGATGAATTCCTCTGTCTTGGCATTTTGTTATGTCTCTGTGTTCTTCTCTGTGTTAAGCAAGCTTGTTATGTTTCTGCTCCTGAAAGTAATGGCTTGATGAAGAAGAAGCCATATATTGTTCTGGGCCTGGTGCCTCAGGAAGAGTCTCTGATATGTGCTGGGTACACTCTGCTGCTGTGTTTTGGCTGCTCTATCCTTCAGGGCAGTTATCTGTAGTGGCTCTCCTTGCCTACAGTGGGCAGTGTCTAGTCCTTGGCTAGAGTGTGGTGAGTTTTAACTAGGTGAGCTCTGGTTGGCTTGTGAAATGAGACTTGATGCTACTTCTACTAAAACTGATGCCTTGCAAGACTCTATATATAGGAGACTTGGACTTGGTGTGGGAGGGGTTTCTGCTGGTCTTCTGGGGAAGGGGTCTGCCTCCCTGGGACTGAGGCAAACTTCACCATGAAGGACAGTACTGGCGGAGTGCAAGGGTATTGGACCTGGTATAAGCACGTTAGGCAGTCAGTGTTGACATTGTGGCACCAAGGTGGTTTTGTGTTTATACTGAAGTATAGGGGAAGGAAATGTTTTCAGCTATATGTTTGTTCCTGGAGCAATGTCTCCATGCATACTGCTCTCAGGCAATGACCCCAAGTAGAGCAAACAATACCCCCATGTGTCTCAGGCAAGCCCTACAGATTGTTACCTACATGCTGTCTGCCTCTGGGGCTGTTTACCTGCCTTCTCTCCAGGAATAACACAGTACTCTCCATGCTTTTTCCAGCCAAACCTGCTGACTTTCAGAACTCTAGGCTCTAAGGATGTGGTGTAGGCAGGGTTCTGTGCAGATCCCCTGGGGAGACTCTTATTGTGATGGGACTGAGGGAGGTTTGACCAGGAAGGGCAGTCTTGTCAGAGTGCAGAGGCATGGGACTTGGAGTAGGCAGGCTATGCAGCCAGCATGGGGACCGAGTTGCCCTTTGCAGGTGGCTCTGCATTTATGCTGAGGGAGGATGGCACCTGTTGGCTCCTTTATCCCTTGAAAGGAGTCTCCATGAATGCTACCTCTCATGGATGTGCTCCAAGAAAAGTGAATAATCTCTCTACTGTGTGCCCTGGGTGTTCAGATCATGCCATCTGCCCGTGGGTTGTTTGCCTGCCTTCTCTCCAGGAGTAGGGCAGCACCCTCAGGGCTCTATTCCAGCCAAGCATGCTGACCTTTAAAATACTAGTAAAGTTGAGTAACAAATGTATTAATAACAAAAATAACTGAAACCATGTTATTGGATATACAATAAAAATATGTAATTTGTGACATCATTAACATAAAGTGTGAAAGGGAGAACTGTAGAGTTTTTGTTTGTAATTAAAGTAAATTGTTATCAAAACAGATTGTTATAGCTGTTTGAAGCAGCACTTAATTTTCATTATAACCATGAAGAAATTATCTTTAGAAGATACACAAAAGAATGAGAAAAAAAATCAAAGTGTATCATTACACAAAATCAACAAATTATAAAAGAAGACAGTGAGAGAGGAAAAAAGAGACAAACAGTCTAAAAGACAGATAGAAAACACTTAACAAAATGACAATAGCAATTTCATAACTAATAATATTTTTTATTTAAATTATTTTCAACTGAATTGATTAAACTCTCCACTTAAAAGACAGAATGGATGAATGTATTAAAAGAAAAAAAATGATTCAACTCTATGTTGTCTGCAGGGCACACATAGGCTGAAAATAAAGGGATGGCAAAAGATAACCAAAGTAGAGCAAGAATGTCTTTATTTATGTTAGACAAAATAGATTATTTGAAAAACTGACACATGATATAAAGAAGGTCATTATTTAATGATGATTAATTCATGAAGAAGATAAATAATTATAAATATGTTTGCACCTAAAATAGAAGCATCTAATTATATACAGTAAACATTGACAGACTTGAAGAGAGAAATAAATAGCAAAACAAATAATAGGAAAATTAAGTGTCTCATTTTAATAATGGATTGAATAACCAACAGAAAAATCAATAAGGAAACAACAGATTTTAACACACTATAGAAAAAAATAAACCTAGCAGATATATACAAGACATTCTTCCCAACAGCAATAAAATACACATTTTTCACGAGTGCTCGTGGAACAGTTTCAAGGGTAGATCACATTTTAAGTCAAAAAACATTCTTTAAAAATATGAGAAGATTGAAATCATACCAAGTATATTTTCCAGTCACAGTGAAATTGAACTAGATATTAATAACAGATGGGAAACAAGGAAATACATGAGTTAAATAACACATTTCTAAACAACACTGAGTCAAAAAAGAAATCAAAATTGAAGTTAGTAAATATCTTGAGACCAAAAAAAAAAAAAAAAAAGAAAACACAACACACCAAAAGTTATATGATGCAACAATAGCAGTACAAAGATGGAGATTTATAAGTATAAAGCCTTACATTAAAAAATATATTTAAATAACCTAACCTTATACCTCAAAGGTTTAGAAAAGTAAAACAAAATTAATGCCAAAGTTCTAGCAGGAAGGGAATAATAATGCAGATTAAAGCAGAAATGAACAAAAATGGAAACTGAAATACAATAGAAAAAAATAATGAAATTAAAGTTGGCTTTTTGAAAAGATAAATGAAATTGGCAAGCCCTTAGTTAAACTAGCTATAAAAATAAGACTCAAATTATTAAAATTATAAGTAAAAGAGGAAACACCACAACAGATACCACAGTGATACAAAGAATTTTAAGAGACTACTATGAAAATCTCATGCCAACATATCAGATAATCTAAAAAAAAAAAAATAGATAAATTTCTAGAAACATGAAATCTACCAAGACTGAATCATGAAAAAATGGAAAATCTGCACAGACCCAATAATGACTAAGAAGATTGACTTGATACTTTAAAATCTCCAAACAAAATAAAGCCCAAAACCAGATGGCTTCACTGGTCAATTTTACCAAGTACTTAAAGAAGAATGAACACCAATATTTCTCAAACTTTTCCAAGAAATAGAAAAAAAAAGGGGGGAACACTTCCAAAATTTTATTAAAAGGCCAGCATTACTCAACATAGTCAAACAAAGACACCATAACAAAAGAAAACTACAGACCAATATCCTTGATTAGTATAGATACAAAAATCCTCAAAAAAATACTAGTAAACTAAATTTAACAGTACATTAAAAGGATTATATACTATGAACAACTCACTTAAGATATTTACTATTGGGGTGCAAGAGTGGTTCAACATATACAAATCAATTAATCAATTCAACCAATTAGCAATCAAAATCAAACACTATGTTAATGGAATAAAGAATAAAAACCATGTGATCATCTCAATAGATGCAGACAAAATATCTGACAAAATTCAGCACCCTTTCATATAAAAACTCTCAACAATCTAGGAATAGAAAGAATTTACCTCATCATAATAAAGGTCATATGTAAAAAAAAAAAAAAAAAAAACCACAGCTAATATCATACTCAATGGTGAAAAAGTTTCCCTTTAAGATCAGAAACTAGGCAAGGGTACATGGGTGCCTCAGTCATTTAAGTAGCTGGCACTTGATATCAGCTCAGGTCATGGTCTCAGGGTCCTGGGATTGAGCCCCATGTTGGGCTCTGTACTCAGCAGTGAGTCTGCTTGAGATTCTCTCTGTCCTTCTCCTTTTGCCCCACACCCCTGCTCATGCTCTCTTCTAAAATAGATAAATAAATCTTAAGAAAAAAAATGATCAGGAACTAAGCAAATATGTTCACTCTCACTACTTCTATTCAATGCAAGTTTTAGACCAAACAGTTTGGAAAGAAAAGAAATAATAGTCATTCAAATCAGAAAAGAAGTTATTTCTGTTTTCAGCTGACATGATATTATATGTAGGAAACTTCAAAGACAACTGAAATAATGAAAGGTAATAAACAAATTCAGCAAATTTTCAGGATGAAAAATCAGAATTTAAAAATCAGTTGTTACTTAAAGGGTCTATCCAACAAGAAGATCTAACAATTGTAAATATCTATGCCCCTAACATGGGAGCAGCCAATTATATAACGCAATTAATAACAAAAGCAAAGAAACACATCGACAACAATACAATAATAGTGGGGGACTTTAACACCCCCCTCACTGAAATGGACAGATCGTCTAAGCAAAAGATCAACAAGGAAATAAAGACTTTAAATGACAGACTGGAACAAATGGACTTCACAGACCTATTCAGAACATTCCATCCCAAAGCAACGGAATACACATTCTTCTCTAGTGCCCATGGAACATTCTCCAGAATAGATCACATCCTAGGTCATAAATCAGGTCTCAACCGGTACCAGAAGATTGGGATCATCCCCTGCCTATTTTCAGACCACAATGCTTTGAAACTAGAACTCAATCACAAGAGGAAAGTCGGAAAGAACTCAAATACATGGAGGCTAAAGAGCATCCTACTGAAGAATGAATGGGTCAACCAGGAAATTAAAGAAGAATTAAAAAAATTCATGGAAACCAATGAAAATGAAAACACAACTATTCAAAATCTTTGGGATACAGCAAAGGCAGTCCTGAGAGGAAAGTATATAGCAATACAAGCCTTTCTCAAGAAACAAGAAAGGTCTCAAGTACACAACCTAACCCTACACCTAAAGGAGCTGGAGAAAGAACAGCAAATAAAGCCTAAACCCAGCAGGAGAAGAGAAATCATAAAGATCAGAGCAGAAATCAATGAAATAGAAACCAAAAGAACAGTAGAACAGATCAACGAAACTAGGAGCTGGTTCTTTGAAAGAATTAACAAGATTGATAAACCCCTGGCCAGACTTATCAAAAAGAAAAGAGAAATGACCCAAATCAACAAAATCATGAATGAAAGAGGAGAAATCACAACCAACACCAAAGAAATACAAACAATTATAAGAACATATTATGAGCAACTCTATGCCAGCAAATTAGATAACCTGGAAGTAATGGATGCATTCCTAGAGATGTATCAACTACCAAAACTGAACCAGGAAGAAATAGAAAACCTGAACAGACCTATAACCACTAAGGAAATAGAAGCAGTCATCAAAAATCTCCCCAAACACAAAAGCCCAGGGCCAGATGGCTTCCCAGGGGAATTCTACCAAACATTTCAAGAAGAATTAATACCTATCCTTCTGAAACTGTTCCAAAAAATAGAAATGGAAGGAAAACTTCCAAACTCATTTTATGAGGCCAGCATTACCTTGATCCCAAAACCAGACAAAGACCCCATCCAAAAGGAGAATTACAGACCAATATCCCTGATGAACATGGATGCAAAAATTCTCACCAAAATACTAGCCAATAGGATCCAACAGTACATTAAAAGGATCATTCACCACGACCAAGTGGGATTTATCCCTGGGCTGCAAGATTGGTTCAACATCCGCAAATCAATCAACGTGATACAATACATTAACAAAAGAAAGAACAAGAATCATATGATCCTCTCAATAGATGCAGAAAAAGCATTTGACAAAGTACAGCATCCTTTCTTGATCAAAACTCTTCAGAGTATAGGCATAGAGGGTACATACCTCAATATCATAAAAGCCATCTATGAAAAACATACAGCGAATATCATTCTCAATGGGGAGAAACTGAGAGCTTTCCCCCTAAGGTCAGGAACGCGGCAGGGATGTCCACTATCACCACTGCTATTCAACATAGTATTGGAAGTCCTAGCCACAGCAATCAGACAACAAAAAGAAATCAAAGGCATCCAAATTGGCAAAGAAGAAGTCAAACTCTCCCTCTTTGCAGATGATATGATACTTTATGTGGAAAATCCCAAAGACTCCACCCCAAAACTGCTAGAACTCATACAGGAATTCAGTCAAGTGGCAGGATATAAAATCAATGCACAGAAGTCAGTGGCATTCCTATACACCAACAACAAGTCAGAAGAAAGAGAAATTAAGGAGTCGATCCCATTTACAATTGCACCCAAAACCATAAGATACCTAGGAATAAATCTAACCAAAGAGGCAAAGGATCTGTACTCAAAAAACTATAAAATACTCATGAAAGAAATTGAGGAAGACACAAAGAAATGGAAAAATGTTCCATGCTCATGGATTGGAAGAACAAATATTGTGAAGATGTCAATGCTACCTAGAGCAATCTACACATTCGATGCAATCCCCATCAAAATACCATCCACTTTCTTCAAAGAAATGGAACAAATAATCCTAAAATTTGTATGGAACCAGAAAAGACCCCGCATAGCCAGAGGAATGTTGAAAAAGAAAAGCAAAGCTGGCGGCATCACAATTCTGGACTTCCAGCTCTACTACAAAGCTGTCATCATCAAGACAGTATGGTACTGGCACAAAAACAGACACATAGATCAATGGAAGAGAATAGAGAGCCCAGAAATGGACCCTCAACTCTATGGTCAACTAATCTTTGACAAAGCAGGAAAGAATGTCCAATGGAAAAAAGACAGTCTCTTCAACAAATGGTGTTGGGAAAATTGGACAGCCACATGCAGAAGAATGAAACTGGACCATTTCCTTACACCACACACAAAAATAGACTCCAAATGGTTGAAAGACCTCAATGTGAGACAGGAGTCCATCAAAATCCTAAAGGAGAACACCGGCAGCAACCTCTTCGACCTCAGCCGCAGCAACTTCTTCCTAGAAACATCGCCACAGGCAAGGGAAGCAAGGGCAAAAATGAACTATTGGGACTTCACCAAGATAAAAAGCTTTTGCAAAGCAAAGGAAACAGTCAACAAAACCAAAAGACAACTGACAGAATGGGAGAAGATATTTGCAAATGACATATCAGATAAAGGGCTAGTATCCAAAATCTATAAAGAACTCATCAAACTCAACACCAAAAGAACAAAGAATCCAATCAAGAAATGGGCAGAAGACATGAACAGACATTTTTCCAAAGAAGACATCCAAACGGCCAACAGACACGTGAAAAAGTGTTCAATATCGCTCGGCATCAGGGAAATCCAAATCAAAACCTCAATGAGATACCACCTCACACCAGTCAGAATGGCTAAAATGAACAAGTCAGGAAATGACAGATGTTGGCGGGGATGCGGAGAAAGGGGAACCCTCCTACACTGTTGGTGGGAATGCAAGCTGGATGGACTCTGAAAAACAAACTGAGGGTTCTAGAGGGGAGGGGGTTGGGAGGATGGGTTAGCCTGGTGATGGGTATTGAGGAGGGCACGTTCTGCATGGAGCACTGGGTGTTACGCACAAACAATGAATCATGGAACACTATATCTAAAACTAATGATGTAATGTATGGGGATTAACATAACAATATAAAATTTAAAAAAAAAAAGAAGGAAGAATAAAACTAGACTTACACTTTCTGATTTTGCAATATATTACAAAACTAGAGTAAATTAAAATTACAGTATGGTGCTGGCAAAAAACCCCACAAAATATAAAAGAAACAAAACAACACAAAACAAACAAATAAAAAAACCAACAAACATATAGACCAATGAAACAGAATAGAGCCCACAAATACACCCACACATGTAGAGTCATCTGATCTGTGACTAGAGTCCCAAGGGTACACAATGTAGAAATAAAGTATTTTCAATAAATGGCGTTGGAAAAACTGGAAAAGAGTGAGATTAGGCCCTTATTTCACATCATACACAAAAGTCAACCCTAAATGGATTAAAGATTTAATTGTAAGACCCAAATATATCAAATCCCTAGAAGAAAACATAAGGAAAATCTTCATAACATTTGTCTTGGAAATTATTTCTTGTGTATGACTAAGCAAAAAATAAAATAAATTAATTAATAATAATAATAGACAAGTAAGATCACATCAGATAAGAACTTCTACACCAAAAGGAGACAATCAACAGAGTAAAGGGCAGGCTAAAGATTGGGAGAAAATATGTTCAAATGATATACCTGATGAGATTAATATGCAAATATATAAAACACTCCCACATTCAATATAAAAAAAACACAAATAACCCAATTATAAAATGGCCAAGGGATTGAATAAATATTTCTCCAAGAAGACATTGTACCAATTATATAAAGGATGCTCAACATCCCTAATCATCAGGGAAATGGAAATCAAAACCACAAGCTATCACCTCATCCCTGTTAAGGTGGCCAGTATCCAAAATAACAACAGGAAATAATCTCTTGGTGAGGATTTGAATAAGTTGAAACCCTTGTACACTGTAGGTTGGAATGCAAAATGGTGCAGTTGTCATGTAAAACATTATGGAAGTTCCTCAAAAAATTAAAAAAGAAAAAAGAACTCCTGTATGATTACTCATCCCACTTCTGGGTACTTATCCAAAAAACTTGACATTAGGGTCTTGTAGAAATATATGCACTCTCATAATCATGGGAGGTGGCATTATTCACAGTAGCTAAGAAATAGAAAGGACCTAAATGTCCCTCAGCCGATGAATAGAAAAAGGAAATATGTCATATACATACATTAGAATATTATTAGTTTTATTTTTTTTTAAAGATTTTATTTATTTATTTGAGAGAGAGAATGAGATAGAGAGAGAGCATGAGAGGGGGGAGGGTCAGAGGGAGAAGCAGACTCCCTGGTGAGCAGGGAGCCCGATGCGGGACTCGATCCCGGGACTCCAGGATCATGACCTGAGCCGAAGGCAGTCGCCCAACCAACTGAGCCACCCAGGCGCCCAGAATATTATTAGTTTTAAATACTAAGGAAATTCTTTGATATGTAACAATATGCATGAACCTGGAGGACATATGCTAAGTGAAATAAGCCACCAACAGTAAAACAAATACTTTATAATTCCAATTATATGCAATATCTAAAATTGTCAAACTCACAGAAACAGCAGAATTGTTTGCTCTTCAACAGGTATAAAGTTTCGTTTGCTCTTCAACAGGTATAAAGTTTCAGTTACGCAAGATGAATTAGATATCTGCTATACAACAGTATGTCTATAGTTAACAATACTGTATTTTGCAGTTAGAAATTTGTTGAGAATGTAGATCTTATGTTATATGTTCTTACTACAATAAAAGAGACCTTTTTAAGAGGGTGAAAACATAGTTACATACTGGGAGGAAATATGTGTAAACTACCTATCTGACCAAGGACTATACCAAAATATATAATAGACATTTAATTCAATAGTAATCAGCTAAATAGAAAATAAATAAAAGACATGAGCAGGCATTTTACTGAAGAAGATACGTATATGGCAAACAAACACATGAAAATGTGTTCAACATCTTTAGCCATTAGAGAAATGCAAATTAAAATCACAAGGTATTACTGCACACCTATCAGAAGAACTAAAAGAAACAATAATTACAACGAAAGCTGGAGAGGTTCCAGAGAATTCAGGTATCTCATACATTGGTTTTGGGAATATAAAATGATATTATAGCCATTCTGGAAATAATATCTCACAATTGCACTATTCTGGAAATATCATCTCACAATTGTACTCTTGGGCATGTATCCTAGAGAATAAATACTTATATTTACACACACACACACACAACTATATATACTCACAGTGAATTCAGTCATAATGGCCAAAACTAGAGATAAACTAAATATCCTTCAACAGGTGAATAAACTTTGATACAACCATAGCATGAAATATTACTTAGCAATAAAAGTAAATGAGTGATTGGTATATTGCACAACTTGTATAGATCTCAAAGGAATTATACTGAAAGAGACAAAACAAATATCAAAGGGCTACATAATATATTATCCAATGTATATAATATTATCAAAATAACAAAACTACAGAGATGGAGAGCAGATTAGTGGGTAAGGGGCTAAGGAAGGGGTGTAAAAAATGAGATCACTGTTACTATAAAAAATAATATGATGGATCCCTGTGATGGAATCATTCTGTATCTTGCCTGTGTTGTTGGTCACACAAATTTATACATGTGAAAAAATTGCAAATAAAAAAAAAAAAAAACAGGTGAAATGTGAATAAGGTCAGTGGCTCACATCAATTCCTGATTGTAATTGGGGGAAAGTGTGGGAAGCAAACAAGGGATCATTCTATGCTATTTCTCATTACTGCATATAAATTTATATCTTAAAATTTAAAATTAAAAAAAGGTACTTGAGAGCTACACATACCACTTGTGGTGTTTTCAGGGGAGGGAGAGTCAAAATATGATTAATTTTTCCAAAGTATAAAGTCTGTGACTTCATACTGACATAAATGAATGAAAAAGAAAGAAAGAAGAAAAAAAAGAGAGAGAGAGAGAAGAAAAGGAGAAAGGGAGAGAGGGAGGGAGAAAAAAAAAAGTTCCTGCAAGATTATGTTAAGTGAAATAAGTCAAACAGAGAAAGACAATTATCACATGGTTTCACTTATTTGTGGAACATAAGGAATAGCATGGAGGACATTAGGAGGAGGAAGGGAAAAATGAAGGCGGGGCAGAATCAGAGGGAGAGATGAACCATGAGAGACTATGGACTCTGGGAAACAAACTGAAGGTTTCAGAGGGGAGGGGGGAGGGGGGGATGGGTTAGCCTGGTGATGGGTATTAAGGAGGGCACGTAAGGCATGGAGCACTGGGTGTTATATGCAAACAATGAATCATGGAACACTACATCAAAAACTAATGATGTATTGTATGGTGACTCACATAACATAATAAAATTAAATTAAAAAAAATAATGATGTATTGTATGGTGACTCACATAACATAATAAAATTAAATTAAAAAAAACTAATGATGTATTGTATGGTGACTAACATAACGTAATAAAAAAAATTTTAAAAAGGATAATTCCAAATAATTTATGTAGATACTCCACACCTCAAGAAGGTACAGATTAACTTGCCTCCTACCTTGAGTGTAAACTGCACTCAGTGCCTTGTTTCCAAAGAGTAGGACATATAAAAAGGGAGGGGGGAATAACTTTACAGTAGAGAAATCTGGCAAACACTACCTCAGCCAAGTGACCAAGATTAACATCATCAGTGATAAGTCACATAGATATCACGTACCCTTAACAAGACATGATTATAAGGGCACTTTACCTCTGCAATCTTCTTTCCCCAAACCTATAACCTTAGTCTAATGAGGAGAAAAACATCAGACAAAAACAGATTGAGGGATATTCTACAAAATACCTGTCAGCACTCCTCAAAATTGTCAAGGCCATTAAAAACAAAGACTGAATGATTCTCACAGCCCAGAGGGGTCTAAGGAGACATGCTGGCTAAATATAATGTGATCTCTTGAAAAGCAATCTGAAAGAGGAGAAGGACATTAGGCAAAATGAGTGAAATATGAATAAAGTATAGAATTTAGTTATTAATGTATAGATATTCGTTCCTTAGTTTTACAGAAGAACCAGTGTTGGCTCCATAATAATGTATGTTGTTAGCAATAGAGAAAACTGAATGAAGGACTTATGAGAATTTTGTACTATTTGTCAACTCCTCTATAAATCTGGAACTGTTCAAAATGTCAACTCCTTTATAAATCTGGAACTGTTCAAAAACTAAGTTTATTTTAAAATACTACTAACATTTTAAAAGTATCTAGTTTGATGAAGCAGTTTGATATTCTTTTGAATCAGGGATCTATCTGGATCCATATGTGAGAGGAAAACTTAATAAAAAGGAGCCTGGTAGGATCTGATGGCCAAAAGTACTTGATTAGAACTCAAATATGGCCATTATTAGCAACAGCAAAGGTGACTGTAGGGTGAAGGAAGAGAGAATGAGGGTGTGAAAAAGAAATAAACTATCTCCAAATACAAAATATCCTCACATTTCCTTTAATTCTTCAAGGCCCTTGCTGAGTCTGGCTTCAATAATGTGGCCAGTTAAACATGTTGCTTATTCTAATACCATCACTTTATTTCACACTGTCTATATTAATTATAGCAGCTTCTTTCCTGGGTAGGGATTGGGGGTGCAGTGGATTACTGCCTGTATCACACTCCCCTCCCCTATACTTCTTGTACATTTTGACCTTCCTCTGTCTATGTTCCAACACCATTCCTCATCCATCCCCACAGCTTCTGTATCCAGAAGAAATATGGATGACTAATTTTCCCCATAAAAGCCATGCCAGTCCATTTGCATTGACATCATATACAGCTATTTATGCTACAATTTCCATCATTCCTTATTTTCATTCATCGCTACTTGTCCCTTAAGACCCAACTCAGATGTTACTAGTCCCATGAAACCATTCTTTGATCTCCCACCAATCTTTCATCTAGACAAGCAAAACCCTTTGTTTGTTTGTTGTTATAGTTATATCTACCTACTTTTATTGCAGTATTTATCTCCCATACCATAATCTCTTTCTTCATAAATCAGTTTCCCCCATTTTAAAAAGCTTTAGTGAATTTATTTTTTTCCATTTCAAATTCCCAGTATATAGTATACCATTTGTTGATCTTCATGAAATTTAATTTAATTAGTAGTGTTAAGTCAGTGCCTACTAAGAATAAGATAATCTACCAGGAAAAGGAAACAAAAGGAACACTAAGGCAAAACCCTAGGCTTTTCATAGTTTAAAATCTTCTTGTTAACTGTTAGAGAGTGTTAAAAGGTCGGTAACAGTATAATGAAGATAATAAACCAAAAGAGAGATGTCATAATTAACTAGGAAAGTTATGTAGATATACACTATAGACATAAAGGAAGACTTTACTGTGGAGGTGAGACATCTGACCATGAAGAAAAGGGAAAATTTAGCTAAAAAGATAAAGTAAAGGGGATAATTCTGGACAGGGGATACAGGTATAAAGTGTGATTTCTGGGAAGGACAAAATAAGAGATCTTAGAAAGGAAAAATCAATAACTTGCTTCGTGGTTGTATGGGATTAATGACTAAAAAGCAAAGAAAATTCTAAATTGGACCTCTGGGAAAATGATAGTGGTGCTGACCAAAAAAAAAAAAAAAAAATCAAAGCATGTACTAGTAGATAGTTTTGAAAAACTCTAATTATATCCTGGGGAGAGGATTCCTCCAGGACGCTATACTTGGGTGCCTTCGCCCTTAATGGGAAACTGGTGGGGCTGCCATGAACTGCAGTCTTTGATCTGACCAGGCATTCCATACTAACCCCCATGGCATTGGGGAATTAGGGAGATCTCGGCCCTGCTCACAACTGGGCAGGCTGAGAAGAGACAGCTTATCAAGACCTACTCAGTTACCTGGTTTTTCCTACTGAGATAGTTTATATTTTCTTCTTTAACAGTATATTCAGAATTAATTGGCAGCAGGAATTTTGAATATTTTATACTTTCTAAGAAATTTCAAAGACTGAACACAAATTACAAGGTAAGCATCTTAATAAAGGAAGTAACCCAGTTTTCCTAGATTGTGAAAATCCATTTATGCTAACTATATGGTTATTTGTCAATAGTATCTGTAAGGCTCAATCTTGGTAAATAGATAATTTACCAAGGAATAAGAAAGTGTTATTTGACTGTGACCTGGTTCTTTCTGTATATCATTTATCAAGTAAACATAATAATGCTGACTCTCCCCCCATATATTCCTACAAAATAAAATGTTGGAAAGTGCTTTGAAGCCCATAAAAGATCATAGGTCAAAATAAAGTAATACCTTTCAGTAGAAAAATGATTGTTTGTGCTAAAAGCATCTAGTTTGGTCCAGGTACAAAATCCAGTGTTCAAATGCCTAGATTCCAGCCCTGAGCTGATTATGTATTTAACTCATATTTTCACCGAAAGCAACATGCTAGACCTAAAAAGAAAAGGTAGAACTTAGCAAAGACAGTCCTTTCCATCATAAATCTTGTGGTTTAGGGGCGCCTGGGTGGCTCAGTTGGTTGAGCGGCTGCCTTCGGCTCAGGTCATGATCCCAGGGTCCTGGGATCGAGCCCCGCATCGGGCTCCCTGCTCGCCGGGGAGCCTGCTTCTCCCTCTCCCTCTGCCTGCCTCTCTGCCTGCTTGTTCTCTCTATCTCTCTGTCAAATAAATAAATAAAATCTTTAAAAAAAAAAAAATAAATAAATCTTGTGGTTTAAGGGGCAAGATATATATGAAAACATATAGTCACACAAAAAAAGATGAAATTTAGGTTTCAATCCAGGCTGTGATGAATAGAATTTGGAAGGAAAGTTTATAATAGAACCTAACCAAGCCTGGGGATACCCAAAAGTCTCAGGAAACAGCACTTGATCTAGAAATCAGACGTTATGTAAGATAGCACTTAAATCACAGGGCCCTGCTTTGCTTTTCTGGAAAGTTAGAGAATTTTCAAAGATCTGGACATTCTGAAATCTGTTTCTCACCATCTGATAACTCTAGTTCAGGCATAAAACCCACTGACTGCACCAAGACTTCCTTTAAGGCAGGGAAGAGAGATGCACGCTGGCTAATTTTGCCATTATTATTGTTATTATTATCGTTTATTATTATTATTATTATTATTATTATTATTATTATCTTAAACTCCACATCTAAGACAGGCTAACTCATGCCTATAGGCAGCCAGCTTCTTCTCTGGATGGCGGAGCATATCATTCATATCTAAGGCAGGCTAACTCATCAAGTCAATCAAACACCCAATGGCAGGAGGCTTTTCACTCAAGCCTTTTGGCTCTGGACATTATAGTATGTGATCACGTCAGTATGTGATCTCTTGGTTTGAAGGCGATCAACATAGAATGCTGTAATAAAAGCTGGATATATAAAGACAGATGCCTATTTCTGGCAGTGCCAACCCACAGAGGCCTTCTCGTTCTTCACAAGAAGTTTGAGGCTCTTAGTATGAGTAAAGGGAGAACAGACTTGGATATTTTTGTTATCACAATTTCTTTAAAAGTGGATACTCTTTTTGGTGAACAAATCAAAATCAAGTATCTGCATGGAAGCAATGAGTTGAAATCAATCTATACAAGTGTTAGAAAAGTAATCTATGACCTAGTACACACTGTTTCTAAGGAGAAGGGTGGACATAGGCAACAGGTTTTTTTAGTCCTTTCTGTAAATAACAAAGGAAACTTATATCTCACTGTTAATGTTGTAACACATACACATAAACACAGGTTTCAGAAGAGGGGAGTAGCCTAACAATTTAGAAATGATATTTTCAAGAATTTCCTGAACAAATGAATGTCACAGTTTTTCAAGAACATAATAGAATAAGATATTAGAGTATTTTATTTTACTACCATTTTGTTAGGATGGTTTTTAAAACATGATTTAATAATAAATTTTATCAAGCTTTTGTAATTAATGCAAATGGCATATATATTTTTTCTTTAATCTGTTCTAAATGGTGAATAAACTTTAGGAATATTCTGATGCTAGCCTTGCCTTTCATTAAATTCAAGTAATTATATTTTTTTAATACACCATTAGGGTCAATTTGCTCTTTTCTTTATAATTTTGGAAACTATTTTCATGAATAAAATTTCCCTTTCTTGTACTGTCATTGTCAGGTTTTTAACAAGGTCATATGAGTCTCCTACAAAGGAGTGTGTTCCCTCTTGTAATAAACTCATCAAGAGTTGTGCAGATATTTAAAGCATTTTATAGGTATCAGGGAAGAAGATTAAATATAGCTAAGGTAGTCTAAAAAGGAAAAAAATTAAATCTTGAGGGAAATGAGCCCTAAAGATTTTCCCTGTACCCATCAATGGCAAAATAGCTGTAGCTAGTAGTTAAGAATAGTATGAATTCTACAACAGT
The DNA here is from genome assembly GCF_964656455.1 of Halichoerus grypus. Lineage (NCBI taxonomy): Eukaryota > Metazoa > Chordata > Mammalia > Carnivora > Phocidae > Halichoerus > Halichoerus grypus. Next base: position 146,970,864 of record NC_135713.1, on the reverse strand, counting down.
AAGAACCCTACAAGATCACGTAGAAAGGAAACTTTCTCCCTCAATGATAATCTGAATTTACTATAGACCATGTAAATACAGTAAGTGTTTTCCCTGGATAGAAAATAAGGCTAATTAGATTAAAACCTTAAATTATCATAAATGCATATAACACAAACTATAACCATAATGATCAATTTTTCCCTTAAATTATAATGTCCAGAGCCAAAAGTCTTGAGTAAAGTAGAAGTGTTTTAAAATTACAAAAATAAATCTTTCTATAAATTAAATTAGCAATTTTTTTCATAGCCAAATAAAGTCTATAATATCTGGCCTGGAAATAAGTGTAAATTTTTCCTCAAAAATATTACTAAGGAAATCACTAGAAAGATGAGAATGGAAATAGCATAATTTTCTAAAACAGTGAAAAAATCGGACAATATGAAATTGGAAACTGTGACTTACTAACTCTTCATCATATTTTAAAATTGTAAAAAAAAACCTACAATTATCCAGTTTCTTTTAATATATGAAAATACCTCTAATACATAAAGTAATGGAATGCATTTTAATATGTATACTCTGGTTTCTAAAAGTACATTAAATCATGGATAAGGAATATAGAAGAAATAGTAAGAACTGATTCAAGTGATTATGGATGAGTATTTTTATATTTGCCATTGTTCTTAAACTTTAATAAGAAACTGCTTAATTTCTATGACATTTTTAATAAATCTCTTATCTTTCTGTTATCATTACAGAGAGCCATGAGGAGTGGGAATGAGACAGAAACCACAGATTTCATTCTCCTGGGCTTCTTCCCTGAATTTAAACACATCACAGCCATGGTCTCCATCATTCTCCTGATCTACGTGGCTGCCTTCACTGGCAACACTCTTCTGATCCTCATTTGGTTGTATTCCCATCTCCACACCCCCATGTACTTCCTTCTCAGTCAGCTCTCCTTAATGGACTTGACTTTGACCTCTAGCATTGTCCCCATGATGGCAGCCAACTTCTTCTCTGGATGGCGGAGCATATCATTCATGGCTTGTGGGACTCAAATTTTCTTCTCCCTGACTGTGGCCATTGCAGAATGCATCCTTATAACTCTAATGTGCTTTGATCGTTATGTGGCTATATGTGATCCTCTCCGATACCCAGTCATCATCAATCCTAAGGTTTGCTTACAGATGATTGCCATGTCTTGGGCTGGAGGGGCACTTACTTCCCTGGGCCACACTGCTTTTACCTTGCATTTTAATATCTGCAGCCCCAGAGAGATTCCCCTCTTCTTCTGTGAAGTCATGGCTGTGCTTAGGATCGTCTGTGAGGATATCACAGCCTATGAGAAGGCAGTGGTGATAACAAGCATCGTTGTTCTGCTGCTGCCCTTATCTCTTATCTTGTCTTCCTATGTTCTCATCTTCCTTGCTGTACTCCGAATGAACTCCCCAGAAGGCAGGAACAAGGCTCTGGCCACCTGCTCCTCTCATCTCTGTGTGGTGGGTCTCTATTTTGGTCCAGGTATGTGCATCTACATGAGACTCGGTTCTGCCAAGACTCCAAAGTTGAATGAGGGTCTCTTTCTGTTTGGAACTGTCCTCACTCCACTCCTAAACCCTCTTGCCTATACTCTTAGGAACAAGGAAGTCCTCCAGGTAAATGGCAGAAATCCCATTATCACCCATAGGCAAAACAAAGATGCACCAGCAAAGGGGCATTTTGTCAGTTAAAAATAATAATAATAATAATAATAATAATAATAATAATAATCCCTTCAAGATCCTGGAAAAGTCAACTCACTTTACTGATTTTATCTGCAGGAAAAAAAAATGTTTATCCTTTCCTTTCTCCATCTTAGAATTTCTTTTTGATTGTCCTAGATGATGTGCTAATGAAGGACAAGGAACTGTGTACATCAATTCTCTTCATGATTCATACTTGATGGTAATATGCTCTTTAGTATTTCCAAAAGTTTCATGTTGATTCCATGAAAAAAGGTCAGTGTCTACATCCCTAGAATGAAAAAAAAAAAAGTACCAAGCACATAGATACCTCAGGATAATTCCCTGATAAAATTAATCAATGGGCATGATGATAAATCATCAGGGATCAGATAAATTTACCAGTGTTGTTTTGTTCTCTCTATCTAACAGGACTATTAATTCCTCTTACTCCTGTAAAAATAGTCTTCACTCTATGGCAGTGTTTCCAAAGAGTGGTTTTCTGATCACTTGCATTAGAATCATTTGTTGACTTCACAAAATATACCACTTTTGTGACCATCTCAGATTAGCAGAATTAGAATCTGTTAAATTCGGCTCAAGAATCTGACCATCAGACCATTTAGTGATTGTCATGTTTACCAAGGATTGTAAGCCCCCGATGTAATTATTGACCTAATATTCTAGACCTGCCTTGCAAAATAAATTCCCAGTCTTAAAGTTTCCTGATCTCTTTATAATGTATGTAATAGAATATGTTAAGGTGGCTAGCAAAAATTAATGTTATTTTTAAGATAGTGGAAAATAACTTGATGTTTGGAATAGTTCATAATTTAAAAATTTTGAGCACACAGAGTAAAGAGAAAGTAAAAATAAAGAAAAAAAACTCAGATTTGTGATATAAAAATATGAATGATTGAAAATATAACACAATAAAATTTAAAGCAGGAGACATTATAGGTGTTTCCAAAATGTTGATATATTTCAAAAAATTGAAAATACACTATATAACTAGAACACTAGGAACTTATTACATGTTTCCTTTAAAAAAAATGACTGAAATAGGGGTGCCTGGGTGGCTCAGATAGATAAGCTTCTACCATGGCTCAGGTCATGATCCCAGGGTCCTGAGATTGAGCCCCACATCAGGCTCCCTGCTCAGCGGGGAGCCTGCTGCTCCCCCTGCTTGTGCTCTCTCTCTCTCTCTGTCAAATAAATAAAATCTTTAAAAAATGACTGAAATAACATAAAAACAGTTTTCCAGTGAAAAGGAAACACTCAGAAGGAGCACTAACATTCTAACAACTTCTCCCTTAAATATCTCAGAAGCCATCAATTGACATTGTATTACAGAGATACAAAGCTGAGTTCCAGAAAACTTAAAACCTTTATGTCAAATTTCAACTGTGTCAACAATATTAAACGTGGTCCTTTCAGAATTCCTAGAGGAATGGCTGAGGGAATCCTTGAAACCGAATCAAAATATCACTTAACTGAAGAATAAAAATTATCTCTAAGCCATCTCAAATAAGAGGAGTGTGTCATTTAATGGATACTATCATGGGCTGTTACTACCCAGATGGTGTTGTCATAACACGCTGGTACTCCAAAGGGAGTCCTCAGATAAGATTGTGTTTAGAAGATGACACTAGGAAAGAAGGGAGAAATACTCAATGAAGGAAGATAGTCTACTTGAGGAGTTTCTGTTGAATAATATGTGCTCATAAAGCATGTTATTTATGTTTGACAGTTTTAATAAAGAGTTCTATTTTCATATGTAACTCATGGAAATGAACATTTTAACCCTGTGAAATTGACAGCAAATAGATTTCCAGATGGACTGGGAAGGCACTCATCTTGGACTTTAGACTACGTGTTTGTGACCCACATTTGTTGGGGGAGCACCATTGCATACTATGACTTAATCCTTTAGGGGAAATAATTAAAGAAAATAATTAAGTACATGATCATTCAGAAGAATTATGATACACTCCTAAATAAATCATGGTTCTTTCATTTATTTCCATTCTCATATTCATGATTTTAAAGTTCCTCCCTCTAATTTAACAGCTCTCCAACATGCATATATATTGTTGAACAACCTAAATGTCTTCTATATATAAATAAAATATTTATTTATTTATTTATTTATTTATTTATATTCAACTAGCCAAGTTATAGTACATCATTAGTTTTTGATATAATGTTCAATGATTCATCAGTTGAGTACAACACCCAGTATATTAAAAAAAAAATCAACCATATTGGGGCATCTGGATGGTTCAGTCATTTAAGTGGCTGCCTTCAGCTCAGGTCATGATCGGAGGGTCCTGGGATCAAGCCCCATGTCTGGCTCCCTGCTCAGTGTGGAGTTTGTTTCTCCCTCTCTCTCTGCCCCTTCCCCACTGGTGCTTGTGCTCTCTCTCTCTCTTTCTCTCTAATAAAGAAATAAATACATAAATACATAAAATCTTTTTAAAAAGTCAACCACATTAATAAATACATTATGAAAATAAAATTTTGTGACTGAATAAACTATTTTAAGACGGAAACTAGAACTCTATGGGAATAGGATGTAGGAAAATGAAGTTTTTATGGAAGAGACAAGATAACCACGATTTCAGGTGTCCAGAGACTCTGAGATGCTACAAATGGAAATGGACATTAAAATGGAGCAGACAGGGAACCGGAGATATTTGAAGAGAAACACTTTTCAGATGGTTCTCTGACTTGAGACAGCAGGATATAAAAGTAACTACGGAAGTCATCTCACCACAAGAAATTAGCTGAGACTTTTTGACAAATTAGAGCATTTAGATTGTAATCACCAATTCTACAACTTGCACATAAAAAGTCAAAGACATACAAATTTACATATGAAATATCTTAAAAACTAAAATCCCTATAGCACATGAGCAATTGGTCAAGGTCTTGCTTTTTCCAATAGTTTTAGAGCAGGCCTCACTAACCCCTAAGTTTGAGTAGAGAAAATCATGGCAGAAGACAATGTTTTTGTGGTGACAATTCAATGATTTTTTTGTTGAGGTATGAAAAAGCATCAGAGTTTCTTCATGCATATTCAAGTGGATATGACACTAGAGACCATGTTTGCTCATTTGTTCAAGAAATTTTTTTTTGAGAACCTACTATATGGCAGGCACTGTTTTAGGCACTGGAGCTAAAGCAGTGAAAAAAAAGAAAATCAGTGCTTTCATGGAGCTTACATTCTACTTGGGGAACATAAGAAATAATAAATACTCAATATGTAACATGTTGATAAGTGATATGAAGAAAAATGAAGCAGGGAGAAAAGATAGAAATAGATGTATTTTTATGTAGTATGGTCAGGGAAGGTATATCTGCTTAGGGGGCATTTGAGTAGAGACCTTAATGAGTAAAGGAGGAATAGTACATTCAGAGAAATTTTGTTCAAACAAAAGAACAGTTAACAGAAAGACTTTGGGGATAGAAGTGGGCACAGCATGTTCAAGTGATGCTGATGAGGCTGGTGTGGTTGAAGAAGTGATAAAAGACACAGTCAGAGAGAATCATGGGTAAGTAATCTATGGCCAATTAGAAAAAAATATCGCAATATTCCAAGTGAGAAATGGTGGAAGTTTGAACTGAGGTGAAGCAATATCTGGTAAGGAGGTGTGGTCCAATTCTGGACATACCTCAAAGGTAAGCCAGCATGATTTGTTGAAGAATTGGTTGTGAGAAGGATATGGAGGAGTCAAGGGCAGCTCTGAGAGTTTGGCATGCAAAACTGGAAGAACAGCAGTCTTAATTCTCTGGACCCAAAAGGAAGACATATTATTTCTGCTTCACAACTCATTGACAGATCTCTTGCACTGGCCTCAGGAGAAGCAGCACCTAGATGCTGTGGGTCACTGACATGGGTTCTGTGTTGGTTAGTCTGTGTTTGACCCTACACTCTTCTGAACTGTGTGGACCACTACCCAGGCTGCCTCACCCCAATTCCCTTGTATTCTGGCTTCCTGTTATATTTGATCTGTGAGAGGCACCTGAAGATCAGAGGGAAGAGGGAAGAGTATTTATGGCCCTACTTCAACCAGACTGGGTTTGAGGAGTGACTGCATTCCTTCACCAAAGTCATAACCCCTTTGGGCAGATCTCTTGGTTCTGTATGTACGACTCCATCCCCTCCAGATAAAGGGAGGTTATGTTACTACTGCTAGTACCTGGCTGTTTTACTCTCTGTTGTTTCCCACACCCTGCCCTACTTCTGAACATCATATTTTCATCCTTGCTCTCTTCCTTGTTGTTTCATGGCTTTCTTTAGTATTATGCTTGGATTCCTTTCTCTTTAATCTTTCTGTATCTATTATAGGGTGTTTTGTTTTGTTTTTTGTTTTGTTTTGTTTTGTATTTTTTTGTTTTGTTTTGTGGTTGCCTTTGGGTTCATATATAACATCTTATGTGTATAGAAGTCTATATTAAGTTGGTTGCTGAAGTTCAAAGACATTCTAAAAGCACAAAATTTTTACTGACAACTCCACATTTTGTACATATGATGTCATAGTTTACCTCATTTTATTTTCTATATGTCTTGACGAATTTTTCTATATTTAATTGATTTTACCGCATTTGCATTTTAACCTCTCTACTGACTTTATAAATGTTAATCTCCTACCGTTGCACTATGCTTTCCCTGTGATATTTCCTTTTCATAATATCCTTACTTCTACTTAAGGTCTTTTCTTCCTACTAAAAAAAAAATCAATTTAACATTTCTTATAATACTGGCTTAGTGGTGATAAGCTCCATTAATTTTTGTTTGTCTGGGAAACTATTTATCTCTGTTTCTATTCTGAATGATAACCTTGCCAGGTAGAGTATTCTTGGCTGTAGGGTTTTTCTTTCATCACTCTGAATGTATTATGCCAATCCCTTCTGGGCTATAAAGGTTCTTTTGAAGTAAGTTTCAGCTGATATCCTTATATGCTTCCATTGTATGTAACTGTTTTCTTTCCTCTTGTTACTTTTAAGATACTCTCTTTATTATTATTTTTAACATTTTAAATATTATGTGTTTTGGTGTAGACCTTTTTTGGATTCATCTTAGGGACTCTCTGTTCTTTCTGGGCCTGGGTTCTCTCTTATTCCCTATATTAGGGAAATTTTCAGCTATTATTCAATTTTTTTTAAATTTTATTTTATTTAAATTCAATTAATTAATATATAGTGTATTATTAATTTCAGAGGTAGAGTTCAGTGATTCATCAGTTGCATATAACACCCAGTGCTCATTACATCATGTGCCCTCCTTAATGCTCATTACCCAGTTACCCCATACCCCACCCACCTCCCCTCCAGCAAATCTCAGTTTGTTTCCTAGAGTTAAGAGTCTCTTATGGTTTGTCTCTGTCTCTGATTTTGTCTTATTTTATTTTTACCTTCCTTTTCTTATGATCTTCTGTTTTGTTTCTTAAATCCCATATATAAGTGGAATCATATGATATTTGTCTTTCTCTGATTGACTTATTTTGCTTAACATAATACCCTCTAGTTCTATCCATATTGTTGCAAATGGTAAGATGTATTACTCAGCCAGCTTTTATTTCAAATAAGGTTTTTGTCTCCTCTCACCTCTCCTTCTGAGATCCCTATAATGTGAATGTCATTACACTGATTTCCCTTAACTTATTCCGATTTTTTATTATTCCTTTTTTCTTCTTTTTGATGTCCACCTTATTTGCTTTCCATTACCTTGTCTTCAAGTTTGCTTATTTGTTCAGCAGCATCCTCTAACCTGTTTTTTTATTCCTTCCAGTGCATTTTTTTAATTTCTGTTATTGAATTTTTCAGCTCTGACTCTTTTTTTTTTTGTATTTTCTATCTCTTTGTTGAAGTTCTTACTGAGTTTATCAACTTATTCTTCTTCAGTAAGTATCTTAATGACCTTATTTTTTATTATTTGTTAGTTATCTATTTATCAAGAAAAACTATTCCATAACCAATTATTCATGTTTCATAGTTCAGGAACACAGGTCAGTGGCAATTCTCCATGAAACTCAACCTAAAGTAATTCTTAACATTGCAAAATCACTTTGCATTCTGAAAGATACCAGCTCTTTTCCTCTCCTCAAAATCTTTCATGGAGTCATAATTTCTGTAGAAATCTGCATGTGCATTCTTTCTTGGTTTCAGCCACAGCTAACATAGAAAGCTGCAACCCCCAGGAATACAGTGAATGCTCTAACAATATGAAATCACAGATGCCTGAACAGAAAGCCTCACATCTGAGGTCTCATCAACACACTGAAAGTTACAGTAATTATTCTTCTCAACCCCAACCTCAAAACCAACATCCTTCCTAACTGATACAGAAATGGATGCATGACAATTACTTTGAATTCTTTAGCACACATAGTGCTTATCTCCATTTTATTTAGCTTTTTTACTGTGATTTGGTCTCATTCTTTCATTTAGGACATACTCATCTTTCTCCTCATTTTATATAACTCTTTGTGTTTGTTTCTATGTATTAGGTAGGTCAGCTACTCTCAGGTCTTAAAATCAGTGACCTTGTGCAGAAGAGGTCCTGTGATGCCCTATAGTACGATCCCCCCAGTCACCAAAACCAGGTGCTCCAGGGGTGTCCTCTGTGTGGGCTGTGTGCACTCAGTCCTGTTGTGACTGAACAATGATTGCCTACAGCTCAGCCAACTACAAAGATCCACTTTGCCTGCTGTGGGTGCACTGGGCAGGGTTTGGTTCTTCTGCTATAGAGATGTCTTCCTGAGGCTGCTGCAGTCTTCTTGGAGGGTGGGACAGGCATTTAACCTAACTCTCTGCAGTTGACCTCTCTGCCACACCTGCAGGCAGAGTGAAGGACAAGGCATGCTACCCACACAGCTAGCTAAGGGGTCACACTGCTGGAACTGCTGATGACTGTGTTTATTTATTCCCCCCTCCCCAGGGCAGGAGTCACTGTGGAGTGGTGCAGATCTGGTTGGGGCTATCTGCAGGGTGTGGTGGAGAAGGAGCTGCTTTGAGAGAATTCCTGTCTTGTTCAGTTAGGATGGGGAATAGAGGGATGGGGCACATGGCATTAGCAAGGTAGATGGAGAGAGTTAGTGCTGACGCCCTCAGGTGTTCTCTTATCTAGGCTGAAGGAGTGGAAGAGAAATGATACCCACCAACACTTTTGTTTCTGGATAAATTTATTGCAGATCTCTGTTCTTCTGGCACATGTTCTAAGACAGTCAATAAATCTTCATGTCTACCCCAAGCACTTTTCAAACTGTTGTTTTTGTGCTCTGTCTCAACTGAGTCATTTAGTATGCTGGCTCTTAAGGGGTGTGAACTCTTTCCTATTGCCCTCTGGCTCTCTTGGAGTTAAGCACACTGACCTTTAAAGCTCCCAGAGTTAAGCCTCACTGAGTTTTAAAGTTTCCAGAAGATGTGGTCCATATATACAATGGAATATTACTCAGCCATCAGAAAGGATGAATACCCGTCTTTTACATCAACTTGGATGGGACTGGAGGAGATTATGTTAAGTGATATAAGTCAAGAAGCAGAGGAAGTCAATTATCATATGGTTTCGCTTATTTGTGGAACATAAGGAATAGCATGGAGGACATTAGGAGAAGGAAGGGAAAAATGAAGGGGGGGGGGAGTCGGGTGGGGAGACGAACCATGAGAGACTATGGACTCCAGGAAACAAACTGAGGGTTTTAGAGGGGAGCAGGATGGGAGCATGCATTAGCCCGGTGATGTGTATAAAGGAGGGCACGAACTGCATGGAGCGCTGTGTGTTATACTCAAACAATGAATCATGGAACACTACATCAAAAACTAATGATGTACTGTATGGTGACTAACATAACATAATAAAATAAATAAATAAATAAATAAATAAATAAATAAATAAATAAATGACATTGTTATTAATGATAAAAAAATAATAATAAAATAAAGCTCCTAGAATTTAGACTCTGACCAGACTCTGATGATAAAATCAGTTCTGCAAAATATCCCCTGGGCAATTGAGAAGAAGGTGTATGTTGTTTTTTTTTGGGTAGAGTGTTCTGTATACGTATGTCAGATTTAGTTATTTTATTGTATTTTTATGTCCTTTTTTGTTGTTGTTAAATGCATTGTAAATTCAGCTTTCAGAAAAGACCCTGTCCCAGCCTCTCTCTATCCTTTGCTACAATGATGAGTCCAGTGATGATGTAGAGGAGAGGCAGAGCTAAGTAAAAATGTTGGATAGATTTGTGGTGGCCTGACTGGCCATCTTGTGAATGGTGGCTATTTTTCTTCAGAGAATAATTGTAAAGATTCAGACCTGATGATACAAATTCATGCTAATTAAAGTCTGGGGACAGGATGTTTCTAGGACATTTCCTCTTGAGGTCTTCAATTAGCAAAGGATCTGGATTATGTAATATATGTCCTGTCTCTGACCAGAACCTTAACTTATAGTCCCTTCTCATAATATTTGAGCCAGTCTGATCTGAGAAGATAAAATGACCCTCTATCTACCCACACCCTCAACCAATTCTTCGTCTTAGTTCAGACATGGGAAAGGAGAACCAACTGCTTCTCACCCAGAGTACAACACCAAAGAAACCTGGGAGTCCAGGCAGCAATCACAAAAGGAATGACAGAAATTGTAAGGTAGCCAACTTTAACATTTACTCTGGTGCCTGAAGTTTTCATGTATTTCAAATAAAAAGCATATTAATACTGTAACAGTTGATTTGCATTAATGATGATAAGTGTAGGCTATTAAAAATAATTTTGTATCATTTGTGTATATTAACTCTGATGGACAAGGCAGGTAAAATAGTTAAATCATCTTGAGAATGTAGATAAAAGCATAACTCTATGAGTGGTTAATAAATAATGTCCATATTCATTATTGTTCCCTGTAAGAGTTTTTATTTAATGTTCAGATTTTATTTTAATTTTTCATCTCTAGGATGATTTGTCCTCATAAGTTAGATAATAGAGAAGGTCAAATGTATCCTGGGTATAAAATCTTACATTAATGATGGCAATTAAGGTCCTGGGCTCCAGGGTCCAAAAGAATAGGGTTAAAGGTTCAGCCCCACCACCTGCCTCAGTGGTCTTGGGCAAAGACTTAATGTTTCCACACTTTAACTTTGAAATCAGTAAACTGGATGAAGCAAGAGCACACAAATCTGAGGTATCATTGGAACTGGATGCAGTATAGTATGTGAATAGCTGAGTACGCTACCTGGCATAACTTGTATTCAATAAAGAAAAGCTCATGACTTATTTTCTCTAGTCAATAAAATATGTATTGACACAGTGGGATCTGTAAAACTTCTTTGTACTTTTTCCCTAGTTGTCCATTTGGCTGGTTTAGCACATTGATGTGAAAACATTAAACATAGAATTAATTAAAAATTATAACCAATAAAAATACATTAATATTAAAAGAGAAACCAAAGTAGATAATCATCATATGATCCAACATTTTTTTAAAGAGTTGATTTGTATATGTATGGTCATATAAGAATCACCATATCAGGCAGTCCCTTAGAATTCACACTATCTATTCTAATTGTTCTTTTTTTTTGACAGAAAACGTGTGGAAGGCCATGCTAAATCCAAAGCCATCATGGACAGGTCATAATTTTATTTGATTTATTTTCTGTCTCTTTCTCATCCAAGGTGAGGAGAAGTTACAGACAAGTATTCCCCCCAGTTAGTGAGCTGTTTTGACATCAGAGGGAGGGATGGAGTTGTTCTCATGGATGACACCTCTGTTTCAGGGTTATCAGAATTGCTTTGAAGCTTAACACAGGCAAAACTTATCTCTAAAGAGGTAAGAACTGGACAGCCAGACAGCCACCCAGGGTGTGGAGTGTCCAATCCCTCTCTATTCTGCTTGGTCCCTGGGAGAGAGGCTACAATCAGGGGAGATAGCTCATGAGGGTTACTGGACACCATAACAAACACCTCTTCATTGCCAGGTGGGCTAAAAGTTGCCAAGCCATATTGTTTGTTTATTCCAAGACAGATGGTACAACACAGATGTGCTTAATTCTACCTGTTTCTTTTATCTAATCCTCTCAAGGAAAGGGACAAGCACCTAGAAGAAAACACAGATACTAAGGAAAAATTCAATGCATGGACTGTGGTAACTGAAGATGTAAATATATTTTCTGAGAACATGCCATTGAAGCATTTTGGTTTCCTGAAGAATTTCTACTCTTCTGCTTTTTAAGACTCAAATGAAGTTCCTGTTAATATTCCAGGCCCCATTCCAGTATGGTGTGGTTCAGGAATTCGTATTTATGTGGATTTTTTTTAAGATTTTCATTATTTATTTATTTGAGAGAGGGAGAGAGAGAGAGCGCATGAGCGGGGGGAGGGGCAGGGGGAGTGGGAGATGCAGACTCCCAGGTGAGCAGGGACCCTGACTCTGGGCTCCATACCAGGACCAAGAGATCATGACCAGAGCTGAAGGTAGATGCTTAACCAACCGAGCCACCCAGGCACCCCAGAAATCTGTATTTTTTATAGGAGTCTTCTTTGATTCTCATGAGCAGATAACTTTGAGAAGCATTCTTTGGTACATCAAGGGCAGGCTCTAGAATCAGATTGCCAGGGTTACCTCATGGTTCCTCTGCCATTGGAAAATTACCCAATCCTTCTCAGCTCCACTGCTCTTATTGGTAAAATAGAGGTACAATTATTCATATATTTTTAAAATTTTATTATGTTATGTTAATATCCATGCATTACATCATTAGTTTTTGATGTAGTGTTCCATATTAATTCATTCGTCATTTGTTTTTTAAGTTTTTATTTAAAGTCCAATGGGCACCTAGGTGGCTCAGGAGGTTAAGTGTCTGCCTTCAGCTCAGGTCATGATCCCAGGGTCCTGGGAGTGAGCCCCCCGTCGGGCTCTCTGCTCAGCGGGGATCCTGCTTCTCCCTCTCCCTCTGCTGCTCCCCCTGCTTGTGCTTTCTCTCTCTCTCTGTCAGATAAATAAATAAAATCTTTAAAAAAATAAAGTCCAGTTAGTTAACATACACTATTAATTTCAGGTGTACAGTATAGTGATTCAACACTTACATACAACACTCAGTTCTCATCACAGCAAGTATACTCTTTAATCCCCATCACCATTTAACCCATCCCCCCTGGTAACCATCAGTTTGTTCTCTATAGCTGAGTCTGGTTATTGGTTTGCCTCTCTCTCTTTTTTATTTTTCCTTTTTTCATTTGTTTTGTTTCCTACATTCCACATATGAGTGAAATCATATGGTATTTGCCTTTTTCTGACTGACATTTCCACTTAACATAGTACTCTCTAGATCCATCCATGTCCTTGGAAAGGGCAAGATTTCATTATTTTTTATGGTTGAGTAATATTCCAGTGTGTGTGTGTGTGTGTGTGTGTGTGTGTGTGTGTGTGTGTGTGTGTTACATCTTTATCCATTCATCAGTCGATGGGCACTTGGGCTGTTTCAAAATTCTGGCTAATGTAGGTAATGCTGCTATAAACATTGGGGTGCATGTATCTCTTTGAATTAGTATTTTTATATTCTTAAGTAATTACCTAGAACTCCAATTGCTGGATTATATGGTAGTTCTATTTTTAACTTTTTGAGGAACCTCAATACTGTTTTCCATAGTGGCTGCAACAGTTTGCATTCTCACCGACAGTACAAGAGGGTTGCCCTTTCTCCACGTCCTTGCCAAAGCCGGTTGTTTCTTGTGTTATTGATTTTAGCCATTCTGATAGGTGTGATGTAATATTGCATTGCAATTTTAATTTATATTTCCCTGATTATCCCCTATGATGTTAAGCATCTTTTCATGTGCCTGTTGGCCATCTTTGGAATGTCTTCTTTGGAAAAATGTCTATTCATGTCATCAGCCCATTTTTAAATTGGATTATTCAGTTTTGGGTTGTTGAGTTTTATAAGTTCTTTATATATTTTATATACTAACCCTTTATCAGATATGTCATTTGCTAATATCCTCTTCCATTCCATGGGTTGCCTTTTAGTTTTATTGATTGTTTCCTTCACTGTGCAGAAACATTCTTATTTTGTTGTAGTCTGAATAGTTTATTTTTGCTTTTGTTTCCCTTGCCTGAAGAGACATATCTAGTAAGAAGTTGCTATGGCCAGTGTCAAAGAGGTTACTGCCTGTGTTCTTTTCTAGGATTTTTATGGTTTCATGACTCACATCTAGGTCTTTCATCCATTTTGAATTTATTTTTGTGTATGGTGTAAGAAAGCAGTCAGTTTCATTCTTTTGCATGATGCTGACCAGTTTTCCCAACACCATCTTTTTCCCATTGGGTATTTACTCCTACTTTGTTGAAGATTAATTGACTATAGTTGTGGGTTTCCTTCTGGGTTTTCTATTCTGTTCTATTGATCTCTTTGTATATTTTGGTGCCAGTACCATGCTGTGTTGATCACTACAACTTTGTCATAATACTTGAAGTCTGGAATTCTGATGCCTCCAGCTTTGCCTTTCTTTTTCAATGTTGTTTGGGCTATTTAGGGTCTTTAGTGGTTCCATTCATATGTTAGCATTGTTTGTTCTATCTCTGCAAAAAATGCTGATGGTATTTTGATAGGGAATGCATCAAATGCATAGATTGCTTTGGGTAGCAAACTATTTTAACTATTTTTCTTTTAAATCCATGAGCATGGATTGTCTTTCAATTTCTTTGTGTCATCTTGAACTTCTTTCATCAGTATGTTATAGTTTCTGAGGACAGGTCTTTCACCTCTTTGGTTAGGTTGATTCCTAGGTATCTTCTTGCTTTTGGTGCAATTGTAAATAGAATAGATTCCTCAATTCATATTAATTAATTCTTATCTTATGGATTATTGAGAGAATTCAATTATATATCCATGCATGTAAAGCACTAGTATTTGTTGAGTGATCAGAAACTATTATATTATTATTATCATCGTTGTTAAGGTGATGAGTTGTACTAAATGTGTTTTAATGTCAATGAACATTCAAAGTGGTAAATCTAATTGTTATAGCTAAGGTGTTTTTAGTGCCAAACAAATGGATTCTGTTTCTTCACTGAATACTCCTAAGATACCTTTGTTTCCTTATATATTGATTTTTTATATATTTACATTGACTAAGCGCAAAAGGCAAACCCAAATCTTCATTCTCTTTAAAAAGGAATTGAGTAGAAATAGATCCATCAACGGATATACTGTATCCCCTATATTCATCTATCATAATACTCACTTCTGAGGGGCAAAATGCATTTATAAGTAAATAACAATTGCTTGACTAAAATCTATCTCAGGAAAAAATACTGTAACTCTTCTTGTTTGACTCTGAACCTACACTAGGCCTATAAGTAAGAGAGAGGAGAATAATAGGGCAAAAGTAAAGCTTTGTGGAGGGTTAATTTTTGGATGAGAAGAAAAGATGATAGTATGGATGAAAGTGATAAAAAAAAGAAGGTGGAAAATTAAGTGGCTAAAAGAGGATTGGTAAAAACTAAGAAAGCAATATGGGGACAGTGCAGAAAAAAGGACACCATAAGGTATCACTCTTATTGGTGGGAGGAGTGGGCAGCTACTTATAATATAGCTTGACCTGGCATGGGCCAGGAGGACTCCCACATTTCCCCATTGCTCTGATGATGTTTGGCATTCCAGCATTAGAGATCCTTCCTTTTTCCTAAGGCTTTTTCCTCTGCTAAAAATTTAGTCTCCACTTTAGTCTCCAGATTAAACATTGGAACAATATATGCAGCAGATCAATTACTGGGAACATTCTTGAAAATATCAAAAAACCTGTGAATGTTGAGTACAAGAAGTGGGCCAGGGAAACCATCTGAAAAAGGATTCAAGTAGAGAAGGTGACAGTCCTGTTCATAATTTGGCTTAAGTTAGGAAAATAACTATGGTAAAGGCAAAATGCATTGATCTCATGGTTAATATATATATGTACACCATCATAAATGAAAAGAGTTCTTGTCTTCCCTGTATCCCCTATAATCCTTACAAACCAGTCTGTATGGTGAAAACGGCAAAGATGTTACAGCTCTCCCACACAGAATACAACAGTTCTAAGATCCGGGCAACAACTACATTTTTTTTGTCCAAATGCTATATGAACCATTGTTTATATGACTCTGACAAACTAAGTAGGGTGCTTTATTATGACACACCCACAGAGAGTACTGTGAATGCTTATAAGCAACACAACACATGATCAAGGTTCCTGACACTTATAACAGCCAGCATTCAGGAAACATGCATTGAGCACTGAGCATCTGTAAATTTCTAGAATTTGGCCAAAGTTTGGCTTAATAAAATATTATTGAATTCATTAACCTTTCCACTGTATTTCCTCTCCATCATGATCATATAAATGCCCAATTTTCCCCTTCCCATTTGCAAGTTACTTCTAATATTACATCTCACTTCCTCTCACTTTTATCCAGAAAGTCTAAGCCATAGCCCTGAAGAACTTTCCATGTTATTCTCTGCTGTTCTGCTTCTTTATGCACAGTGTTTCTGACACCTGGAATGCCCTTTTTCAAATGGGAAAGCTCTTCCACATTTTTAAGATGTAATTAAAATATTATCTCCAGCACAAAGTCTTCCCTTATTTCTTTGTAACGTTTGAACAATTTCCTTTAAAACCAATATCACATTTTGTTATAATAATGGTCTCTTTCCCTCAACTTACTGATGCCAGAGGTGATGTTCATATATATATCTTTGTAACTTTATAGTCTAGAATTTGCCCAGCACAGATACTGAACTCAATAGACATGTGTAGAGTGAAAGAATAACTGAGTGAATCAGTGAAATGAGTTATGGAAAGAGTGAGGTATTAAGTTTTAAATTTGTCAATACATAAATCTCCAATTCATTTACTTTACCATAAATATTTATTTAGTTTGTTATATTTTTAATTATGTTATGTTAGTCACCATACAGTACATCATTAGTTTTTGATGTAATATTATTTAAATCTAGCAGAGAAATACATGATTTTATGGGAATGTATAATCTCAGATGTACACTGAAAAAATGGAAAAAATAAGATTTTTATTGTTCTGTAAATAATTTACAATACAGTATTGAATGTAGCTGAAAGATATATCTGATAGGATTTCAAGTCTTACTTGACTTACTCTGTGAACTATCAATTATCACATGACACTGCATCAATTTGGCCAAGTCCCTTAATTTCAATGAGTATCATTTCCTTGTTTATATAATATAAACATTGTACTACATCCATATTCCTCTATCTGGTCTAATTATAAGACCTGCATGTAGAATATGATTCAATAGGTCTGGAGGAGGGTACAGGCGTGTTTTCATCAGGCAACTTTAAGTAACTGAAATATTTTATTTCATAAGCCCCATGAAACTAAAAATCAGATATTATATTATTAACTTTTCAAAAGCTATAAAGTAGAAAATATGCAAACAAAGTTTATTATCACACAATTATTGATAACCTATGTCTTCATGTTACAGACCTAGGCAGGCTTGAGTGTTCAAAATATTTACAAAGGAGGAAAACAAAAACACAAACAAAAACAAAACAGAACCCCTCTTCTGAAAATATTACCAAACTACAGGGTTCAGGAAAAGGATATCTGTCCATTAGTAACTATGGTATAAGGCAGAAGGCAATATACACCATGAGAGACTGATGAATATAGAAGATAGGAGGAGAGGTGAAGCCATGTCTCAGAACCACAGAAGAGAGCATTTGAGCTAGGACTTTGAAAGTGGCTAATACACTTCAGCACTTAAAATTAAACTGAATTGCTTTTTCTCTGCTCACTCGTTTTTGAAAAATATATGTCTCAAACTTATGGATTGTTCACCACCCTTCCTCCATCACACTCATACATGTGCTATAAATTCTTGTCCTTAACATTATTTTTAATTGTACCTACAGGTACAGGTGAAAACTGCAAGAAGCACTGGAATCACTCTGACTGACTCTACACATATGCACATCTCTGGGACTGCTAAGGGACATGAGGGCACTGATTCTGCTATTTATGTCAATTGAACTTCAAAGTATGCCTAATATAGGCATTTAAACCTGTTGGCCGACAATGTTCTAGAATCTCTATGCTCACTAATTCTTTTAATCTGTATGTCACTCCTGTGGTGCGGGTAGGCTTCAGTCCAATTTTACAGAAGAAGGAAGACAGACACAGAAGGATGATCCAACTACACAAAGGCCATCAGGCAGTTAAATATGGTGATTTAGATGAAGCTTCAAACTCTGGTACTGATCTTCTGGAGGCTGTGTTTTTAGCTGATCTACAATACTGCATCTGCTTCTACAGTTTATATGTCCAACCAAACCTTTGCTAAAATAGATATTCTACCTTTTATTTTTTTTTTAAAGATTTTATTTATTTATTTGACTGAGAGAGGGAACACAAGCAGTGGGAGTGGGAGAGGGAGAAGCAGGCTTCCCGCTGAGCAGGGAGCCCGATGCGGGGCTCGATCCCAGGACCCCGGGACCATGACCTGAGCTGAAGGCAGACGCTCAAGGACCGAGCCACGCAGGCGCCCCGATATTCTACCTTTTAAAATAAAGCACTTCTTGTAAGATGGACCCTATTAATCTCCTCCATCATTACCTTCTGTCTTACTTTTGTACAGCATCAACTAGTACCTTGAATTACCTTGATGACAGAAACAAACTTCACGCAGAATAGGAAAATTTCTGTGAAACTAGCAACAACCATTTTTATTAGGTCTCTTCTTAAATAATGGTGCCATGATTAGAAATTCTGTTCTAGTTTACCTGACTTAAGAAATACTTGAGTTGGGATCAGAGCAAGGAGGACTCATGGGCAAATGGGAAAATTCCCTATGTGGGAGAGAAAAGGTAAGCACAGACAATGCTCAATTCTGAAAATGCTTTTCTGTCCTCAGGTTATCAAAACCTTTTCTTCCCATCTTCAGGAGAATCTTCTTCATTTTTCCTGAAGTCTCCCAAGACTGAGTGAAAATGTTGACTTTTATAAATCTAAAATGATCATAACTCTTCTGTTGAAGTTATATCTGCACAAGACCTCAAGGTGATGCATTTGTAAGTGCTTTAATAAATACATGTGATACATTTTCATCAAATTGATTAGCTTTTAGTTGATAGAACATTAAATGTACCTGTGTTCTTATTTGGTTACTATTAGTGATTACAGTTTGTAACAGTAGCTACAGTGTATAAATTGTAGTTTATTGAAAAATTCATGAGATATAATTGATGAAAATTTTATATGTCAAGAAGTTATTTATAATGCTAAAGAGATAACAACAAGCTGAGAGAGGAGTCCTGAGAGTAAGAAAAGTAGACCAGATGTACAATAACAAATTGGATGGAATAGTGCTCTTATCATTCTTTTCTGGGCAATGATGTTCAGCCATGGAGAGAAACAATAAGACTGTCACCACAGATTTTATTCTCTTGGGGCTCTGGCCTGAGCTTAGCCACCTTGTGATCCTTATCTGCCTCATTCTTCTGGTCTACCTTATGGCTGTAATGGGCAATGCTGTTCTCATTCTCCTCATCTGGCTGGATTCTCGACTCCACTCTCCTATGTACTTCCTGCTCAGCCAGCTTTCCCTTATTGATGTGGCCTTGATCTCAACTACTGTCCCCAAAATGGTCACAAACTTCTTCTCAGGGAAAAGAACCATATCACAGATAGGCTGTGGAGCCCAGATCTTATTCAGCTTAACCTTGGGAATTTCTGAATGCCTTCTGCTGACGCTTATGTCCTATGACCGCTACATTGCCATCTGCAATCCACTGCGTTACTCAGTCTTGATGAGCCATACCATCTGTAAACAGATGGTCATTGGATCCTGGGTAGGAGGGACAATAACTTCCCTAGTTCATACAGCCTATGTCATGCACTTACCAATCTGTCATCCTCGAGAGATCCCACACTTCTTGTGTGAGGTCATGGCACTCCTGAAGCTCACTTGTGAGGACATTTCAACCTATGTGAAGTCAGTGGTGATCTCAAGCTTTCTGGTGGTCCTCATCCCTCTGAGTCTCATCCTGGCTTCCTATTTCCACATATTCCTTGCTGTCCTCCGCATGAACTCCATTGAAGGCAAGAACAAAGCCTTGGCCACATGTTTCTCCCACCTCTGTGTGGTCATTCTCTACTTTGGCCCTGCCATATTAGTCTACATGAGGCCAGGATCTTCTAAAACCCCAAAAACAAACCAGTCCCTCTTTATGTTTAATGCCATTCTTACCCCTATGCTTAACCCCCTCATCTATAGCCTGAGAAACAAGGATGTCATAGCAGCTATGAAGAGTATAATGCTCAGTAGATGTCTCCTGAAAAAGGTGAAAAGCCACCTAGGTTGCCATACCTAATTATAACCATATGTTAGCATATTTCTTTGAATTGTTTTAAGAGACTTTAGGACTTGACAAGTTTGGTTATGAGAATCATGGATATACTAGAGGTCATCTGTTTCAATCCCCTTATTGTGTGAAAATAATAAAATAAATAAAGTGAAATATAAAATAACTTACTGATGTCTTCAGAGCACCACCCAAAGATCCAATTCTTCCAACAAAAAATGCTGAAATTGCAGTGCTTTTCTAAATAACAGCATCATTTTTGCTCATATATACCCAAGTGACAAATGTATTCATCTACCTAAACATGTCTAAGAGTAAGAAGGTATGAGCTGCTCCTAAGAACAATGAGAGAATTCAGAATTTCAGGGTTGGCTGAGGAAGCATAACTTTAACAGCTGGGTTCAATTGTTATGGCATTAAAATAATCTGATCTCCCTTGAATTATAAAAGGCAGCTTTTAGGTTGTCAAAAGCTTGCATACCTGCAACCCAGTAGTTGGCATTTTTTTTTCCATGAGGAACAAAGAGTAAAACTGCCTCCTTTCTCTTGGCCTCAGCAAATTTTCAGTTTTCTTTGTAAAAAAAAAAAAAAAAAGGAAAGAAGATCACTGTTATCTCCACAAATTCTAGCAAACTAAATTCAATAGCACATTAAGAGGATTACACAATTTGATCAAGTGAGATTTTCCCTGAACATAAGGATGGTCCAACATATAAATATCAATCAATGTGATACACCACAGAATAAGGGGGGAGGTAATTACATTAATACCTCAGGAGATGTAGAAAAAACATCATTTGACAGAATTCAACAAGCTTTCATGATAAAAACACTCAGCAAACTAGGAATAAAAGGAAACAACC
Source organism: Halichoerus grypus (assembly GCF_964656455.1). Classification (NCBI taxonomy): domain Eukaryota; kingdom Metazoa; phylum Chordata; class Mammalia; order Carnivora; family Phocidae; genus Halichoerus; species Halichoerus grypus. The sequence continues at coordinate 146,949,917 of NC_135713.1, read as the reverse complement.
TCCATATAATAAAGGCCATATATGAAAATCCAAGAGTGGAGCATCATACTCAATGGTGAAAGACTAAAAGTTTTTCTCTAAGATTAGGAATAAAATACAGATGTCCACACTCAACCATTTACATTCAACATAGTATTGGAAAACCTAGCCAGAGCCATTAGTTAAGGAAAATAACTAAAATTCTTCCAAATTGAAAAAGAAGAAGTAAAATTAATTCTCTTTGTAGATGACATGAGCTAAAGACAAAAAACAAACAAAACATAACAAAACAAAACTAGTTTTTTTAAATTTAAATTACAGTTAACATACAGTGTAATATTAGCTTCAGGTATAAAATTTTGTACAATTCAACACTTCCAGACAACACCTGGTGCTTATCACAAGTTCTGTCCTTAGTTTCAATCAAAATCCTAGAGAACATAGGCAGTAACCTCTTTGACATCAGCCACAGCAACTTCTTTCAAGACACATCTCTAAAGACAAGGGAAGCAAAAGCAAAAATGAACTATTGGGACTTCATCAAGATAAAAAGCTGCACAGCAAAGGAAACAATTAACAAAACGAAAAGGCAAACTACAGAATGGGAGAAAATACTTGCAAATGACATTACAGATAAAGGGCTGGTATCCAAGATCTATAATGAACTTCTCAAATTCCACACCCAAAAAACAAATAATCCAGTCAAGAAATGGGCAGAAGACATGAACAGACACTTCTCCAAAGAAGACATATAAATGGCCTATAGACATATGAAAAAGTGCTCCACATCACTTGCCATCAGGAAGATAAAGATCAAAACCACAATTAGATATCATCTTACACCTGTCAGAATGGCTAAAATTAACAAAACAGGGAACACCAAATGCTGGCGGGAATGTGGAGAAAGGGGAACCCTCTTACACTTTTGGTGGGAATGCAAGCTGGTACAGCCACTCTGGAAAACAGTATGGAGGTTCCCCAAAAAGTTAAAAATAGAGCTACCCTACGACCCAGCAATTGCACTATTGGATATTTACCCCAATGATACAGATTTAGTGAAAAGAAGCAGCACACGTACCCCAATGTTCATAGCAGCAATGTCCACAATAGCCAAACTGTGGAAGGAGCCAAGATGTCCTTCAACAGATGAATGAATAAGGAAGATGTGCTACATATATACAATGGACTATTACTCAGCCATCAGAAAGGATGAATACATACCACTTACATGGACATGGATGGAACTGGAGTGTATTGTGCTAAATGAAATAAGTCAATCAGAGAAAGGCAATTATCCATATATTTTCACTCATATGTGGAACATAAGGAATGGAAAGGAAAATAGGGGTGGGGTAACTGAATAATAAGAAATCAGAGAGGGAGACAAACCAAATGAGACTTGACTCTGGGAAACAAACTGAGGGCTGCAGAAAGGGAGGTGGGTGGGGGGACAGGGTAACTGGGTGATGGGCATTAAAGAAGGCACGTGATGTGATTGAGCACTGGGTGTTATATGCAACTGATGAATCACTGAACATTATATCAAAAATTAATGATGTACTATACCTTTGCTAATTGAATTTAAATAAAAAATGCAATAAAACAAACAAAAAAATAGAAATGTTATATGATCAAACAATTCCACTAATGCCTATTTAAGCAAGGAAATAGAAGCAATCTAAGTGCTCATCAGTAGATGAATGGATTAATATATGGAGCTATATATATATATATATATATACACATATATATATATGATCCAATATTCTATATATTTATGTATATATTTTTATACATAAAAATACATATTTTTATAATCATAGGGGTTGATATCATGTATATATTGATGAAAGGGGCAGAGAAACTTATGACTATTTATGAGGAAATATGGTGCATAAGCATTGAGTATATATATATATATATATATATATATATATATATATATATCTCCATCCCCAATGGAATATTACTCAGCCATAAAAAAGGAATGAGATCTTGCCATTTGCAACAATGTGGATGTACCTGGAGAGTATTACACTATGTGAAGTAAGTTAAGGACAAATATCATATGATTTCACTTATATGTGGAATTTAAAAACAAAACAATTGAGCAAACAAACAAACAAAAAAAGCAGAAATAGATCCATAAATACAGAGAACAAATGGTGGTTGCCAGAGGGCTGGGGGTAGAGTTATGGGCAAACGTTTGTAGGGGTGTGGGAGGTATATGCTTCCAGTTATGGAACAAATAAGTCATGGGAATGCAAGGCACAGTATATGAAATACAGTCAATGGTATTGTTAGTAGCGTTCCATGATGACAGATGTTAGCTAAATGTGCTTAGCATAGCATAACGTATAGAATTGTTGACTCATTATGTTGTATACCTGAAATGTATATGTATAATGCATAATGTAACATTGTATGCCAACTATACTTCAATTAAAAATTAATTTAATTAAAAAGAAAATGCATATGCAACATTTTTCTACCATGAAAAAAAGAAATCTTGCCATTTCGTATCACATAGATTAATCTTGAAGAAGTTATGTTAAGCAAAATAAATCAGACAGAGAAAGATAAATCTTGCATGATCTTGCCTATATGTGAAATGAAATGAAAAAACTCATAATTGGAAAGATCAGATTAGTTATTGCCAGGGGTGTGGGTAAGAGAGTTGGGGGTTAAGTGTGTAGGTAGTCAGAGCGCAAATTTTTAGTTATAAGTTGTAATGTACACCATGGTAACCGTAGTTAATAATACCGTATTGTATATTTGAAAGGTACTAAGAAAATAAATCTTGAAAGTTTTCACCATAACAAAAAAATGTAACTATTCAAGTCATTGGACGTGTTAACTAAATTTATCATGACAATCATTTCTCTACACACACATATATTAAATAATCATGTTGTAATCTTAAACTTATACAATGTTATGTATGTATACATCAATTATATCTTAATAAAACTAGAAAAAAAAACGCATATATATAATAATGGAGAGTAGAATGTCAGTTACCATGAGGTGATGTATTTGAACCCAAGGTGATGTATTTGAGGTGATGTATTTGAACCCAAGTCCATCTGCTCTATGTACAGCTAATCCGATCACTGAGAAATAAGGTATGCAGAAGGAAAAGAGTTTATTCAAGAGGCAGCCAAACAAGGGCACAGGAGGGCAAGATTCAAATCTGCTTCCCTGAATGGGGAGAGAATACATATTTTTATAACCATAGGGGTTGAGATTATGTGTATATTGATGAAAAGGGCAGAGAAACTTATGACTATTTATGGGGAAAGATGGTGCATAAGCATTGAGTAAAAATGTACTTAGCATACATCCCATATTCACTTGAGGGTGGAGGCTTAACACCAGAACAAGGCAAAATTCAGCCCTTGATATCAGGAGGTTATTTTAAGACAAGGAGAAGGGGATATGGGCTTGTTGAGCTGGTATAAACTGGATTGGTTCTTAGGCTTGTTATCTCTAGGAGGAATGAAGGGCTTAGCTTGTTCACAGGCTGAAACCATATGGGATGACCTTCAGTCCAAGTTTCTTTAGAGACAGCTAGTGAGTTTGTTAGTGGAGTCTGAAAAGACACAATAAATGATTAGGGGTAAACAGTTTTCTGAGAAATAAGCTTTAAATTTTCGGTTAGTTTCAACCTCATTAACCCTACAGGACATGGGTTCAATGATAGATATGTTAATTAGCTTGATTTTGTAGTCATTCCACAATAGATGTGTATCAAAACACCACATTGCACAACCTAAATATTTAAAACTTTTATTTGTCAATTAAACTTCAAAAAAGCTAGAAAAAGTTTACAGGTTTATAAACATTTTCACATTAATTCTCATAGCAACTCATTAATGGAGTCATTATTGTCCTAAAGGTATGAGAAAAAAAAAAAAAAAACCCAAACTAAGGATCAGAGTGATTGTGATTTATTAATTCATGAAATTTCCATCTTGAAATCAAACAATCTACTTTTCTTATTACAAATGAGACAAAGCTCCAATAAGACTGTTTCCAGATGACATCATCCTATTGGCTTACTCAGTCTAATATCTAATATATGAGCTGGAAAATCCAGAAGAAAATTTCAAAAGACTGAGCCAGTGCCACTGGGATCTAAGACTGTTTCTGGGGCATCTGACATTTGGAACCTGCTGATCCAATCCGCAGAGGTGATTGAGACTGTTCAATAACCATATTGAAAGATACCGTTCTTGCAAGCCCTGAGATAATGGGAATACCAAGTTAACAACGATTATTCAGCACCTGTACAGGTAAGACTGTGTATAAAGGCTCTGTCTGTATCCATATCTCCTCCAGCATAATGGACATGTACCTGGAGATCTTCTGCTTATGTTTGCCCTGCCTGATTCCGTAATAGATTTAATTATTTATTTGGGGCAAAGAGAAACAGTGTTTCTCCACATTAACTACATATTAGAACCAGGGTGAGGAGAAAGCTTAAATTACTGATGGCAAGGGTACACCACCATCACAACGTGATAATTTCCACGTGCAGCCATTATTAAGATCCACTGCCAGGAGCCCTATCATCAGCTACCACTATTTGATGATCAGTGAAACAATTCTTTAGTCATTGTTTTCCACACTTGCCTGGGGGTAAGGATAAAAACCTGAGACCTTGATAAACACGCACATTCCTGACCCATTCTTTGCATTTTATTTTTTATTAAGTTTTAAAATTTTAATTCCAGTATAGTTAGCATACAATGTTATAGTAGTTTCTGGTGTACAATATAGTGATTCAACACTTCCATATATCACCCGATGCTCATCATGACAAGCACACTCCTTAATCCCCATCACCTCTTTAACCCATCTTCCCACCCACTTGCCCTCTGGTAACCATCAGCTTGTTCTCTATAGTTAAGTGTGTTTCTTGGTTTCTCTCTCCCTCTCTTTCTCTTTCTTTGTTCATTTGTCTTGTTTCTTAAATTCCACATATGAAGGAAATCATACAGTATTTGTTTTTCTCTGACTGACTTATTTCACTTTGCATTATACTCTCTCGCTCCATTCATGTTGTCACAAATGGCAAGATCTCATTATTTTGTATGGCTGAAAAATATTCCTGTGTGTGTGTGTGTGTGTGTGTGTGTGTGTATGTGTGTGTGTGTACCATATATTCTTCATTCATTCATCAAACAATAGACTCTCGGGCTGCTTCCATAATTTGGCTATTATATATAATGTCATTTTGGTAATCCAGTAATTGTACTACTGGGTATTTACCCAAAAAATACAAAAACAGTAATTCAAAGGAATACATGTACCCATCCCTGGCATTTTAGATTCAGTTGTCCTGGGATTCCTGTGTTTTCATAATCTTCAGATTATTTTTACAATTGGACTGGGGAAACACTTGTCCACAAAATAAACCATAGGAATAATCTGGGCTATTTTTACCCTGTAACATTGGCTGTGGGAGGGACAGCACAGCAACTCTCAATTGTGAGTTCAAAATAATTAAGGCACTAATTCGTTCTTTTTTAGATCCTTCTTCTAAGAGGCTGAGTTCTTTGTCAGTTTCTGACAAGGATTTGGCAGCACAGTTCTCTGTTTAATTCAGCATCTTATTATTTAATCTTGGTGGGTCACAGTGCAATGATTAGTCTCAAGGAGAAGTCAAATATGTGATCTTCATGAAGGCCAAGCCAGGCATCCAAATGACACCAAGGCTAGAGTTGCAATGAACACCATAAAAGAATCCTAAGGATTTCAGGCAAGACTGAACACAAATGACAGGATACTTCTTGAAAATTTATACTAATATTAGAACTTTTGGGTTTTCTATTTTGATCTCATTGAGTATGGTATTACATCTATAACCCATAGAGAACAGAAATAGTCTCCCTGTATACATTTTTCATAAAGAATTTTTACTGATATCATCCGGAGCTGGGCTTATAACAGTTGTTCCTTTGATCTACCTTTCCTAGAACTGGAATGCTCCCTCTTCTTCCACAGAGAGTACAAATTCCTGAAATGCAAGGAAATAGATAACTCCATATCTAGTAAGAATCAAATTTGCTTGCCCAGGTTTAAACATACTTAAAGGAATCAGTGTACTTCTGTAGTTAAAGACAGAATGCCCTACATGTAAGTGTTATGTACAAAAATGTTTAAAAAAAAAACTGTCTTTGGTTTTACAATGATAAATGAAAAACATTAAATTTCTCCAGTCAAACATGGTATACAAAAATTTTTGTTGTTCTTTTTTTGTTAAACAGTGTCAAATAACTTACTGGAATATAAATGCTTGGAAGGCCATCTAAAGTACATGAATCATCTGAAATATAAATGTCTGTTTACACACACACACACACACATACACACACACGCACTTCCAGAGAAGGAATTCTAAATAATTTCAACTCAAAAAACAATGCCTTAAATACATTTATACATACTTTTCTGTCATCTAAAGAATATAACCCATGCTTATGTGAAACATTCCCACAAACAAAACACATTCCAAATGTTTGGTCCTAATTCCTTCTCATCTCTGCTTTTTCTATCCCATATCCTGCTTTGCTTTCCTTAGTGATTTCTTTCCAGCCTATCTTCTGCATTTCCTTCATCAACATTTCCAGTCCCCTGGAAGAGTTTTTGATTCCTATTTTTTTAATAAGACTATGATCTGTAGATACTTTCTTTGTGAGGTGCAGGATGACCATACCTCTGTCCTCTAGATTTAACTAATTGCTCACAGATATATTCTGCTGTGATACCTTTGGACAAAAGCCATCCTTGCCTCCTTTTCACACTGTACCCTTACATTCACCAGCCTCCTACTACAAACATTTATGTAATGCCAAACCACATGTTTAGAAATGAATTAAGAATAAAAATTTTATTCCCAATTCTAAGTTCTTTATTGGTATTCTCTTTATCTGCCAAGGTCTTTAATGTCCTTTTGTGGATTGAGAGGTACTTTTGGTGTTAATTATAGAGATATTTTATTTCAATAGAGGATAAAAACAACTGTAGTTCTATCATCTTGCCTGCCCAGGTGATTGTAGCTTGAGAGTAAGATACACTTGACCAAGATTCAATAGATTCCAGTATCTGCTTTTTGACCATCAGCTCACTTAATATCTTGAATATAAATTTCTGCATCTATAATGTAAAGAGAAAAATATCTGTTATCTTTATTCCAGCAGTTGCATGGCTGATCCAACTAGATAATGTTTGTAAACTGTCAGGTTATATATATGTTCAATTATATGTATTGACTAAGCCTCATCTGATAAGTGCTTATTTCTCCCAAATAGATCTCTATCAATCACTCCTTGAACTAAAGCATGTCCTTCCTGTTATGCCAACTACACTGTACAATTAAATGAGTGTAAACACTGTCATCCAGTGAGTGAGTTGGACTATACTTTAATAGACCAACAAAATAAATTACAAACAAAAGACTTTAGCTGAGCAGATATCTGAATCCCCACTTCTTTACTGCCTCTTGGAGAAGAGTCATCATGCAATATGCCTTTGCTTGTTTCTGAAAGTATCATATGTGATCTAGCTAGCCAGTATTCCAAGGATGTTCATGCCCCATCCATGTGGCTCCCTGAGCAATAACACTAGAATTGTTGTTCCTCATCTTGCCACTCCATCCAGTTCAGAATCTAAAAAGGAAGAGAGAGATTTTCCTGAAGAGTCTGTGTCCAAGGATCAGAATCAAGGTATGACATGTTAGATTTCATTTACATTATCAACAAACTCATGTGGTGGTTAAAAAACAAAACAAAACATTAAAATGTGATGACAGACTGGTGTAAGGTGGTATCTCATACACCAGTCTGACATCACATTTCAGTGTTTTTCCTTTTATTATCATATGGTTTCATTCATATGTGGAATATAAGAAACAATGCAGAGGATCATAGGGTAGGGAGGGAAAACTAAATGGGAAGTCATCAGAGAGGGAGAAAAACCATGAGAGACCCTTAACTATAGGAAACAAACTGAGGATTGTGGAAGGGGAAGTGGGTGGGGGGATTGGGTAACTGGGTGATGGGCATTAAGGAGGGAATGTGATGTGATGAGCCCTGGGTGTTATACGCAACTGATAAATTATTGAACACTACATCTGAAACTAAGGATGTACTATATGTTGACTAATTTAATTTAAATTAAAAAAATTAAAAAAGAAAAAATGTGATGTCAGAATACCAAAATAGTGGTAAACTTAGAACAAAAAGAAAAAAAAATCAACAAGGTTACCAGCTGAAATGTGAAAGTATTTCATTAATTAGGTTTGGCACTGAATTATCTTAAGATTGTAGAATATTTCACTAGAGGAGATCTTAGGTTCTAGACCAGTGGTTCTTAAATGTTTTGCTTAAGGAACAATGGATACTCACTATTTAAAGAATAACAAAATCGGTTTTGATTTTATCGGTGAAAATACCGTCTTATTTTTTAATATGGTGAATAGCAGAAATTGGCTCCTACAAATAAAGTTCGGTGTAACCCAAATATGTGGATTAGCTTAAAAAGTGTTTTGAAGTTTGCATCCTCCACTCAGGCAAAAGGCAGGAGGGCACCCATCCTTTGCCTTTAGATATAAGAGTCTAAACTAAACTGCCCAGCCAGGCCATATCCAGCCTTAAGCTTTGGATTCTGTTTGCCCAATGCTGGCTTTCTGGATAGCAGAGCCTGCCTCTCACAACTGATTTTTTTTTTTTTCCTAAAGTGAGTCTTTTATGTAAGTTGTAGTGAGAGCATCTAGGAGGATAATAATTTCATTGAACTCAAAGATCAGGTCCCATGAAGTTTCTTGTGAGCCTGCCTGTTCATACATATTTGGTTAATAAATGTTGGTAGGATTGGTGGATTTTTTCCTGAAACTTGCTAAATTGCTTTCTTTTAATTGTGTTCCAGTTTTAGAGAGAGCATAGCCCTTTCTCTCCTCAATACATCATTGGCTACTTCTGTGATCTTCAAGTCACACACACATGCACACACACTGTGGTTGGCTTAGGTAGATTTATAAGGAGTAGTAAGATTCATACCATAAGGAAACGTTGCTATTGATTGGAAAGTTTGTATTTGTGAAAAACTAATGAATTATATCAAGTAACTAGTGTGCCTTAGTTTATTAAGATAGCTCAATGAAGAAATCAGTTGTTTTGGAATTGATCATTTCTTAAGTTTTCATGCAAAGGAATCAAGCTGGTATTCATTTTGATGGCTAAATTTAACTCTGAGAATCAAACACTATTGAAAGTAATAAATGTTTAATTTTAAACAGAAAATGCAGAACATTTTAATCACCTGGCATTTATTAAATGTATGTCCATCAGGATGTATAAAGTATTTTATCAGATTTATAGACTTCAGTTAATCAATTTGACATGACACAGAACAATGGTAATTATTCCACTACTGCCTTGGGTCATACATTCGGAGCTCTATAGTTATCCAAAGGTGTCAGTCAATTGGGTTAGTTATGAATAAGAGAGGTATGGAAGACAATTAATGCATGTGTCTGTGTGGCTAAGAAAAGAATGAAACAGTGCACAGATGTCATTCCTGACTAAGGGTCCCATAACTTGGCCAGCCCCAGCCTTCTCATAGTGTGGTGCATGTCACGAACATCAGAATCATTTGAGCTCTTCTTGGAGATGCAGATTTCAGTATCTCATCCTGGACCTAAGCATTCAATTTTCTGGATGTGGGGTCTGGAATCTGCATTTTAGCAAGTATTCCACGTGGTTCTACTGCACAGTAACATCTGAGAGCCATGAATTAGAGCTCAAAGGGGTTTAAGAAGCCAAGTGGAAAGAGTAGAACAAGACAGTAGAAAGACCCCTACTGGCTGAGGGACTCTTCTAACTGCAGGGCAGAAGCTACTGATGTTCACAGACGCTTAATAAAAATTTTGTCTGCATAAAATACTCCAAAAACTGACAGAAGATACTTCTCTCAGATGCCCATACTCCTTTTTCTGGTAGATCAAGCTGGCATAGATGCAAAGGTCAATTGGATAGAAGCCATAAAATCCTTGACGCAGTTTCTTTATATTTCTCTCTATGTAAGTGAAATAAAATTTAATCTAAATTGACTTTAAAATACAGTGAGGATGTAAATCAACTTTAAAAGGTGTTCTTTTGATGGCTGAGTAACCACATCTTCTTTATCCTTGTATCTATTAATGGACATTTAGGTTGCTTCCAGATCTTGGCTATTGTAAATAATGCTGCAATAAAAATAGGGGTGCACATATATTTTCAAATTGGTGTTTTCATTTTCTGGTAACACTCCATAGTGAGATTAGTGGATTGCATGGTATTTCTGTTTTCACTTTTTTTTTGAACCCATGTTAAAATATTTTATTTAACTCATGAGGGAAGCAACAGACATTATAACCAGTCAAAAAAAATCCAGAAGAACAGCCACAGGCATATAGATCAGAAATACTGAAACACCTAAAGGAACAGAGAGGCTTTGGGCATGATGGTCTCAGAGTTAATGCTGCTGACAAGGCAGAATTCCTTGCCTGGTTGGCCTCTTGACAATTGTGACCTTGTCACTTTTGAAGTTCTAGAGAGTTATTTAGGAGAGTATTTTTAATTTGGGTTTGTCTGAAGGGTCCTCAAAATTAAATTTAAGCAAGAATCTCCCAGTAGTGGTGACGTGTCCTTTGTACCTCATCCTAGCAGGAAGCATATGACTATGATTTGTCCCATTTGATCACTTGAATAAGACAGCATCTGCCAGGCTTCTCCATGTAGCTATTCTCTTCCTGCTTTGTAACCAAGGGGAGGGCAGAGAGGTATAATGGGATGGGAAAGGCAGAGAGGTATAACGGGATGCTGTGAATATCTCATTCTTCACAAATTTCATCCTCCAGTTTTAACATTCTTTGGTATTCCTTGGAGTGTCAAATGGTAATTTTCTAATCCATCATTCCTTTGACCTTTATTAGCATTCTCCTGAAAAGAAAAACTGTATTCTCTCTGTCTCCATTTAATCACTTATTTACTTATAACATTATAGGCTGTGTGGACTCCTATTTCATTCAGTGAGTAATAATCCATTACTATCATCTATTTTCACTTTTTGAGGGATCTTTATATTGTCTTCCACAATGGCTGCACCAACAAGTTACATTCCTGCCAATGCTGCATGAAGATTCCTTTTCCTTCACAATCTTGCCAATACTTGTTATTGCTTGTCTTTTTTATGCTAGGCATTCTGACAGGTGAAAGGTGATAAGTCATTTTGGTTTTGATTTGCCGTTCCCTGATGATAAGGAATGATAAGCATCTTTTCATGTATCTGTTGGCCATATGTACATTTTCTTTGGTAAGTATCTATTCAGGTTCTCTACCCAGGCAAATTCTACCTAACATTTGTTTGTTTTTATTTAAATTCAATTAATTAACATAAAATATATATTAGTTTCTGAGGTAGAGGTCAGTGATTCATCAGTCTTATATAATGCCAATGCTTATTACATCACATGCCCCCCTTAAAGTCCATCATCCAGTTACCCCATTGCCCCAACCCCTCCCCTCCCGCAACCCTCAGTTTCGTTTCTATGATTAAGAGTCTCTTATGGTTTGTCTCCCTCTCTGCTTTCTTTTTTTTATTATTATTATGTTATGTTAGTCACCATACAGTACATCATTAGTTTTTGATGCAGTGTTCCATGATTCATTACTTGTGTATAACACCCAGTGCTCCATGCAGAACGTGGCCTCTTTAATACCCATCACCAGGCTAACCCATCCTCCCACCCCCCTCCCCTCTAGAACCCTCAGTTTGTTTTTCAGAGTCCATCATCTCTTATAATCCCTCTCTGCTTTCATCTTGTTTATTTTTCCTTCCCTTCCCATATGATCCTCCATTTTGTTTCTTAAATTTCACATACGAGTGAGATCATATGATAATTGTCTTTCTATGACTGACTAATTTTGCTTAACATAATACCCTCTAGTTCCATCCATGTCATTCCAAATGACAAGATTTCATTTCTGATGGCTGATTAGTATTCCATTATATATAATATAAATATTTTATATATATATATATATATATATATATATATATATATATATATAGTATTCCATTATATATATTCCATTCATATATATATATATCTTTAATCACATCTTTTTTATCCATTCATCTGTTGATGGACATCTGATCTCTTTCCATAGTTTGGCTATTGTGGACGTTGCTGCTATAAACATTGGGGTGCAGGTGCCCCTTCAGATCACTACATTTGTATCTTTGGGGGAAATACCTAGTAGTGAAATTGCTGGGTCATAGTGTAGTTCTATTTTCAACTTTTTGAGGAATCTCCATACTATTTCCCAGAGTGGCTGCACCAGTTTGCATTCACAGCAGCAGTGTAAGAGGGTTCCTCCTTCTCCACATACTCGCCAATATCTGTCGTTTCCTGAACTGGTTAATTTTTTCCCATTATGATCAGTGTGAGGCAGTATCTCATTGTGGTTTTGATTTGTAGGTATCTGATGCCCAGTGATGTTGAACATTTTTTCATGTGTATGTTGGTCATTTCTATTTGTTCTTTGCAGAAATGTCTGTTTCTGTCTTCTGCCATTTCTTAATTGCATTACTTGTTCTTTGAGTGTTGAGTTTGATAAGGCCTAGCCCTTTATCTGATATGTCATTTGCAAATACCTTCTCCCATTCTGTCAGTTGTCTTTTGGTTTTGCAGACTATTTCCTTTGCTGTGCAAAAGCTTTTTATCTTGATGAAGTCCCAAGAGTTCATTTTTGCCTTTTATTCCCTTGCCTTCGGAGATGTATCTAGCAAGAAGTTACTGCGGCCAAGGTCACAGAGGTTGCTGCCTGGTGTTCTCCTCTAGGATTTTGATGGATTCCTGTCTCAGATTTAGGTATTTTATCCATTTTGAGTCTATTTTTGTGTATGGTGTAAGAATATTGCCCAGTTTCATTCTTCTGCATGTGGCTGTCCAATTTTCCCAACACCATTTGTTGAAGAGACTCTCTTTTTTCCATAAGATATTCCTTCCTGCTTTGTCAAAGATAGTTGGCCATAGAGTTGAGGGTCCATTTCTGGGTTCTCTATTCTGTTCCATTGATCTATGTGTCTGTTTTTGTGCCAGTACAGTGCTGTCTTGATGATCACAGCTTGTAATACAGCTTGAAGTCAGACATCATGATGTCCCCAGCTTTGTTCTTTTTCATCACTGCCCTGGAGATTTGGGGTCTTTTCTGGTTCCATAGAAATTTTAGATTATTTGTTCCAGCTCTGTGAAAAGAGTTGATGATATTTTGATTGAGATGGCATTGAATGTAAAGATTGCTATAGGTAGCATAGACATTTTAACAATGTTTGTTCTAATCCATGAGAACTTTTTTTTTTTAAGATTTATTTATTTGACAGAGATAGACACAGCGAGAGAGGGAACACAAACAGGGGGAGTGGGAGAAGGAGAAGCAGGCTTCCTGCTGAGCAGGGACCCCGATGCAAGGCTCTATCCCAGGACACTGAGATAATGACCTGAGCCGAAGGCAGCCACTTAATGACTGAGCCACCCAGGCGCCTCTTAGCAAGGAACTTTTTTTTCCCATTTCTTTGTGTCTTCCTCAATTTACTTCATGAGTGTTTTATAGTTTTCTGAGTACAGATCCTTTGCCTCTTTGGTTAGATTTATTCCTAGGTATCTTATGGTTTGGGGTGCAATTGTAAATGGGATTGACTCCTTAATTTCTCTTTCTTCTGTCTTGTTGTTGGTGTATAGGAATGCCACTGATTTCTGTGCATTGATTTTATATCCTGCCATTTTGCTGAATTCCTGTAGAGTTCTAGCAATATTGGGGTGGAGTCTTTGGGGTTTTCCACATAGAGTATCATGTCGTCTGCAAAGAGTAAGAGTTTGACTTCTTCTTTGTTGATTCAGATGTCTTTTATTTCTTTTTGTTGTCTGATTGCTGAGGCGAGGACATCTAGTACTATGTAGAACAATGGTGGTAAGAGTAGGCATCCCTGTCATGTTCCTGACCTTAGGGGAAAAGCTCTCAGTTTTTCCTCATTGAGAATGATATTCACGGTGGGCTTTTCATAGATGGCTTTTATGACATTGAGGTATGCTCCCTCTATCCCTGTACCCATCCATCAAGAATGGATGTTGTATTTCGTCAAATGCTTTTTCTGCATCAATTAAGAGCATCATATGGTTCTTGTCCTTTCTTTTAGTAATGTAGTGTATCACATTGATTTATTTGTGAATGTTATACCACCATTGCAGCCCAGGAATAAATCCCACTTGATTGTGGTAAATAATCCTTCTTATGTACTGTTGGATCCTATTGGCTAGTATCTTGTTGAGAATTTTGGCATCCATGTTCATTAGGGATAATTGGTCTGAAATTCTCCTTCTTAATGGGGTCTTTGTCTGGTTTGGGGATCAAGGTAATGCTGACCTCATAGAATGAGTTTGGAAGTTTTCCTCCCATTTCTATTTTTTGAAACAGCTTCAGATGAATAGGTATTAATGCTTCTTTAAAAGTTTGGTAGAATTCCCCTGGGAAGCCATCCAGCCCTGGACTCTTCTTTGTTGGGAGATTTTTGATTACTGCATCAACTTCATTGCTGTTTATGAGTCTGTTCAGATTTTCTATTTCTTCCTGTTTCACTTTTGGTAGTTTATAGCTTTCTAGGCATGCATCTTTTTCTTTCAGATTACCTAATCTGTTGGCATATGATTGCTCATAATATGTTCTTATAATTGTTTGTACTTTTGGTGCTGTGTGTGATCTCTCCTCTTTCATGATTTTATTAATTTGGGTCTTTTCTTTCTTTTTTTTTCTTTTTGATAAGTCTGGCCAAGTGTTTATCAATCTTCTTAATTCTTTCAAATAGCTTCTTCTGGTTCCATAGAAATTTTAGATTATTTGTTCCAGCTCTGTGAAAAGAGTTGATGATATTTTGATAGAGATGGCATTGAATGCTCGATCTATTCTACTGTTCCTCAATCTATTCTAGATTCCTTGATCTATTCTACTAGTTCTTTTGGTTTCTATTTCATTGATTTCTGCTCTGATCTTTATTTATTTATTTATTTATTTATTTATTTATTTATTTATTTAGTCTCCTGCTTGGTTTAGGCTTTATTTTCTGTTTTTTCTCCAGCTCCTTTAGGTGTAAGGTTAGGTTATGTATTTGAGACCTTTCTTGCTTCTTGAGAAAGACTTGTATTGCTATATACTTCCCTCTTAGGACCACCTTTACTGCATCCCAAAGGTTTTAAACAGTTGTATTTTCATTTTTATTTGTTTCCACGATTTTTTAAAAATTCTTCTTTAATTTCCTCATTGACCCATTCATTATTTAGTAGGATGGCCTTTAGCCTCCATGTATTTGAGTTATTTCCAAATTTCTTCTTGTGATTGAGTTCAAGTTTCAAAGCATTTTGGTCTGAAAATATGCACAGAATGATCCCAATATTTTTATACCATTTGATACCTGATTTTTACCCAGGATGTGACCTATTCTGGAGAATGTTCCGTGTGCACACGAGAAGAATGTGTATTCTGTTGCTTTAGGATGGAATGCTTCGTATATATCTGTGTTGTCCATCTGGTCCAGTGTGTCATTCAAAACCCTTCTTTCATTGTTGATCTTCTGATTAGATTATCTGCCCATTGTTGTGAGTGGAGTGTTAAATCCCCTACTATTATTGCATTATTATCAATGTGTTTCTTTAATTTTTTAGTAATTGGTTTGTATAACTAGCTGCTCCCACATTAGGGGCATAAATATTTACAATTGTTAGATCTTCTTGTTGGATAGACCCTCCAAGTATGATATAGTGTCCTGAGATTTGCAAGTTTCACTATTATCTGTGGAGGTGTTGGCCTATTTGATTATTTATTTATTTGTTCTGGTGTTGAGTTGTGTAAGTTCTTTACATATTTTAAGTATTGACCGCTTATCAGACATATAATGTGGAAATATTTTTCCCATTCCCTAGGTTGCATTTTTGTTTCATTAATGGTTCTCTTCCCCATACAAAATATTTTTATATTTTTGCTTTTGTTTCCTTTGTCTGAGAAGACACATCTAGAGTAATGTTGCTAAGGCCAATGTCAATGAAATCACTACCTATGTTTTCTTCTAGGTGTTTTATGGTTTGGGGTCACTAATTTCAGTCTTTAATTCATTTTTAGCTTACTTTCATGTATAGTGTAAGAAAGTGGTTCAATTTCATTCTTTTTCATTTGGCTATCCAGTTTTTCTAGAACCATTTATTCAATAGACTGTCTCTTCCCCATTGCATATCCCTACCTCCTTTCTCATAGATTAATTGACCATATAAGTGTGGGCTTATATCTGGCATCACCATCCTTTTCCATTAATCTAAGTGTCTATTTTTGTGCTAGTACCACATTGTTTTGATTATTATATCTTTGTATATATTTTGAAATATGGGGTTGTGATATCTTCAGCTTTCTCATTTCTCAGGATTGCTTTGGTTATTTGAGGTCTTTTATGATTCCTTAAAAATTTTACCATTATTTATTCTAGTTTTGTGAAAAATGTTATTGGTATTTCGAAAGGGCTTGCACTGAATCTGTAAATCGCTTTGTGTAATATGGGCATTTTAACAATATTAATTCTTCCTGTCCATGAGTATGCAATATCTTTCCATTTTTGGTTTCTTCTTCAATTTCTTTCAACAACATTCTATAGTTTTTTATCATGTAGTTCTTTCAACTCCTTGGCTAAATTTACTCCTGGTATTTTATTATTTTTGGTGAAATTCTAAATGGAGTTGTTTTCTTAATTTCTTTTCCAGTGGCTTTGTTATTAGTGCAGAGAGATAGAAGATTTCTGTTTATCAATTTTGTATTCTGCAACTTTACTGAATACATTTATTACTTCTAATAGTTTTCTGGTGGAGTCTTTAGTTTTTTTTTTTTTTAATGTGTAGTATTATGTCATCTGCAAATAGCAACAGTTTTACTTTTTCTGTACCAATATGGATGCCTTTTACTTATTTTCCTTGTCTTATTGCCATTTGTGACATGGATGAACCTAGAAGGTATTATGCTAAGTAAAATAAGTCAGACAGAGAAAGACATATGTCATATACTAGCACTTATAAGTGGAATATAAAAAATAAAACAAATGAAAAAACAAAAAAAACAAAAAAGTAGAAACAGATCCATAAATACATAGAACAAACTGGTCATGGCTGGGGTGGGGAGAGGGTGGCAGGGATGGGCAAAAATGGGTAAAGGGGAGTGGGAGGTATAGGCTCGCAGGTACAACATAGGGAATATAGTCAATGGTATTGAAATAGCTTTGTATGATGACAGATGATAGCTACACTTGTGGTGAGACTAGCATAACCTATCAAGTTGTCCAATAAATATGCTGTACATCTTAAGCTAAAGTAACATCATCTACTAAATATAATTCAATTTAAAAAGTAGAAAAAAGATGTGTCCATTCTTGAAGACATCAAATTTAAGCTTGCTGCTTGTTGATTCTCTGAAAACAGATGGTGAGGGGAGACTAACAAAACCCATTCTACTGAACAGATGTTATTGAGGCTTGAGTGTGTGTTGGAACACTCAATGGTCCACGTTCTGAAAGAACTTCAACAAATTAAATAAATGATATTGGGGTTTCCCAAAATATAGTTTACTTCATGTGACATTTATCCTGTTACACTTGAATCAAAAAAATATATATATTTTATTAAAGCATCTCTATGCTATGCCAAAATTGTTTTGACTGCAACCATTAATATGAAAAAACAAACACACAAAAACACCTGTATGAATTTAAGAATTTTTTAGATTATCGAAAGAGGAGAATTAAAGGTGAAGTAGAAAAAGTAAATATAGAATGGGTTAGAGCATTGATGGAAAAAAAAAAATTGTGTCATTTCCATGCTCTGGTTAATTCCTGTCCTGTGACCTAAATATTGTTATGAAGTAGGAAAATTCTGTTTTCAGTTCCCTCCAGAAACAGTTCATATTATGCAATCAATTACTATATTGTATGGGCCTGCATCATATACATGTGTTATGAAAGCCTCCACTGTCTTTCAGGTGAAGCTGGTAAGGAGAAAGCATGGAGAAAGGAAATGAGACATTGAGCACAGACTTCATTCTCCTGGGCCTTTTTCCTGGAATGAGACATACCAGCCTCCTTGTCTCTGTTGTCCTTCTCATCTACACCATTGCTATCACAGGAAACACCACTTTGATCCTCCTCATCTGGGTGGATCCCCACCTCCACACCTCCATGTATTTCCTGCTTAGCCAACTCTCTCTCATTGACCTGGCTTTCATCTCTAGCATAGTGCCAAAAATGCTGGTTAACTTTTTCTCAGGAAACAGGAAGATTTCCCTGATTGGCTGTGGGACCCAGATCTTCTTCACTTTGACTCTGGGGATTGCTGAGTGCCTACTCTTGACCCTCATGGCTTATGACCGCTATGTGGCCATCTGCAATCCTCTCAAGTACCCAATCGTTATCAGCCACCAGGTCGCCCAGAAAATGGCCATTGGATCCTGGGTGGGAGGGACTCTGGCATCCTTGGCCCACACAGCCTACTCCATGCATTTTCCCCTCTGCGGCCCCCGGGAACTTCACCACTTCTTCTGTGAGGTCAAGGCCATCTTGAAGCTATCTTGTGAGGACATTTCAGCCTATGAGAAGGGAGTAGTAGTGACCAGCATTGTTGTGGTTCTTCTCCCCATAAGCTTCATCCTGACCTCCTACACACTCATCTTCCTGCAGGTCCTGCAAATAAACTCCCATGAGGGAAGGAGCAAGGCCCTGGCTACCTGCTCCTCCCATCTGACTGTGGTCATCTTTTACTATGGCCCAGCCATGCTGATATACATGAGGCCTGGATCTTCCCACACCCCCATCCTAAATGAGGCTCTCTTTATGTTTGACACCATCCTCACTCCCATGCTGAACCCTCTCATCTACAGTCTAAGGAACAAGGAGGTTTTGAGATCAATGAAGAAGGTACTGAGGAAGTGTGCCATTCAGAATAGGCTTCCATATTTCAATGACTAGACAGAAAACTTCAGAGTTCAAATATCCCTGGAAGGCAGCAGGGTCTGAGGAAACAATGGGACTCTCTGTGTCCTCATTTCTTCTCCTCTTATCCTTATCTCCTGATAACATCAGTTTTACATAACAAAAGCAATGAATTCTCAGAGCAGAGAGGAAAACAACAACTATATCATTTTTAAGAGGTCTAAATCACAACCAATTCTCTGTGTGAATAGGAGCTTTCACCCAATCCCCTCATCTTGCTCCATTTGTGTCGCTTGGAATGGAAAACCCCTCTTCCTTCTTTTAGATGTAACAAAGGTATAAAAAAAATTGTAGTGTGCTTGGGAAGAAAATACAGAGGTTTTTCTGAGATCACAGCTCCCTTTAGATTTAATTAGTAGCAAACTTCCAAATGTCCATTAATTCCAGGTTTTTGAGCCAATGAATAAAGCAAAAATAAGCACTTCCTAACAATCATCACTTTTGCCCATCTGGTAACACAATAAACCATGTCCATTAACCTCCCAAAGATCATGGATATTTTTATCCCCTCTCAATTTCTTTCCCTAATCTCTAGCAATAATTGCATACAAATGTTCCAGCCCTGGCCCTTTGCTTAATTATGGTTTATCCACCATCCTAGCAGTGTGATTTGTCTGTGTGCAGACACCCATTCCCCTGGTCAGGGGCTCATCATTCATCAGTGGCTTTCCAAAACCTATGGGGTAAATTACAGATTCTCTTATATGACAGCAAGGTCTTGTATGACATGTCTTTGTGAGTCCACGAACAAATTTCAACATCTGCTTGAGGTCCAGCAATGCCCAGCAGATTGTAATATCTCCAGGTGTCATGTTCTCTCCAAACTCTGCACTTCACACAGGCTGTTACTTCTGCATAGAAAGTCATTTGCCTCCCCACTCTGCCTGAACTCCCTTCACAGATCTCAATTCAGTACCTTTCACCTTGTGCAACCTCCCCAGTTCCCTACCAGGATAACTGGGTAACAGTTATCTCTGTCCAGCACTCATGGCTCCTTCTGCATGTCCTATACCTGCAAGATGCTTGCAATGTGTATTTGATTAGTGGATCCATTACTGAGCTTGAATGGCAGAGCCAGTCTATGTCTCTTTTTCCAGATTTCCTTCTTATCCTTTTTAATGCTCCCTTCTCTTCTCCTTTACATCTTTTTACATAAATTAGCAGCAATAGGAATCTAAATTATTTATTTTACTCAATAATTGTTGTGTTTCTTATAATTTATTTTAAAAGCAAGATGTCAATATATTGTACTTATTTATATTTTAAGGCAAAGCGGTTAAAATGTTTTTACACTAACAAAAATAGTTATAAAAAATGCTGATTGTTCTGTTTATTTATTCCTCATTGTTCTCACAGAAAGTGGATTTTTCCTCTCAAGGGTAAAAGAATACTGTGTCAATTAGCAAGAACATTAAAAACATTATGCCAAAATAAAAAAAAATATTTAATTTAGAATTTCTAGAAAAAAAATAACACCTTGTTAATTGCTAATGTCCTTAAGACCAGCTCAACATTTCTAAATTAGTGTTTCACTAAACCCAAGAATATAGAAAATATTAGTAGGGATAATTGGTAGGTAAAACAAGTCCAGTATCAAAGTACAGAAGATTTGGTTTTAAAAAAAAAAGAAAAGATTTCTTTTTTAATGTAACATTTTCCAGGTCTTAAAATGCTAATAAGAGCTTCCTAGGGTAAGATGGAGTAAGCAATGTTTCACTAAACATCTTGCAAAATGTCTTGCAGAATGCTTTCTGAAATATTTGTGTCTAACTTCTACAGTTATGCTCTTCCAGTGTGATCACACAAAAAGCTGACAACTGAAGCTCTAACACATGGGAGAGCTAAAGAGTGGATGAACATAATATTATATCCATTTGGTCTCATGTTAATAAAATATCCAGAATTTTGAATGAACAATTTTATTGTTTTCATGATTATTTTCTAGTACCAGGATGTACAAATGTGTTGTCAGTTAAAAATGCTGTTGAGTCATATTTTTAAAAAGACACAATAACAAAACAATGAGAAATTGCTGTTAAGTTTCTGAGAATCCATTCCTTCTCAATTTTACATCAAGACAGTATTTGGCCATAACTTTTTTTCCCTTAAGTTCTATCCACCTCACCCTATCATAGGAGATGACACAAAATGCCAATAACAGAGGAACAAAGCCAACATTTTAGAGGAGATGACACAGAATTTTATGGAAGAATTCGCACAAATGGGAATATTTGCTGCATAGGAAAAAATAATATAACAGATAAAATGTACAAAACAATTATAATGCTCTTTTAATCAGTCTATATTGACTGATAAATCACAAAGCCCATGAGAACCAGTCCAAGTCACTTTCAAGGCATTCTAGGTCAGTCCCAATGACTAGAGCCATAAAATGCCTCACCCATGACTGTGATCTGTAAGTACTCTAAGGATAAATTTAGATATAGATGGTTAAACTAAGCAACAAATATGCAGAGATTCCAGTGGTTGTGCAATAGAAACCATGTTTACTTTGGAAAGAGTGTATATCACATTATAAGGGGACATAGGGAGATTTTCATATGAACTAAAAATTAAACTTGCAATCCTCAAGAAATGATAGCAACACTGTGTCAAGCGATGTAATATAATGTGACCAAAATCAATATTCTCCATTAGCATTGCTTATCCTGCCAGATAGATTGCTAAACACTGTATTTAAATAACAATGGATACCAAATCATTAATCTTTCCCACATTCAAATATATTGCAATATATATGCAGGTTTCATGAGTAGATGTGAAACAGTGGTGCATTTATATGAGAAGAGCAGTAACACTCTGTGTATTTTCTCCCATGATCTTCCAGATCAAGCCAGTAGACTAAGACATAGAGCAGGGAAATGGGTTTCTACCGCATATTTCATTCTCCTGGCCTTTTTCTCTGACTTCCAGCATCTTGGCCTCCTCATCTCCATTGTCCTTGTGATTCTTGGGGTGACCAGGATGGGAAACTCAATCTTAGCCCTGCTGATCTGGGGTGATGCTTGGCTCCACACTCCCATGTACTTCCTGCTCAGCCATCTCTCCCTCATGGACCTAATGCTAATCTTTACCACTCTCCCCAAGATGGCCACCAACTTCTCTGGACATAGATACACCTCTTGCATTGGCTGTAGAGTCCAAACCTTTCTTTACTTGAAGCTAGGAGTGGCTGAGTGTGTTCTCCTGACTCTCATGCTCTTTGACCACTCTCAGGGCATCTGTAGCCCACTCAGATACCTGACCATCATGATACCCTGAGTCTTTAAGCAAATGGCCACTGATTCATGGGCTAGGAGTGCGCTTCTCTCCTTAATGTACACAATCTTTGCCATGCATTTCTCTGCTTGTGGCTCCAGGAAAATTCACCATTTCTTCTGTGAAGTTCTCTCGTGAGAAAATAACCTATGAAAAAAATAATGTTACTGTCCAGCACTGTTTTCCTTCTCATCCTTTTTGGACTCATTCTGATATCCTACATACTCATCTACTTACTGTCCTTCACATAAATTCCCCTGAGGGCAAAAACAAAGCTCTAGCTACCTGCTCCTCCCACCTTGGTGGGGTGAACTTCTATGTTGGTCCAGCCATGATTATCCACATAACTTCAGGTTCTTCTCTCCCCTCAGAGGTGGACCAACATCTCTGTGTTTGATGTAATCATTATCCCCATGCTTAATCCCCTCATCTACAGCCTGAGGAACAAGATGTTGGGAGCTCTAAGGAAGGTTCTACGAAAAAAGCTGATGTTTAAGCAGAGCAGATGATGTCACTTGTTCCTTAAAACACCCAGATTCTTTATTGGTCTTCCAGTTAATGCTAATGCTATTATGAAAAGTGCTAATGTTATTATGAACTCTGAATTTCAATTTTCAACCCACATTACAAAAATTATACTTCTTTCCTTTCAGATTTTTAGTAATGTGCACTATATTACAATGGGACAGGGGAGTTCCTATTTAAAAGTTTTACCTAAATTGACTGTAAGAAAAACATTTAGTTTCCCTAGACTTTATAAACCAATTTCTGTGAAGTAACCTAGGCATATATGTCCAACAATTTTTACATGATTCAAGATGCCCTGCTGGATAATATGGTCCTAATGTACTTTTCCAACTCTTTCCTGTGTTTGCCAAAAGGTACCAAACCCTTTCAATATTGTGGCCACATCTGATCCCACCCACTATGCTCTACTGTCCAACCACATCAGACTGGACAACTATACCCTGATACATCATGTTCTGTCCCTCTTTAATACTATTGTTGGACTGAGTTCTAGATTAACACCAAAAGTTATGATGATCCCAAGCCTTGGAGTAACCTTCAAGAGAGGTTCTTTAAGAAGTAAAGGTGGAACCCAGATGGCAGGAAACTTCTGCCATGGTTTTATGTTCTTATCCTGATTTTTATGTTGTTTCCCTGATTCTCAGGGAAAAAGATAATTTGAAATATCCAACTCTTTAGGGTTCTAAGTAGAGACTCACTGAGATAGAAGAAAGCTAGAATTTC
This sequence comes from Halichoerus grypus, assembly GCF_964656455.1. Taxonomy (NCBI): domain Eukaryota; kingdom Metazoa; phylum Chordata; class Mammalia; order Carnivora; family Phocidae; genus Halichoerus; species Halichoerus grypus. Next base: position 146,926,292 of record NC_135713.1, on the reverse strand, counting down.
TTCTTGAGTCATGGCAGTGCATGAAGTCTAGAGAAAAGTTATTGCATTGGAACATGAATGGGGCCTGTATCATGATTTGTGATAATTTTTTTGAGTGTCCAAACAAAATGGAAGTAAGTTTAATATCAATGTACTTCTCAGGTACTGACAGAATATTGAGGGTATTGTTTATTAATAATTATTTACATTTACTGAATGTTTACCTATTGCCAGGCACTGTCCTAAGGGTTTTATATGCATTACCTCATTTAGTCTTGAAGTACACGTATGAGGCAGGATTCTGGGGAGTGTTTAGCACATTGGGCTCTGGAGCCAAATTGCATGTGTTCAAATCCTACCTCTGTAGCTAAGAGCTCTATGTCATTGCATAAGTGATATACACCATTTAAGTTTTTCTTTTCTTTAAATAACATGGAAAATGAAAAATATGTGAATAATAAATGAAAACTTAGTGTCAGACATTGAGAACAACATTAGCATGTGATCAGAGTCTAGTACTGTTAGCCATTATTACTTTTGTTATTTTTTTACTTCCCAGATGAGGAAACATGAGTTTCATAAAAGCCTAATAGGTTAATTAAATATTTCTGAAAAGTGATGTAAAACCCAACAATGATATGATTCCTTCCATTCACTTGGCACCAGCCACATGGGACCTTCACTGGGGCCATGGAGCTGGTTCTTTCTTCTGCCTGGATCACACAACACCATGCCTCTACATAGGAACACAATCCATTCCTTATCTTCCTTTGGTTATCTTCCAGCTCAAATGCTTTCTAAGAAAGAATTTCCTGGTCACCTCACCTAAAACAAGTGCATTTCTTTATCAGAAAACTTCAACTCTTTCCTTCATAGTACTTATCACACTATAATGCATTTGCTTAGTTGCTTATTTTTTGTATGTAATCCTAGAATACTGTCTCCCTGAGTGTGGTGACCAGATTTCTCTTCATTATGGTGGTATCCTCAGATGTGGTCAATGCTTGGCACATAAAAGACATTCAGAAAATATTTGCCTAGCTACACCTAATGAAGATTTCAGTACAGACATAGGAAGCACTTGAGATCCCTAGCTTACTAAAGTGCATCATAAATCAGGCATAGCAATACAATCATGGTGACCACCTCTTATTTTCTCCTTGGTTTATCTTTCCTACGTGACATTTGAAGTGTAGGATACTTTGTTTTATTGCACTTAACTTTGTTGCACTTCACATATTGCATTTTCTCCAAATTGAAGGTTTGTGGAAATCTGGCATCAAGCAAGTCTATCAGCACCATTTTTCAAACGGTACTACCTCACTTTGTATCTCTGTGTCACAGTTTGGTAATTATCACAGTATTTCAAAAATTGTTTTATTATATTTGTCATGCTTATCTGTTATTAATTATCTTTGGTATTACTATTGTAGTTTTTTTTTTTTTATGTTGTGTTAGTCACCATACATTACATCATTAGTTTTTGATGTAGTGTTCCATGATTCATTGTTGGCGTATAACACCCCATGCTCCATGCAATGCATGCCCTCCTTAATACCCATCACTGGGCTCACCCCTCCCCTCACCTCTCTTCCCTCTAAAACCCTCAGTTTGTTTCCTGGAGTCCATAGTCTCTCATGGTTCAACTCCCCCTCTGATTCCCACCCCCTTCATTTTCCCCTTCCTTCTCCTAATGTCCTCCATGCTATTCCTTATGTTCCACAAATAAGTGAAACCATAAGATAACTGACTTTCTCTGCTTGACCCATTTCACTTAGCATAATCTCCTCCATTTCCATCCATATGGATGCAAAAGTTGGGTATTCATCCTTTCTGATGGCTGAGTAATATTCTATCATATATATGGACAACATCTTCTTTAACCATTTGTCTGTTAAAGGGCATCTCAGCTCTTTCCACAGTTTGGATATTGTGGACATTGCTGCTATGAACATTGGGGTGCATGTGCCCCTTCTTTTCATGACATCTGTATCTTTGGGGTAAATGCCCAGTAGTGCAAATGCTGGGTCATAAGGTAGCTCTATTTTCAACTTTATGAGGAAGCTCCACACTGTTTTCCAAAGTGGCTGTACCAACTTGCATTCTCACCCACAGTGTAAGAGGGTTTCCCTTAATTGTTTTGGTATATGATCAATGACACCTATATAAAACAATGAGCTTAATTGATAAATGTTGTGTTTGCTCTGACTACTCCAAAACCAGCTATTCCCTATCTTTCTCTCTCTGAGCCTACCTATTCCCTGAGACACAACAATACTGAAATTAGGCCAATTAATTACCCTATTATGGCCACTAAGTGTTCAAGTGAAAGGAAGAGTCACATGTCTCTCACTTTAAATCAAGAGCTAGAAATGATTAAGCTTAGTGAGGAAGGAGTATTGAAAGCCAAGAGAAACCAAAAGTTAGGCTTCTTGCACCAAACAACCAAATTGTAAATGCAAACAAAAAGTTCTTGAAGGAAATTAAAAGTTCTATGCCAGTGAACACATGGATAAGAAACTTAAACAGCCTTATTGCTGATATGGAGAAACTTCTGGTGGTCCACTTAGAAGATCAAACCAGCCACAGCATTTCCTCAAGCCAAAGCCTAATCCAGAGCAACGCCTCAACTCTCTCCAATTCTATGAATGCTGAGTGAAGTGAGGAAGATTCAGAATAAATGTTTCAAACTAGCAGAGGCTAGTTTATGAAATTTAAGGAAAGAAGCCATCTTCGTAACATCAAAGTGCAAGGTGAAGCAGCAAGTGCTGCAGGAAGCAAGCTCTTCAAAAGTTTTACCTCAGATAATTAATGAAGGTGGCTACAATAAACAACAGGTTTTCAATGTAAACAAAACAGCCTTATATTGGAAGAAGATGCCATGTAGGACTTTCATAGCTAGAGAGGAGATGTCAATGCCTGACTTCACAGTGTCAAAGAATATGCTGACTCTATCGCTAGGAGTTAATGCAGCTGGTGACTAAGCTGAAGCCAATGCAGAGTTCTGGACCAAGACGATAATGTAGCAAGTCCCTGAATTCACCTCCTCTACAGAACACACCAAATTAGGGCGCCTGGGTGGCTCAGTTGGTTAAGCGACTGCCTTCGTGTCAGGTCATGATCCTGGAGTCCCTGGATCGAGTCCCGCATTGGGCTCCCTGCTCGGCAGGGAGTCTGCTTCTCCCTCTGACCCTCCCCCCCTCTCATGTGCTCTCTCTCATTCTCTCTCTCTCAAATAAATAAATAAAATCTTAAAAAAAAAAAAAAAAGAACACACCAAATTATACCTACTAATAGAACAATTCCTTTTGAAGAACTGAGGGATGAATGAATAGCTTCTGAACAACCAAAGATAGAATGACAAAAGAAAAGCCAGAGAGATGGCGACATGGTAGTGAGGGGAACCCCCATCCCTGACACCACAAATGACTTCAACTAAAAGACTGGAAATAGATTTCTTTGTCCTTGGGCACAGAAAAAAAATACCATGGTTTAAAAGTGAAGGTAGCACATAAAAGAAATAACACTAGGATTCCACCAAGCAGTGAAGGAGCCACAGGATTACTCTCCAGGTCAGAGGGACAGGAGAATAACATGATTTATGCTCCTATCTTACCTTAAAAGCCTAGACTGGAGCAGGGTCTGGATACTATTATGGGTGGTTCCATCATCACAGGGAACTTGTGACGTCAGCAAGCCCAGGATCTGCAAGCCCACAGCATCCTTCGTGCTGGGGCACAGAAATATAGAAATTTCTGCTGGGGCACAGAAAATAAGCCACATTTTTAAAAAATCATTTTTTAATTTTAATTTTTTTTTTTAAAGATTTTATTTATTTGACAGAGAGAGACACAGCGAGAGAGGGAACACAAGCAGGGAGAGTGGCAGAGGGAGAAGCAGGCTTGCCGCCGAGCAGGGAGCCCGATGCAGGGCTCGATCCCAGGACCCTGGGATCATGACCTGAGCTGAAGGCAGATGCTTCATGACTGAGCCACCCAGGCGCCCCTTAATTTTAATTTTTAAATTTTATTTATTTAATTTGTCATGCTGTTATTTCTATTCCTGTGGGGGTTTTTTCTTTTCTTTCTTTTCCTTGTATTTCTTTTTCTTCTTTTTCTCTCTTTTCTTCTTTTTCTCTTTTTTTCTTTTCTCCTTTTTTATATTTTTCTTTTCTTACTATTGTTTCATTATTATTATTATTATTATTATTATTATTATTATTATTATCTTCTAGCTGTAAAAAAGCCACAGTATAAAAGACTAACTAGCAGAGGGGCCTGGGGGACTCAGTCTGTTGAACATCTGACTTCAGCTCAAGTCATGATCCAAACATCCTGGGATCAAACCCCACGTCCACTTCTGTGCTCAGCAGCGAGTCTGCTTCTCCTTTTCCCTCTCCTCGTGCCCGTCCCTCTGCTTGTGCTCTCTCTCTTTCTATCAGATAAATAAATAAAATCTTAAAAAAATAAAGAGAAACTAGCAAAAACACCCACAGTTCCAGCCAGCCAGCAAAAGTCACCAAGCACACACAGTTGATATAGGCAACACTATATACAACATCACTCCTTCAAGCTGAGAAGGATCTGTTCCACCTAATCCATGGAAACAAAATGAAGCAAATCGGGGAGAGAGAGGAATATGCTCCTGAAGAAAGAACAAGGATAAACGTCAGAAAAAGAAATAAATGAAACAGGGATAAGCAATATGTCTGATAAAGCAGTTAAAGTAATGATTATAAAGATACTCACTGAAATGAAGATAAAAGAATTCAGTGAGCATTTCAATAAAGAGAGAGAAAATATTAAAAAGAATCAATCAGAATTGAATAATACAATAAGAGAAATAAACACACTAGAGAAATTTAACAGTAGATGTGAGGATGTAAAAGAACATAGTGATCTGGAAATCAGACCAATGCAGACATAAGTTGAACAGCAAAAAGGGAAATTAATTTTTTAAGTGAGGATAGATTAAGAGATCTTTTGGAAAATATTAAGCAAACAATCACATTATAGGGATCTCAAAAGAAGACAGAGAAAAAGGGGTACAAAACTTATTTGAATTAATAATATCTGGAAACACTCATAATCTAAGGGAGTAAATAGACATCCAAGTCCAAGAAGCACAGAGCATCTTCCAAACAAAATGAATCCTAGGTGATCCATATTATAATACATAATAATTAAAATGTAAAATGCTATAAAGATACATTTTTAAAAGCAGTAAGAGAGAAACAAAAAGGAGTCTATAGGGGAAAACCTATAAGGCTATGAGCTGATTTTTCAGTAGAAACTTTGCAGGCCAGATGAAAGTGGCATTATATATTCAAAGTACTAAAGAAAAAAAAACCTACAAACAAAAATACTCTGCCATCAATATTATCATTCAGCTATGAAGGAGAGATAAAGAGTTTCATAAACGATAATGAGTTTATTACCACTAAACCAACCTTACAAGAAATATTAAAGGAGAGATGGGCGGAGCAAGATGGCAGAGGAGTAGGAGACCTGGATTTCGCCTGGCCCAGGAATTCAGCTGGATAGGGATCAAACCATTCTGAACACCTACAAACTCAACAGGAGATCGAAGAAAAGAAGAGCAACAACTCTCTGAACAGAAAAGCGACTGCTTTCTGGAAGGTAGGACGTGCGGAGAAGTGAATCCGAGGCGTTATTCGGGAGGATAGATGGTGGGGGAGAGGGCCTCCATCGGCCGCTTCTGGCAAGTGATAGAGCAGTGGAGCACAAAATCAGAACTTTTAGAAGTCGGCTCCGCTGAGGGACGTCGCTCCAGTGGCTAAGCAGGGGGTGGAACCCTCACGGGACAGTGTGGTCTCAGGACCCTCAGGGTCACAGAAAGACCGTGGGTGCCTGAGTGTGGCAGAGCTCCCAGGGATTGGAGTGGGGAAGCCGGCTGCAGAGATGGAGCCCAGGCGCCGGCTCTCAGCTCGGGGTTGTCATAAACCGTGATCCACTGCACACTTGGGCCACTGCTTCACCAGCAAGGACACAATAAGCTGCAGATCTGGGGAAACTCCCCTTCCTCCCATGGGAAGAGTGGCACGGGAGTGCACTGCAGGGATCTGCTGGGTTTGGAGACTCCACATGGGGTCGGTGCCAGAGATAGAAACGCGTGGTCACAGGCCGGGTGAGCATGGAGTGCGGCCGGAGACCGGGCAGACGGGAGTGACTGATGGCTTTTCTTTGGGGGCTCACTGAGGAATGGGGCCCTGAGTTCTCGGCTCCACCGAGGCAGAGATTGGGAGGCCTCCATTTTCAATCTCCGCCTCCAAAGCTGTAGGGAAAGCTTGCAGGGAACAAAAGCTCCTGAGAGCAAACCTGAGCAGATTACTTAGCCCGGATGGGGCAAGGGCGGGGCAATTCCGCCTCCGGCAAAGACATTTGGGAACCACGGCAACAGGCCAATCCTTGAGAAGATCAGCAAGAACAGCCAGCCAAGACCAAGTTTACCGATCAATGAGAACGGCAGAACTCCAGCGTTAGGGGAATACTGCACATAGAATCCATGGCATTTTTACCATGATTCTTTACTCTTTCAAAGTTAATTTTTTATTAACTGTCTTTTTTACTTTTTTAAATTTCTTTCCCTTTTTCAACCAACATCTTAACAATCCCCTTTTTAAAAAACATTTTTATTTTTCATTTTTAGAGTCATAGTCTATCCCTTCATAGTAGTTACCCTTATTTTTGGCATAAGTTGTTCTCTCTTTAAAATTTTGAGATACAGTTTCTTCTAACAGATCAAAATATACCCTAAATCTCTAGTGTATGACTTTGTTCTAGTCTCCTGCCTGATCACTTCTCTCCCTTTTTTTCTTTTTTTTTAAATCCTCTTCTTTCTTCTTTCAAACAACTTCTTATCAATTCCTTTTATAAAATTTTTTATAATTTTCATCTTTACAGTCATATTCCATCCCTTCATCATTATCAACCCTTATTTTTGTACATATACAAGTTTTTCTTTCTTTAAAATTTTGGGAGGCACTTTCTTCTAACAGACCAAAATACACTGAAAATCTAGTGTGTGGCCCTGATCTATGCACCAGCCTGATCATATTTGATCATATTTTGTTTCTTTTGTTATGTTATGTTCTGTTTTTGTTTTTTTTATCTTTTTCTTTTTCTTTTTTTTTTTCTTTTTCTTTTTTCTTTCTTTCCCTTTCTTTTCCCTCGGCTTCAGGTCTTTTCTGATTTGTTTAGAGTATATTTTCTGGGGACATTGTTAAACTGTTAGCATTTTGTTCTCTCATTCATCTATTCTCCTCTGGACAAAATGACAAGATGGAAAAAATCACCTCAACAAAAAGAACAAGAGCTAGTACCAACTTCCAGGGACCTACTCAATACGGACATTAGTATGATGTCGGACCTGGAGTTCAGAATCATGATTTTAAAGATACTAGCTGGGCTTGAAAAAAGCATAGAAGTTATTAGAGAAACCCATTCTGGAGAAATAAAAGAACTAAAATCTAACCAAATCGAAATCAAAAAGGCTATTAATAAGGTGCAAACAAAAATGGGGGCACTAACTGCTAGGATAAATGAAGCAGAAGAGGGAATCAGTGATACAGAAGACCAAATGATGGAAAATAAAGAAACTGAGAAAAAGAGAGATTAACAACTACTGGATCACGAGGGCAGAATTCGAGAGATAAATGATACCATAAGATGAAACAACATTAGAATAATTGGGATCCCCGAAGAAGAAGAAAGAGTCAGAGGGGCAGAAGGTATATTGGAGCAAATTATAGCAGAGAAGTTCCCTAATTTGGGGAAGGAAACAGGGATCAAAATCCAGGAAGCACAGAGAACCCCTCTCAAAATCAATAAAAATAGGTCAACACCCGGCATCTAATAGTAAAACTTACGAGTCTCAGAGACAAAGAGAAAATCCTGAAAGCAGCTCTGGAGAAGAGATATGTAACCTATAATGGTAGAAACATTAGATTGGCAGCAGAACTATCCACAGAGACCTGGCAGGCCAGAAAGGACTGGCATGATATATTCAGAGCACTAAATGAGAAAAATATGCAGCCAAGAATACTATATCCAGCTAGGCTGTCATTGAAAATTGAAGGAGAGATAAAAAGCTTCCAGGACAAACAAAAACTAAAGGAACTTGCAAACACGAACCCAGCCCTACAAGAAATCTTGAAAGGAGTCCTCTAAGCAAAGAGAGAGCCTAAAAGCAACATAGACCAGAAAGGAACACAAACAATACACAGAAGCAGTCACCTTTCAGGCAATACAATGGCACTAAATTCATATCTTTCAGTAGTTACCCTGAGTGTAAATGGGCTAAATGCCCCAATCAAAAGACACAGGCTATCAGATTGGATTAAAAAACAAGACCCATCGATATGCTGTCTGCAAGAGACTCATTTTAGACCCAAAGACACCCCCAGATGGAAAGTGAGGGGGTGGAAAACCATTTACCATGCTAATGGACACCAAAAGAAAGCTGGGGTGGCAATCCTTATATCAGACAAATTAGATTTTAATTTAAACAAAAGACTGTAATAAGAGATGGGGAAGGACACTATATCCTACTTAAAGGGGTTATCCAACAAGAAGATCTAACAATTGTAAATATCTATGCCCCTAAAATGGAGCAGCCAATTATATAAGCCAATTAATAATAAAAGCAAAGAAACACATCAACAACAATCCAATAATAGTGTGGGACTTTAACAGCCCCCTCACTGAAATGGACAGATTATCTAAGCAAAAGATCAACAAGGAAATAAAGACTTTAAATGACACACTGGAGCAAATGGACTTCACAGACATATTCAGAACATTCCATCCCAAAGCAACGGAATACACATTCTTCTCTAGTGCACATGGAACATTCTCCAGAATAGATCACATCCTAGGTCATAAATCAGGTCTCAACCGGTACCAGAAGATTGGGATCATCCCCTGCATATTTTCAGACCACAATGCTTTGAAACTAGACCTCAATCACAAGACGAAAGTCAGAAAGAACTCAAATACATGGAGGCTAAAGAGCATCCTACTGATGAATGAGTCAACCAGGAAATTAAAGAAGAATTAAAAAAATTCATGGAAATAAATGAAAATGAAAACACAACTGTTCAAAATCTTTGGGATGCAGCAAAGGCAGTCCTAAGAGGAAAGTATATAGCAATACAAGCCTTTCTCAAGAAACAAGAAAGGTCTCAAATACACAACCTAACCCTACACTTAAAGGAGCCGGAGAAAGAACAGCAAATAAAGCCTAACCCCAGCAGGAGAAGAGAAATATTAAAGAACAGAGCAGAAATCAATGAAATAGAAACCAAAGGAATAGTAGAACAGATCAATGAAACTAGGAGCTGGTTCTTTGAAAGAATTAACAAAACTGATAAACCCCTGGCCAGACTTATCAAAAAGAAGAGAGAAATGACCCAAATCAACAAAATCATGAATGAAAGAGGAGAGATCAGAACCAACACCAAAGAAATACAAACAATTACGAGAACATATTATGAGCAACTCTATGCCAGCAAATTAGATAACCTGGAAGTAATGGATGCATTCCTAGAGGTGTATCAACTACCAAAACTGAACCAGGAAGAAATAGAACACCTGAACAGACCTATAACCACTAAGGAAATAGAAGCAGTCATCAAAAATCTCCCAACAAACAAAAGCCCAGGGCCAGATGGCTTCCCAGGGGAATTCTACCAAACACTTAAAGAAGAATTAATACCTATTCTTCTGAACCTGTTCCAAAAAATAGAAATGGAAGGAAAACTCCCAAACTCAATTTATGAGGCCAGCATTACCTTGATCCCAAAACCAGACAAAGACCCCATCAAAAAGGAGAATTATAGACCAATATCCCTGAGGAACTAGGATGCAAAAATTCTCACCAAAATACTAGCCAATAGGATCCAACAGTACATTAAAAGGATCATTCACCACGACCAAGTGGGATTTATCCCTGGGCTGAAAGGTTGCTTCAACATCCGCAAATCAATCAACGTGATACAATACATTAACAAAAGAAAGAACAAGAATCTCAATAGATGAAGAAAAAGCATTTGACAAAGTAGAGCATCCTTTCTTGATTCAAACTCTTCAGAGTATAGGCATAGAGGGTACATACCTCAATATCATAAAAACCATCTATGAAAAACCTACAGCGAATATCATTCTCAATGGGGAAAAACTGAGAACTTTCCCCCTAAGGTCAGGAACGTGGCAGGGATGTCCACTATCACCACTGCTATTCAACATAGTATTAGAAGTCCTAGCCACAGCAATCAGACAACAAAAAGAAATAAAAGGCATCCAAATCAGCAAAGAAGAAGTCAAACTCTCACTCTTTGCAGATGATATGATACTTTATGTGGAAAACCCAAAAGACTCCACCCCCAAACTGCTAGAACTCATACAGGAATTCAGTCAAGTGACAGGATGTAAAATCAATGCACAGAAGTCAGTGGCATTCCTATACACCAACAACAAGACAGAAGAAAGAGAAATTAAGGAGTCGATCCCATTTACAATTGCACCCAAAACCATAAGATACCTAGGAATAAATCTAATCAAAGAGACAAAGGATCTGCACTCAGAAAACTATAAAATACTTATGTAAGAAATTGAGGAAGATGCAAAGAAATGGAAAAACGTTCCATGCTCATGGATTGGAAGAACAAATATTGTGAAGATGTCAATGCTACCTAGAGCAATCTACACATTCCATGCAATCCCTATCAAAATACCATCCACTTTTTTCAAAGAAATGGATCAAATCATCCTAAAATTTGTATAGAACCAGAAAAGACCCCGAATAGCCAGAGGAATCTTGAAAAAGAAAAGCAAAGCTGGCGGCATCACAATTCCGGACTTCCAGCTCTATTACAAAACTGTCATCATCAAGACAGTATGGTTCTGGCACAAAAACAGACACATAGACCAATGGAACAGAATAGAGAGCCCAGAAATGGACCCTCAATCTATGGTCAACTAATCTTCAACAAAGCAGGAAAGAATGTCCAATGGAAAAAAGACAATCTCTGCAACAAATGGTGTTGGGAAAATTGGACAGCCACATGCAGAAATGAAACTGGACCATTTCCTTACACTACACACAAAAATAGACTCAAAATGGTTGAAAGACCTCATTGTGAGACAGGAGTCCATTAAAATCCTAAAGGACAACACAGGCAGCAACTTCTCTGACCTCAGCTGCAGCAACTTCTTTCTAGAAACATCGCCAAAGTCAAGGGAAGCAAGGGCAAAAATGAACTCTTGGGACTTCATCAAGATAAAAAGCTTTTGCACAGCAAAAGAAACTGTGAACAAAACCAAAAGACAACCGACAGAATGGGAGAAGATATTTGCAAATGACATATCAGATAAAGGGCTAGTATCCAAAATCTATAAAGAACTTATCAAACTCAACACCCAAAGAACAAATAATCCAATCGAGAAATGGGCAGAAGAGATGAACAGACATTTTTCCAAAGAAGACATCCAAATGGCCAACAGACACATGCAAAAGTGCTCAACATGGCTTGGCATCAGGGAAATCCAAATCAAAACCTCAGTGAGATACCACCTCACACCAGTCAGAATAGCTAAAATTAACAAGTCAGGAAATGACAGATGTTGGCGGAGATGCGGAGAAAGGGGAACCCTCCTACACTGTTGGTGGGAATGCTAGCTGGTGCAACCACTCTGGAAAACAGTATGGAAGTTCTTCAAAAAGTTGAAAATAGAGCTATCATGCGATCCAGCAATTGCACTACTGGGTATTTACCCCAAAGATACAAATGTAGTGATCCGAAGGGGTATGATGTTTATATGTTTATGTTTATGTATAAACACCCCGATGTTTATAGCAGCAATGTCCACAATAGCCAAACTGTGGAAAGAGCCAAGATGACCATCGACAGACGAGTGGATAAAGAAGAGGTGGTATATATATACAATGGAATATTATGCAGCCATCAAAAGAATGAGATCTTGCCATATGCAAGGACGTGGATGGAACTGGAGGCTGTTATGCTGAACGAAATAAGTCAATCAGAGAAAGACATGTATCATATGACCTCACTGATATGAGGAATTCTTAATCTCAGGAAACAAACTGAGGGTTGCTGGAGTGGGGGGTGGGGTGCGACGGATGGGGTGGCTGGGTGATAGACATTGGGGAGGATATGTGCTATGGTGAGTGCTGTGAATTGTTCAAGACTGTTGAATCACAGATCTGTACCTCTGAAACAATGCAATATATGTTAAGAAAAAAAAGAAGAAGAAGATAGCAGGAGGGGAAGAATGAGGGGGGGAATCGGAGGGGGAGACGAACCATGAGAGACGATGAACTTTGAAAAACAAACTGAGGGTTCTAGAGGCGAGGGGAGTGTGAGGATTGGTTAGCCTGGTGATGGGTATTAAATTGGGCATGTTCTGCATGGAGCACTGGGTGTTATGCACAAACAATGAATCATGGAACACTACATCAAAAACTAATGATGTAATGTATGATGATTAACATAAGAATATTTTTTTAAAAAGTGCATTATTTACATAATAAAAAAATAAAATACATTTTGCCAAAAATAAATAAATAAGTAGTTAAAGTTTCCTCCTTTTGGAGATCTCAGCATTTCAAAAACTGAACAAATATAATTATCACATAGGAATAAAAAGTGTATTTTATATATTATATTATTAAACCAGAAGTAACCACTTATAGTATTTTTGTTTTCAAAGATATAAGTGATTTAAAGTAAGGAAATGATCAATTTATCTTTTGTCCTTAGTTATGGGACTATATCCTTTTTTGTATCCCATATTTAACCTATCTGGTTTCTATAGATAAACATATATGAGTATATTTATGTACATATATACGTTTATTCCATTCTAATGAAAATGTTTTATCTTTTGGGCTCACGTTTTAAAGAAATCACATTTTTCATTTTCTGATAGATTTCCTGAACATCCTACAACATCCTTGTTTCACAGAGTGTATATGAACAGGTTGAGCATGGGTGTGAGAATGGTACATAAGACAGAGACCACTTACCCCTGTTCAGGGGAGTGGTAAGACCTTGGTAGAAGGTGTTTGATGATTGGAGTCCCATAGAATAGGGACACAACAATCATGTGAGAACAGCAAGTAGTGAAAGTTTTCCCGAACCCCAGGCTCTATCCTATGCCTAGTACAGTAGACAGTATGCTTTCATAGGAGGCCAGAATGACTGAGATGGGAGGGAGAGAAATCACACCATTGACAAGACGCTTTTCCTATTTTGAAGTGCCAGTACAGACAAGTTTTAATAGAGCTGGTATCTCATACACACACGCAAATGATGGGTTTCTCTGGATGTACAGTGAGAGAGAGTCAGAGTATAAGTGATGTGAATCAAGTCATTGAGCAGTGCACCCACCCAGGACACAAGCACCAGAGGCATGCACACCATCGGGTGCATGAGGGTGGGGTAATGTAGTGGGTTGCAAATGCCCACATCGTGGTCACAAACCATGACAACTAGTAATAAGCTCTCAGCTGCCACTGGGTAATGAAGAGGAATAGCTGAATGCCACAAGCAATGAAAGAAATGCAGGGATGCCCAGACAGAAATCTCAGTGCTTTGAACACAAATGTAGGGTTGTACAAGAGATCCATAAGTTACAGCTGGCTGAGCAGAAAATACATGGACCTGTGGAGAAGATGGGCCTGAATGAGGATGATTATCATGGTGTTGCCAAACAGGGCCATGAGAACTGCCAGCATGGAAAATAATAAGTTCCAGGGAGCCTAAGTGACTTGAAATGTGTCCAAGAGAATAAAATCACTCTGTGAATTCTGGTTGTTATGCCATGTTCTTGTCTTGTTCCTAATTTATAACTTTAAAATTTCAAGAGCATCATAACACAGTCTATCGATAATTATACCTAATTACATCATGCACCACATTCCAACATCTTAAGTCCATTTTCATCCCAGTTCTTCATCTTTCAGTTGCAGCAAATAAATATATTTATCTTTCAAAAGATTTTATTAAGGAGGGGCCCCTGGGTGGGTTAGTAGTTAAGAGTCCGACTTTTGATTTTAGCTCGCATCATGATCTCAGCATCATGGTATTGAGCCCCAGGATAGGCTCCACCCTCAGCAGGTAGTCTGCTTGGGATTCTCTCCCTCCTTTTCCCTCGGCACCTCCCCCTGAACACACACTCTCTCTCTCTCTTTCTAAAAGAAATAAATAAGTCTTTTTTTTTCCTAAGGTATTATTAAGGGGACTCCTGGGTGGCTCAGTCAATTAAGCATCTGCCTTTGGCTCAGGTCAGGATCCCAGGTCCTGGGATTGAGTCCTGCTTCGGGCTCCTTGCTCAGCAGGGGGCCTGCTTCTCCCTCTGCCTGCTGCTCCCCCTGTTTGTGCTCTCTCTCTGACAAATAAATAAATAAAATCTAAAAAAAATTAAATAAACAGAGATATTATAAGGGAATCTTAAGGGACTATCCAAAATTGACAGTAGCCAAATCAAGGAAAGGGGTGCAATTATTGTTTGAAAATTTTTGTTATTAAATATGCCAGAAAATAAAATTTTCATACAATTAAAAATTTTTTCATGGAAGCTAATGATCTTGAAGCCTATAAAAATGCATTATTAATTAAATGAATTAATACTATCTGGATCGGTTGTTTACCCACTTTATCAATAAATTGTACAGGCCAATTATGGAAAAAATTGGGGAAATATGTTAGTATCAGAATAAAGACAAATCTGTCATCAATTAAATCTCTTGCCTATAGTCCAATTACTTTCATAATTCAGACAAATACTTAAAAATAATGAGTAGTATTAAGGAAGTGATATTTATTGATACTTTTTAGTTTAATTTGTCCTTTAATTAATCTCATCCAATAAGTACACTCCTAGGAAGAACATGGAAGTCTAGTTGCTTATATATGTCATAATTCATATGTTTACAAACTGATTTTCAAAGAGGTTCTTACTTAATATGAGCTAATTAAGAATAAACAGATTTCACAAGAGAAATATAATTCTAATGTTTGAGCTGAAATCTGAATTGTTGTAATGCAGATGGTAGGTCAAAAATAACTAAGAGTATTGCTAGTAAAACCACAAAGGATTTTGTTTTGTTTTGTTTTGTTTTGTTTTGTTTTGTTTTGTACTTCGCCTGCTCTTTCTTTTCCTACTTGGTCTTGTTGAAAACATTAACTTAAAGGAACTTCTAAAATAATGTAGAATAGTATAAATTACACTTTTATAAGAAGTGTTTTGTGCATCAAAAATGTAATGATTGTGGGTGATGGATATTAGGGAGAACACCTGTGATGAGCTTGGGTGTTATATGTAGTGATGAATCACTAAATTCTACTCCTAAAACCATATTACACTATCTGTTAACTAACTAGGATTTAAATAAAAGCTTGAATCAAAAAATATAATATAATGATTGTAAACTGAAGGTATTTTTATATTGACATTCAAACTAACTTTACTTCTGGTGGCATTGCAAGTGGAAGAAAAATAAATTATCATAAAGTATAGTATTTTTCTTCCTTACACATCACCTCCAAGAGAAGAGATAGTTTGAAAGTCAATATAAAAATATTAGCATTTTAGGGGCACCCGGTTAGTTCAGTTTGGTTAAGCATCTGTCCTTGGCTCAGATCATAATCCCAGGGTTCTAAGATCGAGCCCCATGTTGGGACCCTTGCTCAGCAGGGAATCTGTCTGCCTGTATCTCTCTCTCTCTCTCTCAAATAAACAAATAAAATCTTCTAAAAAATCTGCATTTTACAATCATTAAATAATGGATGCACAAGATATTTTATAAGGGTGTATTTTATACTATTCCATATTATTGTAAATACTACCCATACCTAGTTTCCCAAATTACTTTATTTAATGATATCAAAATATAGATCATTGACTTAATAGAAGAAATAACCAAACAAACAAACAAATAAGTAGCTTCTGTAGGTATAGGTAGATAGCCTTGATAGCTTTCTTTAGTACCTTGATTTGAATACGTCACAGAATTTACAACACTCTGGGATGTATAGTGGCAGGAAAAGAATTTTTTTTTTTTTGTATTTACCTTTCACTACATGGTTCATAGAAGAGAAACTGAAATACATATCAGCTGACAAGTCTGGTTGAATGAGGGATTGAATGTACTGCAGGATCCATGGATAGATTCCATATAGCTCCTGGACTGAATAAGCCAGATTTGAATATCATCATACATAAAATAGCAGAGGGAGGGGCACCTGGGTGGCTCAGTTGGTTAAACAACTGCCTTCGGCTCAGGTCATGATCCTGGAGTCCCGGGATCGAGTCCCACATCGGGCTCCCTGCTCAGCGGGGAGTCTGCTTCTCCCTCTAATCCTCCCCCTCTCATGGTCTCTGTCTCCCATTCTCTCTCTCAGATAAATAAATAAAATCTTTAAAAAAATAAAATAAAATAAAATAAAATAGCAGAGGGAGTCTTAGAAAACTTAAATCACTTTTCTAGTATTAAATATACCAGAGTGAAGTGTCTGGTATATATCTTCTACTACCCCACACTAATTCTCACTTAAAATTCACCTGGTATTCTCAACCCTTTAACTCATTAGGCAAAGATAACAACAGAGAGTGTGTAGTAAAACAAGAATTGCATAATTTCTGGAATTTTCAAAAATACTAGAAAGATCGCTAAAATTATCCCTTTATTTCTAACTGGACGTAATATTTATTTATATCTCACTTTTCAGAGTGACCTAATGAATATTTTTATTAGAGTCATTGATGCAGTTGGTTGATTTATTCTAATAAATTTTTACAGGGCATTTTAATATGTTACTTATTCTAAAATATCTATTACTGGAGAGGGGGAAAGATAGCGGAGTAGTAGGGGACTGTATTCCAACCGGTCCCTGGAATTGAGCTAATATATACCATACCACTCTGAATACGCATGATATCAGCCTGAGATGTAAGAAGATAGATCTGGATCTCTACAAACAGAATATCGCAGGTGGTTAGTTTCAAGGTATAAAACCAGGAGCCATGATTCTGTGGGCAATTATCAGAGGATAAATGGAAGGGGGAAGGAGTGAGCCATCGGGATACTACACCGCCTGTGAGCAATAGCCTCCCACACTGGGGACAGGGCACAGACTCGCAGACCGGTAGTGAAGAGAAAAGGACTTTAGGGCAGACCCCCAGAGAGAAACCCAAAGCTGCAGGGATGTGCATGCAAACTGAGGGTGGCTGGCAGTTGTAGAAGCACAAAGAGCAGAGATGTGTCCCGACCCGGAGGCAATGACTGGGAGCACTTTTGAGAGGCACACAATGCAGGATGCTGCACTTTATAGCAGCACAGACAGAAATGGAGATAGTGTGGCCTGGAGAGCTCACTGAAGAACAGATTGCAATCTCTCTGCTCTGAGGCAGAGGGTTGGAAACGGTCTCTTCTGCTCTGACTCTCAGAAGAGAGGTGGAAAGCCACCAGGGAAAGCCGCCAGAGAACAAAAGCCCCCAAAAACTGGTTTTCACTGCCACCACGGGGGCAGGGCAACTCTGCCCAAACAGGTCTTCTTGAGTAACAGTGTGGCAGGCCCTCCCCCAAAAGACAGACTGGGAAAACAAGAGACCAGCAACACTAAGGTCCCTAGAAAACAGGTGCATCTTGCTTGGGTTCTGGTCAATAATTTGGACTCTATACATTCCATCAACCACCTCTCAACAGAATGACTAGGAGGAGGAACCCCCAAAATAGGAAAGACTCAGAGACTGTGACTTATGCCACAGATTTACAAATGGATGCAGATATAACCAAGATGTCAGAGATAGAATTCAGGCTGGCAATTGTGAAGATGATAACTAGAATGGAGAAATCAATTAATGGCAACATAGAGTCTCTAAGTGTAGAAATGAAATCTGAATTGGCAGAACTTAAAAATGCTATCAGTGAGATCCAATCTAATCTAGATAATCTAAAAGCTAGGGTAACCGTGGCACAAGAGTGAATTAGTAACCTAGAAGACCAATTAATAGACAAAAAAGGAAAAGAGGAAGCCAAGGAAAAACAACTCAGAATCCATGAAAATAGAATCAGAGAAATAAGTGACACTATGAAGCATTCCAATGTCAGAATTATTGGAATCCCTGAGGGGGTGGAGAGAGAGAGAGAGGACTAGAAGATATATTTGAGCAAATAGTAGCTGAGAAATTCCCTAATCTGGGGAATGAAACAAACATTTGTGTCCTAGAGGCAGAGAGGACCCCTCCCAAGATCAAGGAAAACAGGCCAACACCCTGGCATTTGATAGTAAAATTTGCAAATCTTAGAACCAAGGAAACAATCTTAAGGGCAGCTAGGGTGAAGAGATTCCTTATGTACAGAGGGAGGAACATCAGAATAACGTCAGACCTATCCACAGAGACCTGGCAAGCCAGAAACGCCTGGCAAGACATATTCAGGGTACTAAACAAAAACAACATGCAGCCAAGAATCCTTTATTCAGCAAGGCTGTCATTTAGAATGGATGGAGAGATTCAGAGCTTCCAAGACCAGCAGAAACTGAAAGAATATGCGACCACTAAGCTGGTCCTGCAAGAAATATTAAGTGGGGTTCTATAAAAGGAGAAAGAACCCAAGAGTGATATACAACAGAAATTTACAGGGACAATCTATAAAAACAAGGTCTTTACAGGCAACATGATGAAAATTAATTCATATCTTTCAATAATCACTCTCAACGTGAATGGCCTAAATGCTCCCAGAAAATGGCACAGGGATGCAATTTGGATCAAAAGACATGACCCATCCATATGCGGTCTACAAGAGACTCATTTTGAACCTGAAGATACATCCGGACTGAAAGTGAAGGGATGAGAATCAATCTTCCATGCCAGCGGACCTCAAAAGAAAGCTGGAGTAGCAATTCTTATATCAGACAAATTAGATTTTAAACTAAGTACAGTAGTTAGAGACACAGGACACTATATCATTCTTAAAGGGTCTATCCAACAAGAAGATCTAACAATTGTAAATATCTGTGCCCCCAACATGGCAGCAGCCCTCTACAAAAGCCAAATGTTTACCAAAATAATCATATTGATAAGAATCCGTTAATTGTGGGAGACCTCAAAACTCCACTCTCAGCAATAGACACATGCTCTAAGCAGAAAATCAACAAAGAAACTAGAGCTTTGAATGACACACTGGACCAGATGGACCTCATAGATATGTACAGAACATTCCACCCTAAAGCAACAGAATACTCATTCTTCTCGAGTGCACATGGAACTCTCCCCAGAATAGACCACATACTGGGTCACAAATCAGATCTCAACTGATACCAAAAGACTGAGATTATTCCCTGCATATTCTCAGACCATAATGCTTTAAAACTGGAACTCAATCATAAGAAAAAAATTGGAAGAAATTCAAACACATGGAAGTTAAAGAACAATCTGCTCAAGAATGTTTGGGTCAACCAGGAATTCAAAGAAGAACTTAAACAATTCATGGAGACCAATGAGAACAAAAACACATTGGTCCAAAACCAATGGGATACTACAATGGCAGTCCTAAGGGGGAAGTACATAGTCATCCACGCATCACTCCAAAAAATAGAAAAATCCCAACTTCACCAAGTCACTCTACACCTTAAAGAACTAGAGAACAAGCAACAAATGATGTCTAAGCCACGCATTAGAAGAGAAATAATTAAGATTAGAGCTGAGATCAACGAATTAGAAAAAAGAAACACAGTAGATCAGATCAAAAAATCTAGATGCTGGTTCTTTGAAAGAATTAATAAGATCGATAAACCTCTGGCCAGACTTACCCAAAACAAAAGAGAAAGGACCCAAATTAATAAAATTATGAATGAAAGGGGAGAGATGATGACAAACACCAATGAACTAGAAACAATTATTAAAAATTATTATCAATAACTATATGCCAATAAGCTTAGCAACCTGAATGAAACGGATACCTTCCTGGAAACCTATAAGCTGCCAAGACTGAAACAGGAAGAAACTGACAACCTGAATAGGGCAATGACCAGTAACGAGATTGAAGCAGTGATCAAAAACCTCCCAAAAAACAAGAGTCCAGGGCCTGATGGATTCCCTGGGGAATTCTACCAAACATTCAAAGAAGAAATCATGCGTAGTCTCCTGAAGCTGTTTCAAAAAATAGAAAGAGAAGGAAAACTGCCAGACCCATTCTATGAGGCCAGCATTACCTTAATCCCCAAACCAGGCAAAGACCCCATCAAAAAGGAGAATTTTAGACCAATATCCCTGAAGATTAAGGATTCCAAAATCTTCAACAAAATCCTAGCTAATAGGATCCAACAATAGATTAAAAGGATCACCCACCATGACCAAGTGGGATTTATCCCCGGGATGCAAGGGAGGTTCAACTTTCACAAATTTTTCAACGTGATAGAACACATGAATAAGAGGAGAGAGAAGAACCATATGGTCCTCTCAATTGATGCAGAAAAAGCATTTGACAAAATATAGCATCCTTTCCTGATTAAAACTCTTCAGAGTATAGGGATAGAGGGAACATTCCTCAAGTTCATAAAATCCATCTATGAAAACCCACAGCAAATATCATCCTCAATGGGGAAAAGCTGAGAGCCTTTCCCTTAAGATCAGGAACACCTCAAGGATGCCCACTCTCGCCACTATTGTTCAACATAGTACTAGCAACAGAAATCAGACAACAAAAAATAAAAGGTATTCAAATTGGCAAAGAAGAAGTCAAACTCTCTGTCTTCACATGACATGATACTTTATGTGGAAAACCCAAAAGACTCCACCTCCAAATTACTAGAACTCATACAGCAATTCAGTAATATGGCAGGATACAAAATCAATGCACAGAAATCAGTTGCTTTCTTGTACACTAACAATGCAACTGTAGAAAGAGAAATTAGAGAAACGATTCCATTTACAATAGCTCCAAAAACCATAAGATATCACAGAATAAACCTAACCAAAGAGGTAAAGGATCTATACTCTAGGAACTACAGAACACTCATGAAAGAAATTGAAGAAGACACAAAAAGATGGAAACTTATTCCATGCTAATGGATCGGAAGAATAAACATTGTTAAAATGTCTATGCTACCCAGAGCAATCTATACCATCAATGCCATCCCGATCAAAATTCCAATGACATTTTTCAAAGTTCTGGAACAAACAATCCTAAAATTTGTGTGAAATCAGAAAAGACCCTGAATCTCCAAGGAAATGTTGACAAAGAAAAACAAAGCTGGGGCATCACATTGCCCGATTTCAAGTATATTACAAAGCAGTGATCACCAAGACAGCATGGTACTGGCAAAAAACAGACATATAGACCAATGGAACAGCATAGAGAACCCAGATATGGACCCTCAACTCTATGGTCAAGTAATCTTCAACAAAGCAGGAAAAAATATGCAATGGAAAAAAGACAGTCTCTTCAATAAATGGTGCTGGGAAAATGGGACAGCCACATACAGAAGAATGAAAATTGACCATTTTCTAACACCATTCATGAAGATAAACTCAAAATGGATGAAAGACCACAATGTGAGACAGGAATCCACCCAAATCCTAGAGGAGAACATAGACAGTAAACTCTTTAACATTGGCCGCAGCAACTTCTTTCAAGATACATCTCTAAAGGCTAGTGAAACAAAAGCAAAAATGATCTTTTGGGACTTCATCAAGATAAAAAGCTACTGCACAACAAAGGAAACAGTCAACAATACAAAGAGGCAACCCACAGAATGGGAGAAGATATTTGCATATGATATTATATGCAAAAGGCTTGTATCCAAGATCTATAAAGAACTTCTCAAACTCAACACCCCAAAAACACATAATCAAGTCAAAAAATGGGCAGAAGACATGAACAGACACTTCTCCAAAGAAGACATACAAATGGCTAACAGATACATGAAAAAATGTTCATCATCGTTTGCCATCAGGGAAATTCAAATCAAAACCACGTTGAGATACCACCTTACACCAGTTAGAATGGGAAAAATTGACAAGGCAAGAAAAACAAATGTTGGAGAGGTTGTGGAGAAAGTGGAACCCTCTTACACTGTTTGTGGGAATGCAAGTTGGTACAGCCATTTTGCAAAACAGTGTGGAAGTGTCTCAGAAAATTAAAAATAGAGCTCGCCTATGACCCAGCAATTGCACTACTGGGTATTTACCCCAAAGACACAGATGTAGTGAAAAGAAGGGCCATATGCACCCCAATGTTCATAGTGGCAATGTCCATTTTAGCCATAAAGGAAAGAGCCGAGATGCCCTTCAACAGATGAATGGATAAAGAGGATGTGGTCCATATATACAATGGAATATTACTCAGCCATCAGAGAGGATGAATACCCAACTTTTACATCATCTTGGATGGGACTGGAGGAGATTATGCTAAGTGAAATGAGTCTAGCTGAGAAAGGCAATTATCATATGGTTTCACATATTTGTGGAATATAAGGAATAGCATGGAGGACATTAGAAGAAGGAAGGAAAAATGAAGAGGGGGAAATCAGAGGGAGAGATGAACCATGAGAGACTATGGACTCTGAGAAACAAACAGGGTTTTCTAGGGTAGGGGGGTGGGGGGATGGGTTGGCCCAGTGATGGGTATTAAGGAGGGCATGCACTGCATGGAGCACTGGGTGTTATACAAAAACAATGAATCATGGATCACTACCTCAAAAACTAACGATGTATTGTATGGTGACTAACATAACACAATAAAATTAAATTAAAAAATATAAAATATATTTTATATTAAATTAATTAAAAAATATAAAATATAATTAAAAAATATAAAAAATATCTATTACTGTTTCCAGAGATTGCCCACTAGATATTGCTTCATTAATTTTCTCCTAAACATTGAAGGGTAATTAAATGACCTTTTTTCAAAAATGTTCTAGTCCTGCTTTTATAAAACTGATCTTCATACTTTATTATGTAAAGAAATAAATAATTCATGATTGTTATAAATAGCTTGGAATATATAAAATCATACATATGTGTCACCCAATATATAAGCAATGACAAAGAAAACATCAACTTGTAGGCAATGTTTATCAGTTATCACCTAAAATCTACCCATTTTGCAGCAGGGAGATGAAAAACAATAAAATAAACCAAAATAATTTGTTTCATATATATCTTGAAAAAATAAATGATGCACATAATTACAGTTAAGATAATGTTCCCATATCACCAAAATAAGAGTTTACAGGTATCTACTGATCTTTACTGCTTTCAGCTGTCAAAGATCCTTTCAAGAAAAACTTTAAACACTGAAGTTAGATTCCTGGAAAATTTTAATATTTAACATATCATTCTTACATAAATCTGAATGTCGTGCTCCATCCTGGTGTTGTGGCATTGCAATTCTTCAAATAAAATAAAAAAATAGATTATCATCCAGGCTTGGAAAATTCCTTTACTATATAAAATGATTAAATAAACTCTAGGTCCCATCAGACTACACTGTTTTTCTAACTCAATAGAATATTAAATGATATTTTACAGATGTATAAACTATATTAAATAGATATGTGTGTTTGAAATTTTCCTCTGGATGCACGTTTACATCATCATATTTTTTTGGACCATCATATTTTTAACAGCACAAGAAATCGTAACTCATTTATTCAAAATAATTTGTGAGAAAATGCTGCTACTTACTCACATAATCAAAATTGCTGCTGCTTATAAACTCTGTCAACACATTTCTTCCTTCTTCCCATGTCAAAAACTCACAGCCTTGCTGAACAAAGAAGGTTAAATAACTTCAAATCATTCCTTCAATAACTCAACAACAATTTACTGTTGCACATGCAGTCCTCAGAGAGGATGATACCAGTGTACACCCCTGATCCCTTAGGTTAAATCTGCAAAAGCATCGTGCTGCTCTTCATGATTCCAAATAAATAAATGGTTACACGTATGTCACATATATATGTGGAATCTATCTCAGGGAATATTGATTGTCAAGTTATCTGTGATCAGATACTTATGTGAATTATAATTTTTAACACTTATATTATTAGTAGATGATTGAGAAATAAATGATTCAGAAATATTTAAAATTAATAAGGTATTAATAATTAATAATATTAATAATGTCTGTTTACAGCTTCCACATGAAAAGGCTTTGAAAATGATCACTCTAGTGTTTACTAGAGGAACAATGCTAAACACAGTGAAAATTATAGCCTTTGCTTTAAACTATCAGAGAACTGAGTCCTCAGGACAAACCCATACCCTATATTTGAAGACACATAATCTAACACATCACATTTGGGGTCTTCTTACCTGAAGGAGAAGCTTGTAGAGCCAGAAACTAGGATGGGTACTTAAAAAGTAATTTTGGAAAATTGGTGGAGGTTAGACCACCTGGGAAATAGAAAAGTCCTGAGAACTTCAACCTTAGGATAGAAAATGCTGGTTTGGTGGAGGGAAGCACATTTCATACTGACTCCACATCAGGTGTGCATAATGAAAGCAAAGAAAGTTATCCACCTGATTTTGTCAGGAAAAGCATAACCACTATGAAATAGCATTCTCCACCAATGCCCAAATCTTTGAGGAGAAAACGTTTTACAAGCCGAAATTCAGCTGAGAGAAAGATTTCCTCCCAACTCCAGCTCCTCTTTGTATTTCTTCCTCATCTAACAGTAGAAAGGCTACAAAAACACTTGTGGAGGCCATGACTCATGAACACAGACCCAACAAAAAACTGAAATTGAATCATAAAATTCGGGGTGCCTGGGTGGCTCAGATGGCTAAGCTTTTGGCTCAGGTCATGAGCTCCAGGTCTTGGGATTGCTTGAGCCCATTGTCAGGCTCCCAGGTCAGTGAGGAGTCTGCTTCTCCCTCTCCCCCTGCCTCTCCCCCTGCTTGTGCTCTCTTTCTCTCTCTCTGCTTCTCTCTCTCTCTCAAATGAATAAATAAAATCTTAAAAAAAAAAAGTGTAAAACTATAAGATGTAATTCCACTTGTGTGCCTTTCAACTACGTCAATAGGGCTCTAGTCTAGTAACACTGGATTACAACTGAAAATTGTGCCAGATACAGATTATATTAAGATGGAGTTCCTAAGCAATGCCAGTGAAAAATTGGAAGACCAATACATGGCCACTGGAGTAATGTGAAATTCCTGGACTACACAGCTATCCCAAACTTTATACAACATTCAACTCCTAACTGGATTACCATAAAACCTTACACAAAAGGATATTAAACTCTGTTTCCCTTATCCAATACATCATGTCTCACTTTCAAGATAAAATTACAAGCTGCAAGAAATTTGAGCAATGTAAGTAATGAAATGGGAGGAATCAAAAGGAAATATAAAATGTGAAAAAATTGCTTCAAATTAAAAATATTGTCATGGAACTGAAGATAGCCTCTGATTTGTACATCATTAGATTTAACAAGGCTGGGGGAAGAATCAGTAAGCTTGAAGTGATGGCAATAGAAAATTTCCAACAGTAAAGCTAAAGAAAAGAAAACTACTAAAAATTTAAAAAAAAGGAGAGAGAGAGAACAATTAAGAACTCTAGGACAATATCAAAAGTTATGACATGTGCGTAATGACACTACTAGAAGAAAAGAGAGAATGAAGCAGAAGAAATCGTTGAAGGAAATGGTCAGACATTCTTTGAAATTAATGATAATCACTAAACCAGACATCCTGGAAGCTCAGAAAACAGAATGGAAGATAAATACCAAAAATTGGCATGTAGGCTTAATATATTCAAATGACATAAAAGCAAAACAAAGAAAATAATGTTGTAAAGAGTCAGGAAAAAAAATCTAATACCACTAAATAACAAAGATAAAATTTATAGCAGACATATTGTCAGAAAGCATGCAAGTAAGAAATGAGTGTACACAAATTTTAAGGTGATTAAAATATGTGCAAGACATGTATATCATGTGAGCTATCTACAGAAAGTATGAAGAAATAAGAAAATTCAAAAAAAGTGTGGAAAGAAGGACATAGTAATGTGTGGCAAGGAATCTGCACTATACCTGAAATGATGAAGTGTTATTTGATGATGGAAAATATGGTTAAGAAATATATAGATTTCCATTACATAGTTTTGTTTTATTTTATTTTTTAAAGATTTTATTTATCTGAGAAAGAGACAGAGATAGTGAGAGATAGAGCAGGAGCAGAGAGAGATGGAGAAGCAGGCCCCCCACTGAGGAGGAAGCACAACATTGTGCTCAGTCCCAAAAACCCAGGATCATGACCTGAACCAAAGGCAGAGGCCTAACCAACTGAGCCAACCAGGTGCCCCATTACATAGTTTTAAATGAATTACAGACTTTAAGGAACCACTAGTATTTTTTTAATATGATTCATATGTTAAGATAGGATATGAAGCAGCAGCAAGGTTTGAGAGGACTAACTCCAGTTTTGAAAGAAGTCCTACTGGGGATAAAATGCTATCAAACAACATCACATGCTATAGAGAAATCATTTGTGAGAGGCAGAGCGAATTGATGTTGCAAACTTCCCCATTGTCTTATTTTAAGGAACTGCCAGAGCCACCCCAGCCATCAGCAGCCACCACCTTGATGGGTCAAGAGCCAGCACAAAGAAGCAAGACCCTCCACTAGCAAAAAGATCACGACTCACTGAAAACCCAGAAGATGGTTAACATTTTTTAGCAATAAAGTATTTTTTAATAAAAAAAGATAGGATATGTAAAGTGAAATCATACACCCATGTCAGAACACATAAATATACTATAGTACAATAGTACAAACAGAAATGAAGGAGAAATAGACAAGGACACAAGAATAGTAAGAACTTGATTACTCAATTTTCAACAATAAACACATCATGCAGAAAGAAAGCCAATAGTGAAACATTAAAATTAAAGCACACATTACCAGGTGAACCAAACAGACATATACAGAACAAGCTATCCAACACAGTAGAATACACATTCTCCTGAAGTGCCCATGCTATATTCTCTAGGATATTCTATATATTTAGCCACAAAAATTCCTCAAAAATGTTAAGTAGATTGAATTCATACAAAGCAGTTCTTTCAACTAAAGCACTATGAAATAAGTTATCAATTACAAGAGGAAAACCCAAAAATTCACAAATATGTAGAGATTAAAAAAAATTTCCTCACAACCAATGGGTCAGAGAGAAAATGAAAGAGAAATAATAAAAAATCCTGATAGAAATGGAAATGGAAACACAATATATCACAACTTAAGAGATGTTGTTTAAGAGGTACCAAGAGAGAAGTTTATACAGATAAATGCCTACATTATGGGAAAAAAAAATCTCACATGACAAACTTACCTTTCACTTAGTTGAATCTGAAGGAAAAGAAGAAACTAAACTAAAGTTAGTAAAATACAGGAAATGACAAAGAAATAAGAGGAAATACATTAAATAGAGATTGGCCTGACTATAGAAAAGATCAATGAATTTATGAGTTTTTTTAACAGATAAACAACATTCACAGACCTTTAACTAGACCAAATTGCAAAGAAAGTGAGAAGACTCAAATAAATTATATCAGAAATAAGAGACATTGGGGCGCCTGGGTGGCTCAGTCGGTTAAGCGGCTGCCTTCTGCTTGGGTCATGATCCTGGGGTCCTGGGATTGAGTCCCGCATCCGGCTCCCTGCTTGGTGGAGAGCCTGCTTCTCCCTCTCCCTCTGCCTGCCACTCTGCCTACTTGTGCTCTCTATCTCTCTGTCAAATAAATAAATAAAATCTTTAAAAAAAAGAAAGCAAGAAATAAGAGACATTAAAACTGATACCACTGAAATATAAATGATCATTAAAAAGTACTAGAAACAATTGTTAGAAAAATATGCCAGAAAATTAGATATCCTAGAAGAAATAAATGCATTCCTAGAAACACACAATCAATAATAACAAATTGTGAAGAAAAAGAATTAGAGCAGTCTAATAACAAGGAAATTACATCTTTAATTAAAAATACAACAAAACAAAACAAAAACTCCCCAAACAGGAAACCCAGGAAGAGTTGATTTCACTGGCGAATTCTATAAAATTTAAGGAAGAATTAACACCAATCCTGTATAGGTCTTCAGAAACTTGAAGCTGAGGTGATACTCTCAAAATCATTTTAGCAGGCCAGAATTCCACTGATACCAAATTTAGACAGGAACACTAGAGAAAAAGAAAACTAAAATCCAGTATCCCTGATGGATATAGATGCAAAAATTCTCAACAAAACACTAGCAAATCAAATTCAAAGAACATTAAGGTATCATAACCATGATCAAGAGGGATTTAATCATGGAAATTGAAATGGTTTGACATAGACAAATCAATATATATAATAATGTTTATTAGTAGAAAAATAAAATCATGTAATCCTCCCAAAGGATGTAGAAAAGCATTTTTTAAAAAGGCAAAATCCTTTCTACATAAAAACCCTTAACAAAGTGGTTGTAGAAGGAAATGAATCAACATAATAAAAGCAATATACAACAAAGCCACAGCTAACGTCATACTGTATGGTAAAAAAAAAAAAAAAAAAAAAAAGATTCTCCTTTAAGATCAGGAACAAAAGCAGTTTGCCCATAATTACTGCTAGTATTCAACAATATAGGAGAAGTCTTAGTTAGAGGATTTAGGCAAGACAAAGAAACAAAGGCATCCAAATTGGAAAGTAAGAAGTAAATAATTTACTGGTGAAATGATGATATATACAGTAAACCCTAAAGAGTCAATGTTGGAAATAATTAATGATTTCACTAAACTTGCAGGATAAAATGAAAATGCAGAAATCAGGTGTGTTTCTAAACAGGAACAATGAAATGTCTGTAAAAGACAAACAAACAAACAAATCCCATTAACAATGTCATTTAAAATATAAAATAAAATATTTAGGAATCACTTTAAAAAAGAGAAGGAAAAAACTGGTCAAACAAAACTATAAAACTTTGATTAAATAAATTGAGGAAGACACACCCAAATGCAAAGATATCCCATGTTCTTGGAACCAAAAGGTGAACATTTAAAAAAAGACCTATTATCCAAACCATCAATAAATTCCTATTAAAATTCAAATGGAATTTTCATTAATATTTTTTAAAAATCCAACTAAAATTTATGTAGAACCAAAGACTGAATATCCAAGCAAACTAGAAGAAAAAAACAAACATACACAACTTGGAGGCATCCAATTTTATCTTTTTCAAACTACACTCAAATGTTATAATAACCAACAGAGTATAGTATTGGAATAAAAATATACATGTAGACCAATGGACAGGGTCAAGAGTTCAGAAATAAACATCCACATGTAAAGCCACCTATAAGACAAAGAACCAAGGGTTTCCAAATGGGAAAGGGTAGTGTCTTCAACAAATGAGTGCTGGGAAAACTGGATAAACACATGCAGAAGAATAAAATCAGACCCCTATCGTATACCACTTAAAATATTAACACAAAATAGATTAAAGACTTAAACATGAGAACACAAACCTAGAAGAAAAAATAGGAGTAATCATCGTGACATTGCTCTTTGGTTATCACACCAAAGGCTCAAGCAATAAAGGAAAAGTTAATAAGAAAGAAAACAGCAAACTAAAAGGCATCTACACAGCAAAACAAACACTCAACAAATGGAAAATGCAACTTACAGTAATGGAGGAAATATTTGAAAGTCATGTATATGGTAAAGGGTTAAGCACACACAGCATCATGGTTCTTTATCTCACCAGGGCACCCCCTGTGCATAGAGGTTCAGGACACCCTGGCAATGGTAGCCTTATCCCCCAAATACCATGCCAGTTCACACATACACTGAGGACTCCGGGATTCTCAGGCTCGCCCCACAACAGATTCAGGTATCTTCCCAGGGTGCCCTCTGAGAAGAGAGGCCTGAGACTGCCAATGTATGTGCCCACATCAGATACAGCAGTCTTGCCAGGATGCCTCCTGTGAAGAAAGCCCTAGGACCACCAATCCATACCACACCTCAGCTTTAGCTGTCCCATCAGGGTGGGGCATGGACTCATGCATGGAACAATCAAGGACCTCATGTCATGTGACCCAGTTCAGCTTCAACCATCCCACCAGGGCCCTCTGTGCAGAGAACCCAGGGATCACCCCATCCCCACCAACTTCAGTTTTAGCTATGCTGCCTGGGAGCCCATTGCTCAAAGAAATTTGGGACCCACTGACTTGCACCCACTTCAGTTTCAGCTGTGCTTCCAGAATATCCTCAGCCCAGATAACCCTGAGGCTGCCCTTGCCAATAGCCACCAGCTCAGACCATCCCACCAGACCAAATTCCAGCCAGCTAGCCAAAGTCCCAGGCACGCTGGGTCTACAATGGAGATTATCATACACAAGACCACTTTTTCAAGATAGAAGTAGGTGTTCTGTGAAATTCATAAAAAGAAACACAGAAAGTCAAGCAAAATGGAGAAATGGTAGAATATGCTCCAAATGAAAGAAAAAGATAAAATCTCAGATAAATAACTAAATTAAATAGAGGTAAGTAATATTCCTGACAGTTTTAAGTAATAATAGCTGTGTTTCTCGTCAAACAGAAAAGATTACAACTCATTAAGAACTCCAACAAAGACATAGAAAACAAAAAAAAAAAGAAAGAATCAGAGTTGGAGTATACAATAACTGAAACAAAGACACTTAGAGGGAATCAACAACATATTAGGGATACAGAAAAATAGATCAGAAATCTAAAAAACATTGAGGTTTTGATTTGGATTTCCCTGATGCTGAGTGATGTTGAGCAATTTTTCATGAGTCTGTTGGCCATTTGAATATTTTCTTTGGAAAAATGTTTGTTCATAACTTCTGCCCATTTCTTGATTGGATCATTTGTTCTTTGGGTGTTGAGTTTGATAAGTTCTTAATAGATTTTGGATACTAGGCCTTTATCTGATATGTCATTTGCAAATATCTTCTCCCATTCTGTCAGTTGTCTTTTGGTTTTGTTGACTGTTTCTTTTGCTGTGCAAAAGCTTTTTATCTTGATGAAGTCCCAATAGTTCATTTTTGCCCTTGCTTCCCTTGCCTTTGGCGATGTTTCTAGGAAGAAGTTGCTGCGGCTGAGGTCGAAGAGGTTGCTGCCTGTGTTCTCCTTTAGGATTTTGATGGACTCCTGTCTCACAGTGAGGTCGTTCAACCATTTTGACTCTATTTTTGTGTGTGGTGTAAGGAAATGGTCCAGTTTCATTCTTCTGCATGTGGCTGTCCAATTTCCACAACACCATTTGTTGAAGAGACTGTCTTTTTTCCATTGGACATTCTTTCCTGCTTTGTCAAAGATTAGTTGACCATAGAGTTGAGGGTCCATTTCTGGGCTCTCTAATCTGTTCCATTGATCTATGTGTCTGTTTTTGTGCCAGTACCATACTGTCTTGATGATGACAGCTTTGTAATAGAGCTGGAAGTCCGGAATTGTGATGCCACCAGCTTTGCGCTTCTTTTTCAACATTCCTCTGGCTATGCGGGGTCTTTTCTGGTTCCATACACATTTTAGGATTATTTGTTCCATTTCTTTGAAAAAAGTGGATGGTATTTTGATAGGGATTTCATTGAATGTGTGGATTGCTCTAGGTAGCATTGACATCTTCACAATATTTGTTCTTCCAATCCATGAGCATGGAACGTTTTTCCATTTCTTTGTGTCTTCCTCAATTTCTTTCATGAGTATTTTATAGTTTTCTGAGTACAGATCCTTTGCCTCTTTGGTTAGATTTATTCCTAGGTATCTTATGGTTTTGGGTGCAATTGTAAATGGGATCGACTCCTTAATTTCTCTTTCTTCTGTCTTCTTGTTGGTGTATAGGAATGCCACTGATTTCTGTGCATTGATTTTATATCCTGCCACTTGACTGAATTCCTGTATGAGTTCTAGCAGCTTGGGGGTGGAGTCTTTTGGGTTTTCCACATAAAGTATCATATCATCTGCAAAGAGTGAGAGTTTGACTTCTTCTTTGCCGATTTGGATGCCTTTTATTTCTTTTTTGTTGTCTGATTGCTGTGGCTAGGACTTCTAATACTATGTTGGATAGCAGTGGTGATAGTGGACATCCCTGCCACGTTCCTGACCTTAGGGGGAAAGCTCTCAGTTTTTCCCCATTGAGAATGATATTTGCTGTAGGTTTTTCATAGATGGCTTTTATGATATTGAGTTATGTACCCTCCATGCCTATACTCTGAAGAGTTTTGATCAAGAAAGGATGCTGTACTTTGTCAAATGCTTTTCTGCATCTATTGAGAGGATCATAGGATTCTTGTCCTTTCTTTTGTTAATGTATTGTATCACATTGATTGATTTACGGATGTTGAACCAACCTTGCAGCCCAGGGATAAATCTCACTTGGTCGTGGTGAATAATCCTTTTAATGTACTGTTGGATCCTATTGACTAATATTTTGGTGAGAATTTTTGCATCCGTGTTCATCAAGGATATTGGTCTGTAATTCCCCTTTTTATGGGGTCTTTGTCTGGTTTTGGGATCAAGGTAATGGTGGCCTCATAAAAGGAGTTTGGAAGTTTTCCTTCCATTGCTAGTTTTTGGAACAGTTTCAGAAGAATAGGTATTAATTCTTCTTGAAATGATTGGTAGAATACCCCTGGGAAGCCATCTG
Organism: Halichoerus grypus; assembly: GCF_964656455.1. Taxonomy (NCBI): domain Eukaryota; kingdom Metazoa; phylum Chordata; class Mammalia; order Carnivora; family Phocidae; genus Halichoerus; species Halichoerus grypus. The sequence continues at coordinate 146,893,621 of NC_135713.1, read as the reverse complement.
GCCCTGGGCTTTTGTTTGTTGGGAGATTTTTGATGACTGCTTCAATTTCCTTAGTGGTTATAGGTCTGTTCAGGTTTTCTATTTCTTCCTGGTTCAGTTTGGGTAGTTGATACATCTCTAGGAATGCATCCATTTCTTCCAGGTTATCTAATTTGCTGGCATAGAGTTGCTCATAATATGTTCTTAGAATTGTTTGTATTTCTTTGGTGTTGGTTGTGATCTCTCCTCTTTCATTCATGATTTTGTTGATTTGGGTCATTTCTCTTTTCTTTTTGATAAGTCTGGCCAGGGGTTTATCAATCTTGTTAATTCAAAGAACCAGCTCCTAGTTTCATTGATCTGTTCTACTGTTCCTTTGGTTTCTATTTCATTGATTTCTGCTCTGTTCTTTAATATTTCTCTTCTCCTGCTGGGGTTAGGCTTTATTTGCTGTTCTTTCTCCAGCTTCTTTAAGTGTAGGGTTAGGTTGTGTATTTGAGACCTTTCTGGTTTCTTGAGAAAGGCTTTTATTGCTATATACTTTCCTCTTAGGACTGCCTTTGCTGCATCTGAAAGATTTTGAACAGTTGTGTTTTCATTTTCATTTATTTCCATGAATTTTTTAAATTCTTCTTTAATTTCCTGGTTGCCCCATTCATTTTCAGTAGGATGCTCTTTAGCCTCCATGTATTTGAGTTCTTTCCGACTTTCCTCTTGTGATTGAGTTCTAGTTTCAAAGCATTGTGGTCTGAAAATAGGCAGGGAATGATCCCAATCTTTTGATACCAGTTGAGCCCTAATTTATCACCTCAGATGTGATTTATTCTGCAGAATGTTCCATTGGCAATAGAGAAGAATGTGTATTCCACTGCCTGGGATGGAATGTTCTGAATATGTCCGTGAAGTCCATTTGCTCCAGTGTGTCATTTAAAGTCTTTATTTCCTTGTTGATCTTTTGCTTAGATGATCTGTCCATCAGTGAGGGGGCTGTTAAAGTTCCCCACTATTATTGGATTGTTGTTGATGTGTTTCTTTCCTTTTGTTATTAATTGCCTTATATAATTGGCTGCTCCCATGTTAGGGGCATAGATATTTACAATTGTTAGATCTTCTTGTTGGATAGACCCTTTAAGGAGGATATAGTGTCCTTCCTCATCTCTTATTACAGTCTTTTGTTTAAATTAAAATCTAATTTGTCTGATATAAGGATTGCCACCCCAGCTTTCTTTTGGTGTCCATTAGCATGGTAAATGGTTTTCCACCCCCTCACTTTCAATCTGGGGGTGTCTTTGGGTCTAAAATGAGTCTCTTGCAGACAGCATATCGATGGGTCTTGTTTTTTATTCCAATCTGATAGCCTGTGTCTTTTGATTGGGGCATTTAGCCCATTTACACTCAGGGTAACTATTGAAAGATATGAATTTAGTGCCATTGTATTGCCTGTCAGGTGACTGTTACTGTATATTGTTTGTGTTCCTTTCTGGTCTATGTTGCTTTTAAGCTCTCTCTTTGCTTAGAGGACCCCTTTCAATATTTCTTGTAGGGCTGGTTTCGTGTTTGCAAATTCCTTTAGTTTTTGTTTGTCCTGGAAGCTTTTTATCTCTCCTTCAATTTTCAATGACAGCCTAGCTGGATATAATATTCTTGGCTGCATATTTTTCTCATTTAGTGCTCTGAATATATCCTGCCAGTCCTTTCTGGCCTGCCAGGTCTCTGTCGATAAGTCTGTTGCCAATCTAATGTTTCTACCATTGTAGGTTACAGATCTCTTCTCCCGAGCTGCTTTCAGGATTTTCTCTTTGTCTCTGAGACTCGTAAGTTTTACTGTTAGATGTCGGGGTGTTGACCTATTTTTATTGATTTTGAGAGGGGTTCTCTGTGCTTCCTGGATTTTGATGCCTATTTCCTTCCCCAAATTAGGGAAGTTCTCTGCTATAATTTGCTCCAATATACCTTCTGCCCCTCTCTCTCTTTCTTCTTCTTCTGGGATCCCAATTATTCTAATGTTGTTTCGTCTTATGGTATCGCTTATCTTTCGAATTCTACCCTTGTGATCCAGTAGTTGTTTATCTCTTTTTCTCAGCTTCTTTATTCTCCAACATTTGGTCTTCTATATCACTGATTCTCTCTTCCGCCTCATTATCCTAGCAGTTAGCGCCCCCATATTTGATTGCACCTTATTAATAGCCTTTTTCATTTTGACTTGGTTAGATTTTAGTTCTTTTATTTCTCCAGAAAGAGTTTCTCTAATAACTTCCATGCTTTTATCAAGCCCAGTAGTATCTTTAAAGTGATAATTCTGAACTCTAGATCCAACATCAGACTAATGTCCGTATTGAGTAGGTCCCTGGCAGTTGGTACTACCTCTTGTTCTTTTTGTTAAGGTGATTTTTTCCATCTTGTCATTTTGTCCAGAGGAGAACAGATGAATGAGAGAACAAAATGCTAACAGGGTAACAAGGTCCCCAGAAAATATATCCTCTAAACAAATCAGAAAAGACCTGAAGCAGGGGGAAAAGAAAGGGAAAGAAGGGGGAAAAGAAAGGGAAAGAAAGAAAAAAGAAATAGAAAAAAAAAAGAATAAGAAAAAGATACAAACAAACAAAAACAGAACAAAACAAAAAAAAAAAAAAACAGAATATGATCAAATATGCTCAGGCTGGTGCTTAGATAGTGCCACACACTAGATTTTGGGTGTATTTGGTCTGTTAGAAGAAAGTGCCTCCCAAATTTTAAAGAAAGAAAAACTTATATATGTACAAAAATAGGGTTGATATGATGAAGGAATGGAATATGACTGTAAAGGTGAAAATTATAAAAGATTTTATAAAAGGAATTGATAAGTTGTTTGAAAAAAGCAAGAAGGGGCGCCTGGGTGGCTCAGTTGGTTAAGCGACTGCCTTTGGCTCAGGTCATGATCCTGGAGTCCTGGGATCGAGTCCCGAATCGGGCTCCCTGCTCAGCAGGGAGTCTGCTTCTCCCTCTGACCCTCCCCCCTCTCATGCTCTCTCTATCTCATTCTCCCTCTCAAATAAATAAATAAAATCTTTTAAAAAAAATGAAAAAAGAAAGAAGAGGATTTTAAAAAAAAGAAAAAAAAGGGAGAGAATGTGATCAGGCAGGAGAGTAGAACAAAACCATACACTAGTGATTTAGGGTATATTTTGATGTGTTAGAAGAAACTATCAAAATTTTAAAGAGAGAACAACTTATATATATATGCCAAAAATAAGGGTAACTACTATGAAGGGATAGAATATGACTCTAAAAATGAAAAATAAAAATGTTTTTTAAAATAGGGATTGATAAGATGTTGGTTGAAAAAGGGAAAAAGAAAAATTCAAAAAAAAAATACAGTTAAAAAATTAACTTTGAAAGACTAAAGAATCATGGTAAAATAGCCATGGATTCTATGTGCATTATTCCCCTAGCGCTGGAGTTCTGCCGTTCTCATTGATCGGTAAACTTGGTCTTGGCGGGCTGTTCTTGCTGATCTTCTGGGGGAGGGGCCTGTTGCTGTGGTTCCCAAATGTCTTTGCCAGAGGTGGAATTGCCTCGCCCTTGCTGTTCCAGGCTAAGTAATCTGCTCGGGTTTGCTCTCAGGAGCTTTTGTTCCCTGCAAGCTTTCGGTACAGCTTTGGAGAAGGAGAGTGAAATGGTGGCCTCCCAATTTCCACCCCGGAGGAGCCGAGAACTCAGGCCCCACTCCTCAGTGCGCCCCCAGAGAAAAGCAGTCAGTCCCTCCCATCTCCCCGGTCTCTGGCCGCACTCCGTGCTCACCTGGCCTGTGACCGAGCATTTCTATCTCTGGCACCCGACTCGGTGTGGAGTCTCCAAACCCAGCTCATCCCTGTGGTGGGCTTCTGAGCTGCTCCTCCCGGGGGAGGAAGGGGAGTCTCCCCGGATCTGCCGATTGTTGGGTTCCTGCTGGAGGAACCGTGCCATGGATCACGGTTTATGGCAACCCCGAGCTGAGAGCCCACTCCTCGGCTCCATCTCTGCAGCCGGCTTCCCCGCTCTGATCCCTGGGAGCTCTGCCGCACTCAGGCACCCCCGGTATTTCTGTGACCCTGAGGGTCCTGAGACCACACTGTCCCACGAGGGTTCCACCCTATGGTTAGCCACTGGAGCGACGTCCCTCAGTAGAGCAGACTTCTAAAAGTTCCGATTTTGTGCTCCGTGGCTCTATCACTTGCCAGAAGCGGCTGATGGAGGCCCCTCCCCCACTCTCTATCCTCCCAAATATCACCTCGGATTCACTTCTCCGCACGTCCTACCTTCCAGAAAGTGGTCGCTTTTCTGTTCAGAGAGTTGTTGCTATTCTTTTCTTCGATCTCCTGTTGAGTTTGTAGGTGTTCAGAATGGTTTGATCCCTATCCAGCTGAATTCGTGAGACCAGATGAAATCCAGGTCTCCTACTCCTCCGCCATCTTGCTCCGCCCCCCAGAGAATATATTATTAAGGCAATAGTAGGTGAATCATTCCATAACTAGGAAAGGGAGATAGACACCTATCTTCAGAAATCACAGAGAATTCCAAACATGATGTATCCAAGGACTTCCACAACAAATACAAATAATTAAAATGTCTAAAGTTAAAGATAAAGAGAGAATTTTAAAACCAGCAAGAGAAATGCAAAAAGTTAGCTACAAAGCAAACCTCCATAAGGCTATCAGCTGATTTTTTTCAACAGAAACTTGCAAGCCAGATCTGTGAAAAATGTTGATGGTATTTTGGTTGAAATTGCACTGAATGTGTAGATTGCTCTAGGAAGCAAAGACATTTCAACAATGCTTATTCTTCCAATCCATGAAGATGGGATGCTTTTCCAACTCTTTCTGTCTTTCTCAATTTCTTTCATAAGTGTTCTGTAGTATCTAATGTACAGATAATTTGTCTCTGTAACAAACAATCCTAAAACTTGTATGGAAGCAGAAAAGACCCTGAATTTCCAGGGCAATATTGAAAAAGAAAACCAAAGCTGGAGGCATCACAACACCTGACGTTAAGTTGTTAGGAAGCTGTGATCAACAAGACAGCATGGTCCTGGCACAAAAACAGATGCATACATCGATGGAACAGAATAGACACCCAGAAATGGACCCTAAACTCTATGGTCAACTAATCTTCAACAAAGAAGGAAAAAATATCCAATGGAAAAGCAAGTGTCCCTTCAGTAAATGGTGTTGGGAAATTTGGACAGCTACGTGCAGAAGAATGAAACTGGAAAATTCTCTTACACCATGCACAAAGATAAACTCTAAGTGGAAGAAAGTTAAAGGTGAGAGAGGAATCCATTAAAATCTTAGAGGAGAAGGCAAGCAATAACCTCTTTGACATAGACCACAGCAACTTCTTGCAAGACGCATCTCTAGAGGCAAGGGAAACAGAAGCAAAATTGAACTACTAACACTTCATCAAAATTAAAACCTGCACAGCAAAGGAAACAGTCAACAAAACTAAAGGGCAACCCACAGAATGGGAGAAGATAATTTACAAATGGCATACACATAAAAGTCTGGTATGCAAGATCTACAAAAAACTTGTCAAACGCAACACTCAAAATAACCTAGGCAAGAAATGGGCGGAAGACATGAACAGAAACTTCTCCAAAAAAGATATACAAATGGCCAAGAGACTCATGAAAAAATATTCAACATCATTAGCCATCAGGGGAATTCAAATCAAAACCACATTGTGATACCACCTTATACCAGTTAGAATGTCAAAAATTAATAAGACAGGAAACAACAAGTGTTGGCAAGGATATGGAGAAAGGGGAAACCTCTTTCATTGTTGGTGGGAATGCAAACTGGTACAGTCACTCTGGAAAACAGTGTGGAGGCTCCTCAAGACGCTAAAAGTAGAGCTAGCCTATGATCCAGGAATTGAACTACTAGGTATTTAACCCAAAGAAACAGATGTAGAGAAAAGAAGAGGCACATGCACCACAATGTTCATAGAAGCAATGTCCACAATAGCTAAACTGTGGAAGGAGCCAAGATGCCCTTCAACAGATGAATGGATAAAGAAGATGTGGTCCATATATACAATGGAATATTATTCAGCCATCAGAAAGTATGAATACCCATCATTTGCATCAACATGGATGGAACTGGAGGGGATTATGCTAAGTGAAATAAGTCAAGCAGAGAAAGACAATTATCATATGGTTTCACTTATTTGTGGAACATGAGGAATAGCACAGAGGACCACAGGGGAAGGGAGGGAAAACTCAATGGGAAGAAATCAGAGAGGGAGACAAACCATGAAAGACTCTGGGCTCCGGGAACCAAACTGAGGGGTACAGAAGGGAGGGGGTGGGGGATGGCATAACCATGTGTGGGGTATTAAGGAGGGCACATGTTGTGATGAGCATTGGGTGTTACACGCAACTAATGAAACGTTGAACACTGCATCAAAAACTAATGTACTATATGCTGGCTAACTGAACATAATTTAGAAAAGAAAAAAATAATTAATTAGAAAGATATAGTGACCATGGTGCTGATCGCAGCATTATTTATAAGAGACAAGACATGGACACAACCTAAGTGTCCATCAATACACAGATGGCTAAAGGGGATGTGGTACACACAAATCGCACACGTACATAATGGAATATTACTCAGACATAACACAAGGATGAGTTCATGCCATTTGAGACAATATGGATAGATATAGAGGGTGTTATGCTAAGTGAAACAAATCAGACCGAGAAAGAAAAATACCCTATCATTCCACTCATAAGTGGAATCTAGAAAAAATGAATAAAAATAAATCGAGAATAAGACTTATAAATGCAGAAAAGACACTGATGCCTGCCAGGGGGTAAGGGGGTGGGGGGGTGGGCAAAATGAGTGATGAAGAGTGGAAGACATAGGCTTCCAACCATGGAATGAAGACATCACAGAATAAAAGGTACAGCATAAGGAATGCAGTCAGTGATATTTTTTTATATGTTTGTAATGGAAACACCTGTAGCTACAATTGTGGTGAAAATAGCATAATGCATAAAGAGTCAAATCACTATGTTGTGTACCAGAAGCTAATGTAACATAGTGTGTCAATTTTATTCAAATGTAAAAACAATAATAAATTAATTAATAGATTAATTAATTAATAAAAGAGTATAAATAAATAAGAAACATAATGACTTCTGATAAGACCTATTCTCTAAACCATCACATTTGGGTTTAGAGTACAGATCCTAGCAACTTGGGGGAACACAGTTGAATCCATAGTTTAGAGCAAGGGCACACTAGGGAAATCAAAATCCTGAGATCTTTTGAGAGCTGTTGGTTGCAGAGTCTGAGCTGAGACAAGGGGACACTATTTTATAATGAAGTATCCTTCTCTTTACACTCGAACCATATGGGAAATATGTGCTACCCATCACATTTACCTTTGCTTTTTGGATAGACCTCCAGGTTCCCTGTTCAGGATTAATGCTTTCATCAGAGAAATACTAACAGTTCCTCTAAACCAAAAACTAGACCTGCCAGTAAATGTTTTGAGCTCCTCATGCCAGCACGTTGCTTGTGGGCAAATGTCAAACTTCTCTGTATATATACACTGGAAGGACACTACATATTTTTTGAACTGGTCATTCCTGCTAGATGTTTCTTGTGCACTCCACCACATGATCCACACACACTGTGCTACAGGGGCCAACCTGTGTGAATGGCATCCAAGAGTCCCCTTCTCTCTGACTTCTGATGGAGTGTAGCTCATGGAGTATACTTTACATGATTGTGTGCTCTTATCCCCTTTTCTTTACAGGACTGAAGTACATGTTGTTCCAGCAATCAGGGAGTGCAAGCATTGATCTTGGTTGAGGAAAATTGCCTAGCCTGAGGTCATGATCCCTTCCTGGTGGCAGGCCCCATTCAATGAGGACTTCTGTGGGGCCCTATTGCAGGAACACATGGAAAGGCCATCTCAGAACTCCACTGCTGAGAACTTGGTTAGGTGTGCCTCCCAGTTCAACATCTCCCTGCGCCCAATTCTGCTTCCTTTATTGCATGGGTGTTGATCCTTAGAATACTCCTCAATGAACCTCCTGCATGCCAGTATCATTCTTCCAACTGTGCCTCTTGGGGTTGGTTAAAAAAGTGTGATATTTCTTTCTTTTGCTTCCTTCCTGCTGGTTTGTGGCTTCCTGTATCTGCTGTTTGGCTGGGTCAAAGCACCTGTTGTAAGGTGTTTTCCACACAGCCTGTCTAGGGGTAGTCTAGAATCTTCTCTATCCCTGAAGGCTTTCAGGAATCGTGGTGGCAAAACTTGCTCTTGCTAAAATGGAGGTCTGTTATAACCTCATGGTTTCCCGCTATTATGCTCACACACTTATAAATAGTCCTAAATTATGCTCAATTTAGATGCCCAGGTGCATTGTAATTTCACTGTAATTTTCTTTTAGAGTTTTGAGTGGTATGTGCCTTTCCTCCTCTGACATGAAGCTTATCTGTTCCTCATTCTCCTGTCCCCTGGGAATCTGCAGCACATTTGATCTACATAGCACACAGTCTATTTGCCCCATCGGACAGTGGCACCCTGTTTTACTAGAACACTGTTGACAGTCGTTTGGCCTGAGGTCAAAACAAAAAATACGAATATTTACTGAAAAGTATTTTTTCACTCTTGCAGAAAGTCTTACTTGAAACTTAATATACTACGTGTTATAATGTACTTCTCAGACTTAGCTAGGAGACTGTAGTTTTTCCCAGAAAATAGTATAGCTTGACTTAATGTAGAGTTCACTTACGTGGACAATAATATTCTAAATGAGAGTAGGATTTGTCACTTTGATAAGATTCAACATCCAAAGGCAGAAGTATAACTAAAATCTACAATGTGCTCCCCTCCTAAACAAATAAATGACACTTCTTGCATCTCACACGGATTAAGCAATTATATCATTTTCACATTTGGTAGAGGCAGCATTTTCCATGAACAATTCCATGAGATTTTTTTTTAATTTTATAATTATGGAATGTGATCCTTATATATATATTGTTTCTGAAAGTTATTTAAATTCCAGTTAGTTAACATACAGTGCAGTATTAGTTTCAAGTGCACAGTAACATGATTCAACACCTCCATACAACACCTGGTGCTCATCACAAGTGCCTCCTTCCGCCCCATCACCTATTCTTATGTACATATTCTTAGGCAAGCCAAGGCAAATAGCAGGGTAAAAATGTAACCAAGTACCAAGTTTTGCTTGGAAACCTAAAATATATAGTACAAACAATAACAAATTATTTGAAAACAATCCATATGGAATCAAACCGGAGAGTGCTTGACAGAATAAATGCATTCTGGTTTCTTGGTGCTATTATCATAGATTTTATAACTTACCTGGAAACATAAAAGAAAGTGAAATCATAAAGATACAAGCTAACTTATAGTACAGAAATTGAATCATACTTAATTAGAAAAAATAGCTAAATCCTATCACGGGCTTCTTTATTTTAATTACCGTCTTTGACAAAAGTTAATCTTCCAATATTGCACTCTGTAATCTCCGCCATCAACGTTTTAACAAGTAGTGCAAGTATCACTTTAATTCACTATTTTTTATTTAAATTTTTTTATTGTTATGTTAATCCCCATACATTACATCATTAGTTTTAGATATAGTGTTCCATGATTCATTGTTTGTGCATAACACCCAGTGCTCCATGCAGAACGTGCCCTCCTCAATACCCATCACCAGGCTAACCCATCCTCCCAACCCCCTCCCCTCTAGAACCCTCAGTTTGTTTTTCAGAGTCCATCGTCTCTCATGGTTCTTCTCCCCCTCCGATTTCCCCCCCTTCATTCTTCCCCTCCTGCTACATTCTTCTTCTTCTTTTTTTCTTTCTTAACATATATTGCATTATTTGTTTCAGAGGTACAGATCTGAGATTCAACAGTCTTGCACAATTCACAGCGCTTACCAGAACACATACCCTCCCCAGTGTCCATCACCCATAATTCACTATTTTTAAATCATTCCTTTTCATGGAAACTATTTACATTTTACATTTGCTTGCAGGTGATTATCTCTTATTTATTTTTTCTTTAAAGATTTATTTATTCATTTCAGAGTGAGAGAGTGAGCGATCAGGGGACAGACAAAGGAAGAGGGAGAGAGAATCTCCAGCAGACTCTGCACTGAGTGTGGAGCCCAACGTGGGTTCTGATCCCATGACCCTGAGATCATGACCTGAGCCAAAACCAGAGTCTGAGGCTTAACTGACTGCACCACCCAGATGCCCCTCTCTTATTTTAATTTTAATGAATCAGTAGTTTCTGAAAGAATGTAGGAATCTGGGATTCTTTAAAATCTTTGAAAATTAAATATTTTTTTGTCATCCAAAGATTCAGACTTATGCAGGTCTGCTATTCTAATAAGATAGTAATTTTAGCAAAAGATGTCAATAGGCCACACCCCTTCAGAGGGCACTCTAGACACTGATGTGAGTGAGTTTGATGCTGCCAGACTATAAGGTCCTTCCTTCTCCCAAAATACATTAGGATGACCCTGCTCAGAGGGGATACAGTTCCAGCCTGTGGAAGTCATCATTTTTATCTATGTGAGTAGGTCATAGTCATCTTTAATATTTAGTAATTTATTTATCAGTCTGAACTCCACAAAATCCAAATTTACATTACATGTAGTTTTACAAATAAAATTATTTATCTATCCCACAATATGAAAAAATAAAACTTATGCTAGCTAGCATCAGGTAAAATCCTTGCAGTAAATTATAAATTCAGTCACATAAATGATATAGCTGTTATTATATTATTTTTAACAGAACAGATTGATCATCCCAATATTCTGAGGGGGAAAAATATAGCTTTTAATTAAGTTTGGTCAAAAAGGATCAGAAAAATACATCAGGAATATTATCAGTGTGCTCTAAATTTTCTGTAATTACACTGATGATAAAAGAGGAGTATTTATACTCTATTATCATTGAAAATGGATTATTTTATAACTTAAAGATATCAAATTTCAGCACCATTCTAAGTAAAAGACTGAAAACAGAAGAATGATAGCTGTTTTAAACCATAGAGAAATAACATTATTTTCAGAATACTACACTTTGCAATTCCTACGTTACTTAGTGTTTAACTCACTTTCTTTCACTTAATGACATTTTAGATATTTTATTTGCAGGATGAGTTAATTCCTCATCAGAATTCTGAAACCCTTTGTAGGCATAGTCAATTAGTTAGAATTATCATGAAGTATCTTTGTGTAACTTTACTAACATTTTAATGTGTGAAAATTGTGTCTTTGTATAATATTGAGATAATAGTTAGGAATTTTAATACAGCAAATAGTTTAACATTTTTATTACTTGGAAAAAATATAATTTACTACCACTGATCTTATTTAACTGACACCTTTAGTTGATTTTACTAGTAAATACTATAAACAACATGTTGAATAGACTATTAGATCCTTGATGATGATTTTTTATACATATATTTCACCTTAAAAGAATACATAGATATATAACCTATCTCCATTCAAAAGTTAAACACTACTAATTTCAAATTAAAAAGAAACCCAAAATTATAAACTTCACAAGAAAAAGTATCATAAGAAAAAGTATTTGCTAAATGTAATAATAAATTTAACTTTTATAATGACTCTCTAAATGAATCTCTCTTGAATGTTGTAAAGGGGAAAAAACTAGCTCAAATTGCTATAATATTAAGCTATATGTATTCACAATATAAAAATTTAAAAAAACATCAATAATCCCCTTAAAATTATCTTTAAATATACAATTGAAGTGAATGATAGCAGCCTAAATGTCCATCGATGGATTGAGTTAATAAAGGAAATATATATAGATACAAAGGGATACTATTCAACCTAGAACAGAAGGATATTCTGACACATATTACAGTATGAATGAATGTTGACAACATGAATTTAAGTGAAAGAAGCCAATCACAAAAAAATAATTTCTGTGTAATCCCACTAATCTAAAGATCCTATAGTAGTCAAATGTATAGAGCCAGAATAGCAGAATGGTGGTTGCTAGTTCCCAGGGATGGAGAAACAGAAAATCATTTTTTAATGGGTACAGAGTTTTTGTTATAGATTGCGAAGGGTCCTGGAGTTATATATTGATCATGGTACAGAATAATGTGAACATACATAATGCCACTGTAGTGACAGTTATTTAAAAATAGGTAATATGATAGCAAAAGTTATTTTAAGAAACTTACCCAACACTTGGCATTTATCAAATTACAGATTGACTTGTAACAAGTTTTAAGTTTTATCATTTTTCAAGAATGAGAGTTTGGAATAATGGAAATAAGAATTCTTCAAGTCAGGGAAATGAGTTAGGAGGGTTTTGATGTCCTTCAGGAAAGCAATAGAGAGATCCATAATTATGGAGTTCATACAGTTACTAGGTGGGCAGAGTGCAAGTGTTACAGATAGGAGGGTGTGCAGATAACAAAGTTTTGGGAAATGCAGTGAGGAGAAAGAGTGTTTCTATAATGTATAACTTTGAAACAACCAACTACAACCCTGAAGTAGAATACTGCCAGTACAATGATGATGCTCAAGGGATGGAGTTAGGGATTGAGTGAGCTTTTTGCACTGTCTTCTCTGTCTTGATTGGCATTCCAGTTCTGAAAGCATATGTAAATTGTGGGCAAATAGAATGACCAAAGAAGAGGCTGACTCTTGCCATGCCATTTCATTGAATTAGAATGTATCCTCGATATTGAATTAGCACCTTCATCTCTTCAAGTATGATCCTATTCATTCAACAAGGTACAACAGCTTCCAGAGTAGCAGAAGAGGGGTGAAAATGCCTTTATAGCTTTAGATTCACTTGGGACTGAAGAAGAAATGAATTTATCTCTGTATTGGGACTAATAAGTTTTATGTTCTCATTTCCCCCCAAAAGATCACGTCTCTGTGATTTTCAGGAGAAACAGTATCATTACACAAAATCCCTTTATATAGTTAATGAAATGTCACATTTAATACATAGTCTTGTGTTGGGGAACATATTCTAAGAAGGTAATCCTTTTATTCAGTTTATAATTTGATAAAGTCAAACTAAATACACTAACAATTCCAAATTAAGTTATGTTTCTATCTACAGATTAATTCCTTCTAGTCCCTACACCTTAGAATATAAATGCTCTTCTTTGGAACGTAAAAATGCCTTCCCAGATTAATCAATATCAGGAAAATTATCCAATTCTGGTTGGTTTCAAAACATTATGATGTATGAGAAATGCATAACCCTCATTAATAAGTACATTCATTTTATATTGCTGAACACATTGATTTAATTCAGCTGCTAAGAATGTTGATTATCCATGATGAAAGCAAACACAAATGTAAATGACAAACTGAATATTTTACTTCTCCATTATTTTGGTATCAGATAGCACAAGACCAGCTGACAACCTCTTTCAATTTATCAAGAAATTTTATTCATTATGCCAATTAATCAAACTAAAGCCAAGAAGTGCTTATACTGAATATTTAAAGAAAAAAGTTTAAATTAATTTTATGCCCAAATTACAAAACTTTGCAAATCTCAAATGAAGCATTTGGAATACATTTCACCATTTTCTCACAAATTATTTTCATGAAAGTGTAATTGAAATAGAGCGTTGTAAATGATGAAAACTCTGTCATCTATTTCTTGATTTGCAGTGTCACTCTTGTTTGAAATCATGAACATTTGGAACGCCACCTCAAATTTCATTCTCCTAGGACTCTTTAACCACACAGGAGCCCACCTATTTCTCTTTGTGATGGTTCTGACAATAGCCTTCAGCTCTCTAGTAGGGAATGCCCTCATGATCCTCCTGATTCACCAGGATGCCCGGCTCCACACACCTATGTACTTCTTATTGAGTCAACTCTCCCTCATGGACATGATGCTGGTCTCCACCGTTGTGCCCAAAATGGCAGCTGACTACTTGACTGGCCAGAAGTCCATCTCCCCTGCTGGCTGTGGGTTGCAGATCTTTATCTTCCTCACTTTGGGAGGGGGTGAATGCTTCCTCTTAGCAGCCATGTCCTATGACCGCTATGTGGCTGTTTGCCACCCACTGAGATACCCCGTTCTCATGAGCTGGCAATTATGCCTGAGAATGGCTGTGGGGTCTTGGTTCCTGGGGGCAGCTGATGGGCTCATGCAGGCTGCTGCTACCCTGAGCTTCCCATTTTGCAATACACATGAGATCAATCATTTCTTCTGTGAGGCCCCTACTCTGGTGCATTTAGCTTGTGCTGACACAGTTGTTTTTGAGTATGTGATGTACATCTGCATGTATTAATGCTCCTGGTCCCATTTTCTCTCATCCTGATTTCCTATAGTCTCATCCTTGCTGCAGTTCTCGAGATGCGTTCTAGAGAGGCCCGCAAGAAGGCTTTTGCCACCTGTTCCTCACATCTCTGTGTGGAGGGACTCTTTTATGGAGCTGCTGTTTTTATCTACATGAGACCCAAATCCTATAGGTCAGCTAATCATGATAAAATAGTATCAGTGTTCTATACTATCTTCACCCCAGTGTTGAACCCCATTATCTATGGTCTGAGAAACAGTGAAGTGAAGGGAGCCCTGAGAAAGTGTATGAGTCAGTGTGCTACCTTAAGTCATGACTAAGATTACATTGATTTGCCCCAAATTTCAAGCTTGTAGAAAACTGATTGTGGGACATTTCCTAGAGAAAAGTTATATATGCATTATATCTGTCAGTGTTACCATTTTCCTTTGGAAAACAGATACAACTGTTTATTTCACATTCTTTCATGTATAATAATTTTACTGTATTTTAAAAATTGTTTATTTTTATCAAGGTTTTATTTAAATTCAAGTTAGATAACATACGGTGAAATAATACTGTCAGGTGTAGTGCTTAGTGATTCAAAACTGACATTGAACATTCAGTGTTCATCACAAGTGCACTGGTCAATCTGCACCAACTATTTAACCCATCTGCCCCCAACTTCCCATCCAGTTACCTTCAGGTTGTTCTGTGTAGTTATAAGTATGTTCCCTGGTTTGCCTCTGTTTTGCTTTTATTTTCTTTCTATTTTGTTTCTTAAATTCCCCTTAAGATTGAAATCATATGGTATTTGTCTTTCTCTGACTGACATACTTTCCTTTGCATAATACTCTCTAGGTCAATCCACATTCTTCCAAATGGCAAGATTTCATTCTTTTTATGGCTGAGGAGTATTCTACCTCTTCTTTATCCATTCATGAATTGATGGACTTTTGAGCTGATTCTGTAATTTGAATATTGTTGATAATATTGTTATAAACATTGGGGTTCATGTATCTCTTTGAATCAGTATTTTTGTATTATTTCGGTAAATTCTGAGTCATGCAATTGCTGGGTTGTACGGCAGTTCCATTTTTAACTTTTTGTGGAACCTTCATACTGTTTTCCTGTGTGGCTGCATCAGCTTGCATGCCCACTAACACCGTAACGGTTTTCTCTTTCTCCACATCCTCACCAATATCTGTTGTTTCCTGTATTGTTAATTTCAACCCTTCTGATAGTTGTGAGGTGATAAGTCATTGGAGTTTTGATTTGTATTTCTGTGATGATGAGTGATTGTATCTTTTCATGTGTCTATCGGATCTCTATATATCCTCTTTGGAAATATGTCTAATCATGTATTCTGCTTCTTTATTAACTAGATTTTTTTTCCTGGGGGCGGTGCTGACTTTGGTAAATTC
This sequence comes from Halichoerus grypus, assembly GCF_964656455.1. Taxonomy (NCBI): domain Eukaryota; kingdom Metazoa; phylum Chordata; class Mammalia; order Carnivora; family Phocidae; genus Halichoerus; species Halichoerus grypus. Next base: position 146,877,905 of record NC_135713.1, on the reverse strand, counting down.
TTTATAGATTTTGGTAGATTTTGGATATTAACCCTTTATCAGATATTCCATTTGCAAATAACTTCCCCCATTCTGTAGGCTGCCTTTTACGTTTGTTGATAGTTTCCATCACTGTGCCAAACCTTTTTATCTTGATGAAGTCCCAATAGTTTATTTTTGCTTTTGTTTCCCTGCTTGAGGAGAAAGATCTAGTAAGCAGTTGCTATGGCTGATGTCAAAGAGGTTACTGCCTGTGCTGTTCCTCAAGATCTTGGTGGTTTCTTGTCTTACATTTAAGTCTTTCATCCATTTTGAATTTATATTTGTGGATGGTGTAAGAAAATGGTTCATTTTTGGTTTTTTGCATGTTGCTGTCCTGTTTTCCTGGCACCATATGTTGAATTGACTGTCTTCTTTCTATTGGATAAGTTTTCCCTGTTTTGTCGAAAATTACTTATATAATTGTTATAAACTTATGTATATATATATACATAAGCCAAAGGCAGACGCTTAAATATATATATGACTTGAGCCAAAGGCAGACGCTTAAATATATATATGTATTTATATATAACCATATAGTTGAGGGTCCATTTCTGAGTTTTCTGTTTTGTTCCATTGATCTATGTGTCCGTTTCTATGCCAGTACTATACTGTCTTGACTATATCTTTCTAATACAGCTTGATCCGGAATTGCAATGCCTCCATCTTTGCTTTTCTTTCTCAACATTGCTTTGGCTATTTGGGGTCTTTTCTGGTTCCATAAAAATTATAGAATTGTTTGTTCTAGCTCTGTGGAAAATGCTGCTGGTATTTTGAAAGGGATTGCATTAAATGTGTTGATTTCTTGGGTAGTATAGACATTTTAACAACGTGTGTTCTGATCTATGTGCATGGAATGTTTTTCCATTTCTTTGTGTCCTATACAACTTCTTTCATAAGTGTTCTATAGTTTTTTGAGTACAGATATTTTACATCTTTAGTTAGGTTTATCCCTAGGTATCCTATTGTTTTGGGTGCAATTGCAAATGGGATCATCCCTTTATTTCTTTTTCTGGTGCTTCATTATTGGTGTATAGAAATGCAACAGATTTCTGTACATTGATTTTATATCTTGCAACGTGGGTGAATTCATGTATTAGTTCTAGCAAATTATTAGAGGAGTCTTTCACATTGTCTACCTAGAGTATGATGTCATCTGCAAGTAGTGGAAGTTTGACTTATTCCTTCTGAATTTGGATGCCTTTTCTTTCTTTTTGTTTTCTGATTGTTAATGCTAAGTTTTCCAGGACTATGTTAAATAGTAATGGTGATAGTGGACACTCCTTTCTTGTTTCTGACCATAGAGGAAAAGCCCTCAGGTTTTCTCCATTGGGATAATACCAGCTGTGGATCTTTCATATATGGCCTTTATGATTTTGAGGTATAGTCTCTCTATACCTACTTCGTTGGTGTTTTTTTTTTTTGTCAAGAACTGATGCTGTATTTTTTCTAATGCTTTTTTCTGCATCCATTGATAGTATAATACGGTTCTTATCTTTCTTTAGTGTTGTGTTGTATCATGTTCATTTATTTTCAAATATTGTACCACCCCTGGAGCCTAGGAATAAATCTCCCTTGATCATGGTCAATATGTTATTAATGTACTGTTGGAATTGATTTGATAGGGTTTTTTGTTTGTTTGTTTTAATTTTTTTGAGAAATTTTGCATCCATATTCATCAGGGATATTGGCCTATAATTCCCCTTCTTTTTATTAAATATTTTATTTATTTATTTGACAGAGAGAGAGACAGGATAGAGGGAAAACAAGCAGGGGGAGTGGGAGAGGGAGAAGCAGGCTTCCCACTGAGCAGGGAGCCTAATGTGGGGCTCAATCACAGGATCCTGGGATCACGACTTGAGCCAAAGGCAGACGCTTAATGACTGAACCACCCAGGCGCCTCTACAATTCTCTTTCTTAGTAGGGTATTTGTCTGCTTTTGAAATCAAGGTAATGCTGGTCTCATAGAATGAGTTTGGAAATTTCCTTCCATTACTATTTTTTGGAACTGCTAGAAAGAATAGGTATTAAGTGTTCTTTAAATATTTTGTAGAATTTCCCTGGGATGTCATCTGGCCCTGGACTTTTGTTTGTTGGGATGTTTTCTTTTTTTCTTGTTGTTGTTGTTGTTCTTGGGAAATTTTTGATTACTGTCTCAAAATTTTTGCTGGTAAAGGGTCTGTTCAAATTTTCTATTTCTTCTGGTTTCAGTTTTGGTAGTAGGTATCTGTCTAAGAATATTGAGGAGTGGGCTCTCAGCTTGGGGTTGCCATAAACTGTGATCCATGGCAGGGTCGGGCCACTGCTCTTCCAGCAGGGACCCAAAAAGCAGAAGATCCGAGGAGACATCCTTTCCTCCCCGGAAGAAGCAGTGTGGGACTGCTCCGCAGGACTTTTCTGCCTTTGGAGACTCCACACAGGGTTGTGTGCCAGAAATAGAAATGTTCGGTCACAGGCTGGGTGAGCACAGAGTGGGACCAGAGACCAGGGAGACAGGAGTGATTGCTTTTCTCTGGGGGCGCACAGAAGAGTGGGGCCCCGAGTTCTCAGTTCCTCCATGGTGGAGATTGGGAGGCTGCCATATTCACTCTCACCCTCCAAAGCTGTACCGAAAGCTTGCAGGGAACAAAATCTCCCGAGAGCAAAACTGAGCAGATTACTTAGCCCACCCTGGCAAGGGCGGGGAAAATCCTACTAGGGCAAAGACATTTGAGAATCACTGCAACAGGCCCCTCCCCTAGAAGATCAGCAAGAACAGCCAGCTAAGACCAAGTTTACTGATCAATGAGAACAGCACAGCGCCAGCACTAGGGGAATACTGCACATAGAATTCATGGCTTTTACCCCAAGATTCTTTAGTCTTTCAAAGTAAATTTTTTTAACTTTCTTTTTTTTTTAATTTTTCTTTTTCCCTTTTTCAACCAACATCTTATCAATCCCTATTTTAAAAAATCTTTTTTATTTTTCATTTTTAGAGTCATATTCTATCCCTTCATAGTAGTTAACCTTATTTTTGTTATATACATATAAGTTGTTCTCTCTTAAAAATTTTGGGATACAGTTTCTTCTAATAGACCAAAATATACACTAAATCTCTTGTGTATGGCTTTGTTCTAGTCTCCTGCCTGATCATATTCTCTCCCTTTTTTTTTTCTTTAAATCCTCTTCTTTCTTTTTTCAACCAACGTGTTATCTTATCAATTCCTTTTATAAAGTCTTTTATAATTCTCACTTTTACAGTCATATTCCATCCCTTCATCATATTTACCCTTATTTTTGTACATATGTAAGTTTCTCTTTCTTTAAACTTTTGGGAGGCACTTTCTTCTAACAGACCAAAATACACCCAAAATCTAGTTTATGGCACTGATCTATGCACCAACCTGATGATATTAGATCATATTCTATTTTGTTTGTTTGTTGCTTTACTTGTTTCTTTTATCTTTTCCTTTTCCTTTTTTCTTTCTTTCCCTTTCTTTTCCCCCGATTTCTGGTCTTTTCTGATGTGTTTAGTGTATATTTTTCTGGGATCGTTGTTACCCTGTTAGCATTTTGTTCTCTCATTCATCTATTCTCCTCTGGAAAAAAATGTCAGGAAGGAAAAAAATCACCTCAAAAAAAAAAAGGACAGGAGGCAGTACCGACTGCCAGGGACCTAATCAATATGGACATTAGTAAGATGTCAGAACTAGAGTTCAGAATTTCGATTTTAAAGATACTAACTGGGCTTGAAAAAAGCATGGAAGATATTAGAGAAACCCTGTCTGAAGAAATAAAAGAACTAAAATCTAAACAAGTTGAAATAAAAAAGGCTATTAATGGGGTACAATGAAAAATAGAGGCTCTAACTGCTAGGATAAATGAGGAAGAAGAGAGAATTAGTGATATAGAAGACCAAATGATGGAAAATAAAGAAGCTGAGAAAAAGAGAAATAAACAACTATGGGATCACAAGTGCAGAATTCGAGAGATAAGTGATACCATAAGATGAAACAACATTAGAATAATTGGGATCCCAGAAGAAGAAGAAGAGAGAGGGGGGCAGAAGGTATATTGGAGCAGATTATGCAGAGAACATCCCTAATTTGGGGAAGGAAACAGGCATCAAAATACAGGTGGCACAGAGAAGCCCCCTAAAAATCAATAAAAATAGGTCAACACCCCGACATCTAATAGTAAAACTTACAAGTCTCAGAGACAAAGAGAAAACCCTGAGAGCAGCTCACAACAAGAGATCTGTTACCTACAATGGTAGAAACATTAGATTGGCAACACACTTATCACAGAGACCTGGCAGGTCAGAAAGGACTGGCATGTTTTATTCAGAGCACTAAACGAGAAAAATATGCAGCCAAGAATACTATATCCAGCTAGGCTGTCATTGAAAATAGAAGGAGAGATAAAAAGCTTCCAGGACGAGAAAAAATTAAAGGATTTTGCAAACACAAAACGAGCCCTACAAGAAATATTGAAAGGGGTCTTCTAAGCAAAGAGAGAGCCTAAAAGTAACATAAACCAGAAAGGAACACAGACAATATACAGTAACAGTCACCTTACAGGCAATACAATGGCACTAAATTCATATCTTTCAATAGTTACCCTGAATGTAAATAGGCTAAATGCCCCAATCAAAAGACACAGGCTATCAAATTGGATTAAAAAACAAGACCCATCGATATGCTGTCTGCAAGACACTCATTTTAGACCCAAAGACACCCCCAGATGCAAAGTGAGGGGGTGGAAAACCATTTACCATGCTAATGGACACCAAAAGAAAGCTGGGGTGGCAATCCTTATATCAGACAAATTAGATTTTAAACCAAAGACTGTAATAAGAGAAGAGGAAGGACACTATATCCTACTTAAAGGGTCTATCCAACAAGAAGATCTAACAATTGTAAATATCTATGCCCCTAACATGAGAGCAGCCAATTATATAAGCCAATTAACAACAAAAGCAAAGAAACACATCGACAACAATACAATAATAGTGGGGGACTTTAACAACCCCCTCACTGAAATGGACAGATCATCTAAGCAAAAGATCAACAAGGAAATAAAGACTTTAAATGACACACTGGACCAAATGGACTTCACAGACCTAGTCACAACATTCCATTCCAAAGCAACACAATACACATTCTTGTCTAGTGCCCAAGGAACATTCTCCAGAATAGATCACATCCTAGGTCACAAATGACATCTCAACTGGTACCAAAAGATTGGGATCATTCCCTGCCTATTTTCAGACCACAATGCTTTGAAACTAGAACTCAATCACAAGAGGAAAGTCAGAAAGAACTCAAATACATGGAGGCTAAAGAGCATCCTACTAAACAAAGAATGGGTCAACCAGGAAATTAAAGAAGAATTTAAAAAATTCATGGAAACCAATGAAAATGAAAACACAACTGTTCAAAATATTTGGGATACAGCAAAGTCAGTCCTAAGAGGAAAGTATATAGCAATACAAACCTTTCTCAAGAAACCAGAAAAGTCTCAAATACGCAACCTAACCCTACCCCTAAAGGAGCTGGAGAAAGAACAGAAAATAAAGCCTAAACCCCACAGGAGAAGAGAAATAATAAAGATCAGAGCAGAAATCAATGAAATAGAAACCCAAATGAACAGTAGAACAGATGAATGAAACTAGGAGCTGATTCTTTGAAAGGATTAATAAGGTCAATAAAACCCTGGCCAAACTTATAAAAAAGAAAAGAGAAATGACCCAAATCAACAAAATCATGAATGAAAGAGGAGAGATCACAACCAACACCAGAGAAATACAAACAATTCTAAGAACATATTATGAGCAACTCTATGCCAGCAAATTAGATAATCTGGAAGAAATGGTTGCATTCCTAGAGATGTATCAACTACCCAAACTGAACCAGGAAGAAAGAGAAAACCTGAACAGACCTATAACCACTAAGGAAATTGAAGCAGTCATCAAAAATCTCCCAAAAAACAAAAGCGCAGGGCCAGATGGCTTCCCAGTGGAATTCTACCAAACATTTCAAGAAGAATCAATACCTATTCTTCTGAAACTCTTCCAAAAAATAGAAACGGAAGAAAACTTCCAAACTCGTTTTATGAGGCCACAATTACCTTGATCCCCAAACCAAAGACCCCATCAAAAAACAGAATTACAGACCAATATCCTTGAGGAACATGGATGCAAAAATTCTCACCAAAAGTCTAACCAATAGGATCCAGCATACATTAAAAGGATTATTCCCCACGACCAAGTGGGATTTATCCCTGGGCTGCAAGGTTGGTTCAACATCCGTAAATCAATCAATGTGATACAATACATTACTGAAAGAAAGAACAAGAACCATATGATCCTCTCAATAGAGGTAGAAAAAGCATTTGACAAAGTACAGCATCCTTTCTTGATTCAAACTCTTCAGACTATAGGGATAGAGGGTACATACCTCAATATCATAAAAGCCATCTATGAAAAACCCACAACGAATATCACTCTCAATGGGGAAAACCTGAGAGCTTTCCCCCTAAAGTCAGGAACGCGGCAAGGATGTCCACTTTCACCACTGCTATTCAGCATAGTACTGGAAGTCCTAGTCACAGCAATCAGACAACAAAAAGAATTAAAAGGCATCCAAATCAGCAAAGAAGAAGTCAAACTCTCACTCTTTGCAGATGATATGCTACTTTATGTGGAAAACCAAAAGACTCCACCCCAAAACTGCTAGAACTCATACAGGAATTCAGTCAAGTGGCAGGATATAAAATCAATGCACAGAAATCATTGACATTCCTATACAGCAACAACAAGAGAGAAGAAAGAGAAATTAAGGAGTTCATCCCATTTACATCGCACCCAAAACCATAAGATACCTAGAAATAAATCTAACCAAAGAGGCAAAGGATCTGTACTCAGAAAACTATAAAATACTCATGAAAGAAATTGAGGAAGACACAAAGAAATGGAAAAACGTTCTATGCTCATGGATTGGAAGAACAAATATTGTGAAGATGTCAATGCTACCTAGAGCAATCTACACATTCAATGCAATCCCCATCAAAATACCATCCACTTTTTTCAAAGAAATGGAACAAATAATCCTAAAATATGTATGGAACCAGAAAAGACCCCGAATAGCCAGAGGAATCTTGAAAAAGAAAAGCAAAGTTGATGGCATCACAATTCCGGACTTCCAGCTCTACTACAAAGCTGTCATCATCAAGACAGTATGGTACTGACACAAAAACAGACACATAGATCAATGGAACAGAATAGAGAGCCCAGAAATGGACCCCCAACTCTATGGTCAACTAATTTTTGACAAAGAAGGAAAGAATGTCCAATGGAAAAAAGACAGTCTCTTCAACAAATGGTGTTGGGAAAATTGGACAGCCACATGCAGAAGAATGAAACTGGACCATTTCCTTACAGCACACACAAAAACAGACTCAAAATGGTTGAAAGATCTAAATGTGAGACAGGAGTGCATCAAAATCCTAAAGGAGAACACAGGCAGTAACCTTTTCATCCTCAGCCACAGCAACTTCTTCCTAGAAACATCGCCAAAGGCAAGGGAAGCAAGGGCAAAAATGAACTCTTGGGACTTCATCAAGATAAAAAGCTTTTGCACAGCAAAAGAAACAATCAACAAAACCAAAAGACTACCGACAGAATGGGAGAAGATATTTGCAAATGACATATCAGATAAAGGGCTAGTATCCAAAATGTATAAAGATCTTATCAAACTCAACACCCAAAGAACAAATGATCCAATCAAGAAATGGGCAGAAGACATGAACAGACAGTTTTCCAAAGAAGACCTCCAAATGGCCAACAGACACATGAAAAGGTGTTCAACATCGCTTGGCATCATGACACTTCAAATCAAAACCCCAATGACATACCACCTCACACCAGTCAGAATGGCTAAAATTAACAACTCAGGAAACTACAGATTTTAGCAGGGATGCGGAGAAAGGGGAACCCTTCTGCACTGTTGGTGGGAATGCAAGGTGGTGCAGCCACTCTGGAAAACAGTATGGAGGTTCCTCAAAAAGTTGAAAATAGACCTACCCTATGACCCAGCAATTGCGCTACTGGGTATTTACCCCAAAGATAAATATGTAGGGATCTGAAGGGGTACGTACACCCTGATGTTTATAGCAGCATTGTCCACAATAGCCAAAGTATGGAAAGAGCCAAGATGTCCATCGACAGATGAATGGATAAAGAAGAGGTGGCATATATATACAATGGAATATTATGCAGCCATCAAAAGGAATGAGATCTTGCCATTTGCAACAATGTGGATGGAACTGAAGGGTATTATGCTGAGCGAAATAAGTCAATCAGTGAAAGACATGTATCATATGACCTCACTGATATGAGGCATTCTTAATCTCAGGAAACAAACTGAGGATTGCCGGAGTGCGGGGTGTGGGAGGGATGGGGCGGCTGGGTGACAGACATTGGGGAGGGTATGTGGTATAGTGAATGCTGTGAATTGTGTAAGACTGTTGAATCACAGACCTGTACCTCTGAAACAAATAATACATTATATGTTAAAAAAAAAAAAGAAGAAGATAACAAGAAGGGAAAAATGAAGGGGGGGAAATCGGAGGGGCGACAAGCAATGAGAGACTATGGACTCTGAGAAACAGACTGAGGGTTTTAGAGGGAAGGGGGGTGGGGGGATGGGTTAGCCTGGTAATGGGTATTAAAGCGGGCATGTACTGAATGGAGCACTGGGTGTTATATGCAAACAATGAATCATGGAACACTACATCAAAAACTAATGATATAATGTATGGTGATTAACATAACACACACACACACACAAAAGAAAAAAGACATTAAAGGAATAATAGATTAAAAATTCCATAACCAGGAAAGGGAAATAGATACTCATCTTCAGAAAGCACAGAGAATTCTAAACATGATGAACCATAGGAGGTTTACAACAAAACAACACAAAATAATTAAGACGTCAAAGTTAAAGAGAGAATTTTAAAAGCAGAAAGAGCAAAACAAAGTTCAAGGGAAACACCATTACGCTAACAGCTTATTTCGCCACAGAAACTTTGCAAGCCAGAAGAGAGTGGCATGATATAACAAATAAATGACAGGAAGAAAACAAAACAAAACAAAAACCCTACAACAAAGAATATTCTACCCAGCAATGTATGTGTGTGTATATATATATATATATATATATATATATATATATATATATATATAAAACTCCTTTTAGAAACTAATTTCTAAAAAGTTAAAGGAGTCAATACCAAAAAACTGGCCTTACAAGAAATGGGATAGGAACTTCTTGAAGCAGAAAATTTAAGGCCGTATTTAGAAGTAAAAAGGTGATGAATTTTTATCATCTTCTTAGATGTAAAATATGACAATATATACATAAAACATATGAGAAGATGTTCTTTTACAATGTGTTCAAACTTAAATGACTGTCCAATTAATATGGAATGCTGTATACTTAAGATCATATATGTATATGTATAAACCTCATGATAACCCAGAACTCCAAACATATAAAAGATACAAAAAAATATAGAAAGTTATGCAAACATAATACTACATAATCTAATCAATGGACTAAAAGAGCAAAAGAGGAAGAAAGGAACAGAGAGGGGGTGTCTGGGTGGCTTAGTTGGTTAAGCGTCCAACTCTTGATCTCAGCTCAGGTCTTGATATCAGGGTTGGCAGCTCAAGCCCTGCAATGGAGCCTACCAAAAAAAAAAAAAAGGAAAAAGAAATAAAGGAAGAGAACTACAAAAACTACGCAAAAGACCCCAAAATTTCAATAAGTACATACTTAGCAATACTTATTTTAAATGTAGTCTGTATAATGTAATCAAAAGACATAAGATGGCAGAATTGATAAAAAAACAAGACCCATCTATATCTAACTACAAGAAACACATTTTAGATCTAAGGAAACATACAGATGGAAAGTGAAAGAATGGAAAAAATATATATCATGTAAATAGAAGTAAGAAAAAAGACATGGTAGCAATACTTGTATTAGACAAAATTGACTTAAGAAAAGACTAACAGTAGACAAAGAATGACATACATTATGGTAAAGTGGTCAATCCAACCAAAGGATATTAAAGTTATAAATATCTATGAACTCACATTGGAGCTCCTCAATACATAAAGCAAATGTTAACAGACGTAAAAGGAGAAATTGATAGTAATACAATAATAGGAGGTGACTGTAACACCCCACTCACATGAATGGATGGATCCTCTAGGCAGAAAATAGATAAGGAAAGAGTGTCATTGAAGGACACATTAGACCAGATAAACAACAAATATATACAGAACATTCCCTCCAAAAACAACAGAACACACTTTCCTTTCAAGAGCACATGAAACAGTCTCAAGGATAGACCACATTTTTGGCTACACAACAAGCCTGAATAAACTTTTAAAAGTTTGAAATCATATTATGCATCTTTTCTGACTGCAAAGGTATGAAACTAGAAATCAATCACAAGGCAAAAAAATGAATAAACACAAAAGCACATGGATGGTAAACAACAAGTTACTAAACAGCCATTGGCTCAATAAAGAAATCAAAGAAAAAAATTTAAAAAAGAGAAATGGAGACGTATGAAAATGCAAAAAAGGTGATCAAAATTGTGGAGTTACAGCATAAGCAGTTCTAAGAAGGAAATTTATAGTGATACAGCCCTACCTCAAGAAATAAGAAAAATCTCAAATAAACAATATGACCTTAATCTAAAGGAACTAGAAAAAAAAAAAAAACTCAAGGTGAGTACAAGGAAGGAAAAAAATATCCGAGTAGAAATAAATTATATATATATATATATATAAATTATATATATAAATATATATATATATATAATGTCACTATATATAATTTATTTATAGATATCAATTCAATGAAACCAAAAGCTTGTCCTGTGAAAAGATAAACTAAATTGTTAATACTTTATTCAGACTCATCAAATGAGAGAGACAGAGAGAGACAGAGAGGACAGAGATGAATAAAATCAGAAACTAAAGAAAGGAAATACCAATCAACACCACAGAAATACAAAGAATTATAAGAGAATACAAGGCAATAACATATGGAAATAAATTGGACAACCTAAAAGAAATGGATAAATTCCCAAAACAATCTTCTAAAACTGAATTAGGAAGAAATAGAAAATTTGAAGTGATTAATTAGTGGTAATTTAATTGTATTAGTAACCAAAAAAACCCCTCTGGCCATTGTGTATATATATACCACATCTCTGTTAACTGATGTGGTATATATACCAATCTAAGATTGCTTAGATTGCTTCCATATCTTGGCTATTTTAATAATGCTGCAATAAATACAAGAGTGCATATATCTTTTCAAATTAGTATTTTTGTTTTCTTTGGTTAAATAGCCAATATTGGAATTATTTGATCATATAATATTTCCATTTTTAAGATGGGGGGACAGGAGATTGGGTTATATCAATGAATGGGAATGGGATGTATAGGCTTCCAGTTATGGGAATAAAAGACACAACATAAGGAGTATAGTCAATGATATTATTACAGTGATGTATGGGGACAGTTGATAGCTACACTTTTGGTGAGCATAACATAATATATAAAATAGTTAAATCACTATGGTGTACACTTAAAACTAGTGTAACATTGTGTGCCAACTCTACTTAAAAAAATTAACAATGAATAAATTGAAAAAAACAAAACAACCTCCAAATGAAATCCCAAGACTAACTAGATTCACAGGTGAATTCTACCAAACATTTAGAGAAGAGTTAATACCTATTTTAACAATTTCAAAAAACAGAAGAGGAAGTAAACCATCCAAAGTCATTCAATCAGGCCAACATTACCTTGGTACCATGATATGACAAAGGCATTACAAAAAAAGAAAACTATAAGCTGATATCCCTGATGAACATAGATGCAAAAATCCTCAATAAAATATTAACAAATCACATTTAACAATGCATTAAAATGATCATTCACTGGGAGAAGATATCTGCAAATGACATATCAGTTAAAGGGCTAGTATCCAAAATGTATAAAGAACTTATCAAACTCAATACCCAAAGAACAAAGAATCCAATCATGAAATGGGCAGAGGTCATGAACAGACATTTTTCCAAAGAAGACATCCAAATGGCCAACAGACACATGAAAAAGTACTCAACATCATTCGGCATCAGGGAAATCGAAATCAAAACCTCAATGAGTTACCACCTCACACCAGTCAGAATAGCTAAAATTAACAAGCCAGGAAATGACAGATGTTGACAAGGATGTGGAGAAAGGGGAACCCTCTTACACTGTTGGTGCGAATGCAAGCTGGTGTAGCCACTCTGGAAAACAGTACGGAGGTTCCTCAAAAAGATGAAAATAGAGCTACCCTACGACCCAGCAATTGCACTACTGGGTATTTACCCCAAAGATACAAATGTAGTGATCTGAAGGGGTATGTGCACCCCAATGTTTATAGCAGCAATGTCCACAATAGCCAAACTATAGAAAGAGCCAAGATGTCCATCAACAGATGAATGGATAAAGAAGATGTGATATATATATATATATATATATATATATCCACAATGGAATATTATGCAGCCATCAAAAAACCCCAAAATCTTGCCATTTGCAACAACATGGATGGAACTAGAGGGTATTATGCTAAGCGAAATAAGTTAATCAGAAAAAGACAAGTATCATATGATCTCACTGATATGAGGAATTCTTAATCTCAGGAAACAAACTGGAGGTTGCTAGAGCAGTGGGAGGTGGGAGGGATGGGGTGGCTGGGTGATGGACATTGGGGAGGGTACGTGCTATGGTGAGCACTATGAACTGTGTAAGAATGATGAATCGGGGGGGGGGGCGGAGCAAGATGGCAGAGGAGTAGGAGACCTGGATTTCGTCTCCTCTCAGGAATTCAGCTGGATAGGGATCAAACCATTCTGAACACCTACAAACTCAACAGGAGATCAAAGAAAAGAAGAGCAACAACTCTCTGAACAGAAAAGCGACCACTTTCTGGAAGGTAGGACGTGCGGAGAAGTGAATCCAAGGCGATATTCGGGAGGATAGACGGCGGGGGAGGGGCCTCCGTCGGCCGCTTCTGGCAAGTGATAGAGCCACGGAGCACAAAATCAGAACTTTTAGAAGTCTGCTCCGCTGAGGGACGTCACTCTGGTGGCGAAGTGGGGGGTGGAACCCTCGCGGGACAGTGTGGTCTCAGGACCCTCGGGGTCACAGAAAGACCGGGGGTGCCTGAGTGCGGCAGAGCTCCCAGGTATCGGAGCAGGGAAGCCGGCTGCAGAGACGGAGCCCAGGCGCAGGCTCTCAGCTCGGGGTTGCTATAAACCATGATCCGCGGCACAGTCGGGCCACTGCTCCTCCAGCAGGGACCCAACAAGCGGCAGATCCGGGGAGACTCACCTTCTTCCCCCGGGAGGAGAGGTGCGGGAGCGCACCGCGGGGATCTGCTGGGTTTGGAGACTTCACCCGGGGTCGGGTGCCAGATAGAAAGGCGCGGTCACAGGCCGGGTGAGCACTGAGTGCGGCCGGAGACCGGGGAGATGGGAGTGACTGACTGCTTTTCTCTGGGGGCTCGCTGAGGAGCGGGACCCCGAGTTCTCGGCTCCTCCGGGTTGGAGACTGGGAGGCCGCCATTTTCACTCTCCGCCTCCAAAGCTGTACGGAAAGCTTGCAGGGAACAAAAGCTCCGGAGAGCAAACCCGAGCAGATTACTCAGCCCGGACCCGGCAAGGGCGGGGCAATTTTGCCTCCGGCAAAGACATTTGGGAACCACGGCAACAGGCCCCTCCCCCAGAAGATCAGTGAGAACAGCCAACCAAGACCAAGTTTACCGATCAATGAGAACGGCAGAACTCCAGCGCTAGGGGAACACTGCACATAGAATTCATGGCTTTTTTACCATGATTCTTTAGTCTTTCAAAGTTAATTATTTTTTTTAACTGTCTTTTTTTCTTTTTTCCTTTTTTCTTTTTTTTTGAATTTTTCTTTTTCCCTTTTTCAACCAACATCTTATCAATCCCTTTTTTAAAAAAAAAACATTTTTATTTTTCATTTTTAAAGTCATATTCTATCCCTTCATAGTAGTTACCCGTATTTTTGGCATATATATATAAGTTGTTCTCTCTTTAAAATCTTGAGATAGTTTCTTCTAATAGATCAAAATATACTCTAAATCTCTAGTGTATGGTTTTTTTCTACTCCCCTGCCTGATCACATTCTCTCCCTTTTTTCTTTCTTTTTTTTTTTTTTTTAATCCTCTTCTTTCTTTTTTCAAACAACTTATCAAATCCTTTTTTAAAATTTTTTATAATTTCCATCTTTACAGTCATATTCCATCCCTTCATCATATCAACCCTTATTTTTGTACATATATAAGTTTTTCTTTCTTTAAAATTTTGGGAGGGACTTTCTTTTAACAGACCAAAATACACCCAAAATCTAGTGTGTGGCACTGATCTATAAACCAGCCTGATCATATTTGATCACATTCTGTTTTTGTTTTGTTTTGTTTTGTTCTGCTTTTGTTTGTTTTTATCTTTATCTTTTTCTTTTTTCTTTTTTTCTTTCTTTTTCTTTTTTCTCTCTTTCCCTTTCTTTTCCCACTGCTTCAGGTCTTTTCTGATTTGTTTAGAGTATATTTTCTGGGGACGTTGTTACCCTGCTAGCATTTTGTTCTCTCATTAATCTATTCTCCTCTGCACAAAATGACAAGACGGAAAAAATCACCTCAACAAAAAGAACAAGAGGTAGTACCGACTGCCAGGGACCTACTCAATATGGACATTAGTACGATGTCAGATCTAGAGTTCAGAATCATCACTTTAAAGATACTAGCTGGGCTTGAAAAAAACATGGAAGTTATTAGAGAAACCGTTTCTGGAGAAGTAAAAGAACTAAAATCGAACCAAGTAGAAATCAAAAAGGCTATTAATGAGGTGCAATCAAATATGGGGGCGCTAACTGCTAGGATAAATGAGGCAGAAGAAAGAATCAGTGAGATAGAAGACCAAATGATGGAAAATCAAGAAGCTGAGAAAAAGAGAGATAAACAACTACTGGATCACGAGGGCAGAATTCGAGAGATAAACGATACCATAAGATGAAACAACATTAGAATAATTGGGATCCCAGAAGAAGAAGAAAGAGAGAGAGGTGCAGAAGGTATAATGGAGCAAATTATAGCAGAGAACTTCCCTAATTTGGGGAAGGAAACAGGCATCAAAATCCAGGAAGCACAGAGAACCCCTCTCAAAATCAATAAAAATAGGTCAACACCCCGACATCTAATAGTAAAACTTACGAGTCTCAGAGACAAAGAGAAAATCCTGAAAGCAGCTCGGGAGAAGAGATATGTAACCTACAATGGTAGAAACATTAGATTGGCAACAGACTTATCCACAGAGACCTGGCAGGCCAGAAAGGACTGGCAGGACATATTCAGAGCACTAAATGAGAAAAATATGCAGCCAAGAATACTATATCCAGCTAGGCTGTCATTGAAAATTGAAGGAGAGATAAAAAGCTTCCAGGACAAACAAAAACTAAAGGAATTTGCAAACACGAAACCAGCCCTACAACAAATATTGAAAGGGGTCCTCTAAGCAAAGAGAGAGCCTAAAAGCAACATAGACCAGAAAGGAACACAAACAATATACAGTAACAGTCGCTTTACAGGCAATACAATGGCAATGAACTCCTATCTTTCAATAGTTACCCTGAATGTAAATGGGCTAAATGCCCCAATCAAAAGACACAGGCTATCAGATTGGATTAAAAAACAAGACCCATCGATATGCTGTCTGCAAGAGACTCATTTTAGACCCAAAGACACCCCCAGATTGAAAGTGAGGGGGTGGAAAACCATTTACCATGCTAATGGACACCAAAAGAAAGCTGGGGTGGCAATCCTTATATCAGACAAATTAGATTTTAAACCAAAGACTGTAATAAGAGATGAGGAAGGACACTATATCCTACTTAAAGGGTCTATCCAACAAGAAGATCTAACAATTGTAAATATCTATGCCCCTAACATGGGAGCAGCCAATTATATAAGGCAATTAATAACAAAAGCAAAGAAACACATCGACAACAATACAATAATAGTGGGGGACTTTAACACCGCCCTCACTGAAATGGACAGATCGTCTAAGCAAAAGATCAACAAGGAAATAAAGACTTTAAATGACACACTGGACCAAATGGACTTCACAGACATATTCAGAACATTCCATCCCAAAGCAACAGAATACACATTCTTCTCTAGTGCCCATGGAACATTCTCCAGAATAGATCACATCCTAGGTCATAAATCAGGTCTCAAACGGTACCAGAAGATTGGGATCATCCCCTGCCTATTTTCAGACCACAATGCTTTGAAACTAGAACTCAATCACAAGAGGAAAGTCAGAAAGAACTCAAATACATGGAGGCTAAAGAGCATCCTACTGAAGAATGAATGGGTCAACCAGGAAATTAAAGAAGAATTAAAAAAATTCATGGAAACCAATGAAAATGAAAACACAACTATTCAAAATCTTTGGGATACAGCAAAGGCAGTCCTAAGAGGAAAGTATATAGCAATACAAGCCTTTCTCAAGAAACAAGAAAGGTCTCAAGTACACAACCTAACCTTACACCTAAAGGAGCTGGAGAAAGAACAGCAAATAAAGCCTAAACCCAGCAGGAGAAGAGAAATAATAAAGATCAGAGCAGAAATCAATGAAATAGAAACCAAAAGAACAGTAGAACAGATCAACGAAACTAGGAGCTGGTTCTTTGAAAGAATTAACAAGATTGATAAGCCCCTGGCCAGACTTATCAAAAAGAAAAGAGAAATGACCCAAATCAACAAAATCATGAATGAAAGAGGAGAAATCACAACCAACACCAAAGAAATACAAACAATTATAAGAACATATTATGAGCAACTCTATGCCAACAAATTAGATAACCTGGAAGTAATGGATGCATTCCTAGAGATGTATCAACTACCAAAACTGAACCAGGAAGAAATAGAACACCTGAACAGACCTATAACCACTAAGGAAATAGAAGCAGTCATCAAAAATCTCCCAAAACACAAAAGCCCAGGGCCAGATGGCTTCCCAGGGGAATTCTACCAAACATTTCAAGAAGAATTAATACCTATCCTTCTGAAACTGTTCCAAAAAATAGAAATGGAAGGAAAACTTCCAAACTCATTTTATGAGGCCAGCATTACCTTGATCCCAAAACCAGACAAAGACCCCATCAAAAAGGAGAATTACAGACCAATATCCCTGATGAACATGGATGCAAAAATTCTCACCAAAATACTAGCCAATAGGATCCAACAGTACATTAAAAGGATTATTCACCACGACCAAGTCGGATTTATCCCTGGGCTGCAAGGTTGGTTCAACATCCGCAAATCAATCAACGTGATACAATACATTAACAAAAGAAAAAACAAGAATCACATGATCCTCTCAATAGATGCAGAAAAAGCATTTGACAAAGTACAGCATCCTTTCTTGATCAAAACTCTTCAGAGTATAGGGATAGAGGGTACATACCTCAATATCATAAAAGCCATCTATGAAAAACCTACAGCGAATATCATTCTCAATGGGGAAAAACTGAGAGCTTTCCCCCTAAGGTCAGGAACGCGGCAGGGATGTCCACTATCACCACTGCTATTCAACATAGTATTGGAAGTCCTAGCCACAGCAATCAGACAACAAAAAGAAATCAAAGGCATCCAAATTGGCAAAGAAGAAGTCAAACTCTCCCTCTTTGCAGATGATATGATACTTTATGTGGAAAATCCCAAAGACTCCACCCCAAAACTGCTAGAACTCATACAGGAATTCAGTCAAGTGGCAGGATATAAAATCAATGCACAGAAGTCAGTGGCATTCCTATACACCAACAACAAGTCAGAAGAAAGAGAAATTAAGGAGTCAATCCCATTTACAATTGCACCCAAAACCATAAGATACCTAGGAATCAATCTAACCAAAGAGGCAAAGGATCTGTACTCAGAAAACTATAAAATACTCATGAAAGAAATTGAGGAAGACACAAAGAAATGGAAAAACGTTCCATGCTCATGGATTGGAAGAACAAATATTGTGAAGATGTCAATCCTACCTAGAGCAATCTACACATTCAATGCAATCCCCATCAAAATACCATCCACTTTCTTCAAAGAAATGGAACAAATAATCCTAAAATTTGTATGGAACCAGAAAAGACCCCGCATAGCCAGAGGAATGTTGAAAAAGAAAAGCAAAGCTGGCGGCATCACAATTCCAGACTTCCAGCTCTACTACAAAGCTGTCATCATCAAGACAGTATGGTACTGGCACAAAAACAGACACATAGATCAATGGAACAGAATAGAGAGCCCAGAAATGGACCCTCAACTCTATGGTCAACTAATCTTTGACAAAGCAGGAAAGAATGTCCAATGGAAAAAAGACAGTCTCTTCAACAAATGGTGTTGGGAAAATTGGACAGCCACATGCAGAAGAATGAAACTGGACCATTTCCTTACACCACACACAAAAATAGACTCCAAATGGTTGAAAGACCTCAATGTGAGACAGGAGTCCATCAAAATCCTAAAGGAGAACACAGGCAGCAACCTCTTCGACCTCAGCCGCAGCAACTTCTTCCTAGAAACATCGCCAAAGGCAAGGGAAGCAAGGGCAAAAATGAACTATTGGGACTTCATCAAGATAAAAAGCTTTTGCAAAGCAAAGGAAACAGTCAACAAAACCAAAAGACAACTGACAGAATGGGAGAAGATATTTGCAAATGACATATCAGATAAAGGGCTAGTATCCAAAATCTATAAAGAACTCATCAAACTCAACACCAAAAGAACAAAGAATCCAATCAAGAAATGGGCAGAAGACATGAACAGACATTTTTCCAAAGAAGACATCCAAATGGCCAACAGACACATGAAAAAGTGTTCAATATCGCTCGGCATCAGGGAAATCCAAATCAAAACCTCAATGAGATACCACCTCACACCAGTCAGAATGGCTAAAATTAACAAGTCAGGAAATGACAGATGTTGGCGGGGATGCGGAGAAAGGGGAACCCTCCTACACTGTTGGTGGGAATGCAAGCTGGTGCAGCCACTCTGGAAAACAGTATGGAGGTTCCTCAAAAAGTTGAAAATAGAGCTACCATATGATCCAGCAATTGCACTACTGGGTATTTACCCCAAAGATACAAAAGTAGGGACCCGAAAGGCTACGTGCACCCCGATGTTTATAGCAGCAATGTCCACAATAGCCAAACTGTGGAAAGAGCCACGATGTCCATCAACAGATGAATGGATAAAGAAGATGTGGTATATATATACAATGGAATATTATGCAGCCATCAAAAGGAATAAGATCTTGCCATTTGCAACGACGTGGATGGAACTGGAGGGTATTATGCTGAGCGAAATAAGTCAAACAGAGAAAGACATGTATCATATGACCTCACTGATATGAGGAATTCTTAATCTCAGGAAACAAACTGAGGGTTGCTGGAGTGGGGGGTGGGGTGGGAGGGATGGGGTGACGGGGTGATGGACACTGGGGAGGGTATGTGTTCTGGTAAGCGCTGTGAATTGTGCAGGACTGTTGAATCTCAGATCTGTACCTCTGAAACAAATAATGCAATATATGTTAAGAAAGAAAAAAAGAAGAAGAATGTAGCAGGAGGGGAAGAATGAAGGGGGGGAAATCGGAGGGGGAGAAGAACCATGAGAGACGATGGACTCTGAAAAACAAACTGAGGGTTCTAGAGGGGAGGGGGTTGGGAGGATGGGTTAGCCTGGTGATGGGTATTGAGGAGGGCACGTTCTGCATGGAGCACTGGGTGTTATGCACAAACAATGAATCATGGAACACTATATCTAAAACTAATGATGTAATGTATGGGGATTAACATAACAATAAAAAAATTAAAAAAAAAAAAAGAATGATGAATCATAGACCTGTACCTCTGAAACAAATAATATATGTTAAAAAAAAAAAAAAGAAGGTAGTAGGAAGGGAAAAATGAAGGGGGGATTCAGAGGGGGAAATGAACCATGAGAGACTGTGGACTCTAAGAAACAAACTGAGGGTTCTAGAGGGGAGGGGGTGGGGGGATGGGTTAGCCCAGTGATTGGTATTAAGGAGGGCACATATTGAATGGAGCACTGGGTGTTATATGCAAACAAGGAATCATAGAACATTACGTCAAAAACTAATGATGTAATATATGGTGACTAACATAATAAAATAAAATTAAAAAAATAAAATAAAATGATCATTCATCATGACCAAGTGGAATCTTAGCAGAGATGGAAGAATTGTTTGATATTTGCAATTCAATTAATGTGATATACCATATCAAGAAAACAAAGAATAAAAATCATATGATCATCTCAATAGGTACAGAAAAAGCATTTTATAAAACTCCTTCATAATAAAAACATGCATTCATGATAAAAACTATAAAAACTGGGCTTAGAGGAAACACCCCAACAGAGCAAACGCTATATACAAAAAACAAAGCTGAACAAAACCAAAATAAACAAGTGAACACTAACAACAACAACAAAACAGGATCATACTCAATTGTGAAATACTGAGCTTTTTCTCAAAGATCTGGAACAAGACATGAACATCCACTATGCCACTTCTTTGCCAACGTAGTGCTAGAAGTCCTAGCCACAGAAATCAAAAAAGAAAAAGAAACAAAAGTTATCCAAATTGGAAAGGAAGGAGTTAAACTGCCATCAATTGCAGACATCACAGTACTATACATAGAAAACACTAAAGACTTGAACAAAACACTATTAGAAGTGATAAACGAATTCATTAATTAATACAGACTAATCAGTTGTGTTTCTGTACACTAATAAAGAAATAGCAGAAAGAGAAATTAAGAAAACTATTCTATTTACAATTGCCCCAAAGAGGATAAAATACCTAGGATAAATTTAACCAAGGAGATGAAAGACCTATACTCTGAAAACTATAAAACATTGGTGAAAGAAATTAAAGAAGACACAAATAATGAGAAGATACTACTACCCAATGGAATCTACAGACTTCATATAATCCCTAAGAAAACACCAATAGCATTTTCACAGAATTATAACAAATAATTTGAAAATTCATAAGGAAACACAATAACCTTGAGTAGCCAAAGCAATCTTGAGAAAGAAGAACAGAGCTGGATACATCACAATCCCAGATTTTAAGATATACTACAAATCTGTAGTAATCAGGAGTATTAAACTAGTACACAATTAGACACATAAATCAATGGGCCATAATAGAGATCCCCAAAATAAACCCATGCTTGTCTATGACATAGGAGGCAAAAATATACAATGGGGAAAAGACAGTCTCTTTAAGAGCTGATGCTTGAAAACTTGGACAGCTACATTGAAAAGAATGGAACTGGACAACTTTTATACACAATAAACAAAAATGAAGTCAAAATGGATTAAGGAGTTAATTGTGAGACATGAAATGATAAAAATCCTAGAAGATAATATAAGTTGTAAGGTTTTTGAAATCAGCATAGGAATATTTTTCAGGAATGGGAAATAGAAACAAAAATATACTATTGGAATTACACAAAAATAAACATTTTGGGGAAACAAAACAAAAAGACAACCAACTGAATGGGAGAAGATATTTCCAAGTGATATATGCATTAAGGGGTTAATATTCAAAATAAATAAAAATTCATAGAACTTGACACCAAAAAATAAATAAATAATCGAATTAAAAATGGGCAGAGGACCTGAATAAACATTTTTCCAAGCAAGACATAAAGATCATACAGAGGTCCAACAGATATAAGAAAACATGCTCAGTATTATTATCCGGGATGTGGAAATCAAAAACACAATGGATGTCATCTTACACTTGTCAGAATGGCTAGAATCAAAAAGATGAAAATAGTAAGTGTTAGCAAGGATGTGGAGAGAAAGGAAGTCTTGCACACTGTTGGAGGGAATGGAAATTGGTGCAGCCACTGTGGAAAATGCAATGGATGTTCCTCAAAAAATTAAAAATAGAAATTTCATATGATTCAATAATTCCAATATTAGGCATTTACCCAATGAAAATGAAAACATTGTGAAAACACAGAAATATGAATCATGATGTTTATTGCAGCATTATTTACAACAGGCAAGATGTGGATGCAATCTAAAGGTCCATCAAGGGACGCCTGGGTGGCTCAGCTGGTTAAGCATCTGCTTTTGGCTCAGGTCCTAAGGCCAGGGTCCTGGGATCGAGTCCTGCACTGTGCTCCTTGCTCAATGGGGAGCCTGCTTCTCCCTCTGCCTGCCACTTCCCATGCTTGTGCTCTCTCTCGGTCTCTCTCTCTCTCTCTGACAAATATCTTAAAAAAAAATAAAGGCCAGAGAAAAAAAGATGGAGGAAGAGTAGGGGACCCTATTCTAACTGGTCCCCAGAATTGAGCTGGATATCTACCAGACCACTCTGAGCACCCACGAAATCAACCTGAGATGTAAGAAGATCTGGATGTCTACAAACAAAAGTTCACAGGCGGTTGGTTTTGAGGTAGGAAGCGGGGAGCCATGATTCCTCAGGCAGATATCAGATGGTAAATGGCAGTGGGAGGGAGTCTGGCCGTGGCGATCTTGCACCGCCAGTGAGTGATAGCCTCCCACGCTGGGGACAGGGCACAGACTTGCAGACCAGTAGCAGCATGGAAAGGACTTTAGGACAGCCCTCTGGGACATGGAAACCTGGAGCAGCAGGGTCGCATGGGAGAACTGGGAGCGGCGGGCGGTTTTAGAAGGACAAAGGGCAGAGACGCACCCGACCTGGAGGCAGGACTGGGAGTGCTTCAGAGGGGCGCACAAACCAGGACGCTGCAGTTTATAGCAGCACGGACAGAAATGGAGAGACTGTGGCCTGGAGAGCTCATGGAAAAACAGACTTCGATCTCTCTGCTCTGAGGCAGAGCATTGGAAATGGACTCTTCTGCTCTGACTCTTGGAAGAGATGCAGAAAGCCACCAAGGAAAGCTGCCAGAGAACAAAAGCTTCCAAACTGGGTCCCACTGAGCTCATCCCTCACCACAGGGGGCAGGGCAACTCTGCCCAAACAGGTCTGCTTGAGTAACAGTGCGGCAGGCCCCTCCCCTAGAAGACAGGCTGGGAGAACAAGAGGCCAGCAACCCTAAGATCCCTAGAAAACAGGTGCATCTTGCTTGGGTTGTGGTCAATAATTTGGACTCTATACATTCCCTCAACCACCCATCAACAGAATGACTAGGACGGATAACCCCCAAAATAGGAAAGAGATTTTGATTTATACCACAGATTTACAAATGGATGCAGATATAACCAAGATGTCGGAGATGGAATTCAGGCTAGCAATTGTGAAGACAATGGCTAAAATGGAGAAATCAATTAATGGCAACAGAATCTCTAAGGGCAAAAATGAAAGTTGAACTGACAGAACTTAAAAATGCTATCAATGAGATCCAATCTAATCTAGATAATCTAACAGCTAAGGTAAGTGAGGCAGAAGAACGAATAAGTGACCTAGAAGGCAATTTAATAGATAAAAAGGGAAAAGAGGAGGCCAGGGAAAAACAACTCAGAATCCATGAAAATAGAATTAGAGAAATAAGTGACACCATGAAGTGTTCCAATGTCAGAATTATTGGAATCCTGAAGGGAGTGGAGAGAGAGGGCTAGAAGATATATTTGAGCAAATCGTAGCTGAGAACTTCCCTAATCTGGAGAATGAAATAAACATTCGTGTCCTAGAGGCAGAGAGGACCCCTCCCAAGATCAAGGAAATCAGGCCAACACCCCGGCAGGTAATAGTAAAACTCGCAAATTTCAGAACCAAGGAACCCATCTTAAGGGCAGTCAGGGGGAAGAGATTCCTTACGTACAGGGGGAGGAATATCAGAATAACGTCAGACCTATCCACAGAGACCTGGCAAGCCAGAAAGGCCTGGCAAGACATATTCAGGGTACTAAAGGAGAAGAACATGCAGCCAAGAATACTTTATCCAGCAAGGCTGTCATTTAGAATGGATGGAGAGATGCAGAGCTTCCAAGACCGGCAGAAACTGAAAGAATACGGGACCACTAAGCCAGCCCTGCAAGAAATATTAAGGGGGTTCTACAAAAGGAAAAAGACCCCAAGAGTGATATGCAGCAGAAATTTACAGGGACAATCTATAAAAACAACGTCTTCACAGGCAACATGAGGACAATTAATTCATATCTTTCAATAGTCACTCTCAACATGAATGGCCTAAATGCTCCCATAAAACAGCACAGGGTTGCAGATTGGATAAAAAGACAGGACCTATCCATATGCTATCTACAAAAGACTCATTTTGAACCTAAAAATACATCCAGACAGAAAGTGAAGGGATGGAGATCCATCTTCCATGCCAGCCGACCTCAAAAGAAAGCTGGGGTAGCAATTCTTATATCAGACAAATTAGATTTTAAATTAAATTCTGTAGTTAGAGACACAGAAGGACACTATATCATTCTTAAAAGGTCTATCCAACAAGAAGCTCTAACAATTATAAATATCTATGCCCCCAACATGGGAGCAGCCCTCTACATAAGCCAACTGTTAACCAAAATAAAGAGTCATCTTGATAACAATACATTAATTGTAGGAGACCTCAATACTCCACTCTCAGCAATGGACAGATCATCTAATCAGAAAATCAACAAAGAAACAAGAGCTTTGAATGACACACTGGACCAGATGGACCTCATGGATATATACAGAACATTGTTCCCTAAAACAACAGAATATGCATTCTTCTCGAGCGCACATGGAACTTTCTCCAGAATAGACCACATACTGGGTCAAATATCAGGTCTCAACTGACACCAAAAGATTGAGATTATTCCCTGCATATTCTCAGACCACAATGCTTTAAAACTGGAACTCAATCATAAGAAAAAACTTGGAAGAAATTCAAACACTTGGAAGCTAAAGACCACTGCTCAAGAATATTTGGGTCAACCAGGAAATCAAAGAAGAACTTAAACAATTCATGGAAATCAATGAGAATGAAAACACATCAGTCCAAAACCTATGGGATACTGCAAAGGCAGTCCTAAGGGGGAAATACATAACCATCCAAGCATCACTCAAAAAAAATAGAAAAATCCCGAATTCACCAAGTAACTCTACACCTTAATAAATAAATTAATTAATTAACCCATTATATAATTAATTTATTATATAAAATAAATTAATTTATTATATATAATTAATTAATAATTAATTTATAAATGTGTTGATTTATATTTTTAATATATTAATTTATTAATAAATTAATAAAATTATGAATGAAAGGGGAGCGATCACTACTAACACCAAGGAAATAGAAACAATTATTAGAAGTTATTATCAACAACTATATGCCAATAAACTGAGCAATCTGGATGAAATGGAGGCCTTCCTGGAAACCTATAAGCTGCCAAGACTGAAACAGGAAGAAATTGACAACCTGAATAGGCCAATAACCAGTAACGAGATTGAAGCAGTGATCAAAAACCTCCCAAAACACAAGAGTCCAGGGCCTGATGGATTCCCTGGGGAATTCTACCAAACATTCAAAGAAGAAATAATACCCATTCTATTGAAGCTGTTTCAAAAAATAGAAACAGTAGGAAAACTTCCAAACTCATTCTATGAGGCCAGCATTACCTTAATTCCCAAATCAGGCAAAGACCCCATCAAAAAGGAGAATTTCAGACCGATATCCCTGATGAATATGGATTCCAAAATCCTCAACAAAATCCTAGCTAATAGGATCCAACAATACATTAAAAGGATCATCCACCATGACCAAGTGGGATTTATCCCCAGGATGCAAGGGTGGTTCAACATTCACAAATCAATCAATGTGATAGAACAGATTAATAAGAGGAGGGAGAAGAACCATATGATCCTCTCAATTGTTGCAGAAAAAGCATTTGACAACATACAACATCCTTTCTTGATTAAAGCTCTTCAGAGCATAGGGATAGAGGGAACATTCCTCAAGTTCATAAAATCCATCTATGAAAAACCCACAGCGAATATCATCCTCAATGGGGAAAAGCTGAGAGCCTTTCCCTTAAGATCAGGAACACGTCAAGGATGCCTGCTCTCACCACTATTGTTCAACATAGTACTAGAATTCCTAGCAATAGGAATGAGACAACAAAAAGTAATAAAAGCTATTCAAATTGGCAAAGAAGAAGTCAAACTCTCTCTTTTCGCAGATGACATGATACTTTATGTGGAAAATCCAAAAGACTCCACCCCCAAATTACTAGACCTCATACAGCAATTCAGTAATGTGGCAGGATATAAAATCGATGCACAGAAATCAGTTGCTTTCTTATACACTAACAATGCAACTGTAGAAAGTGAAATTAGAGAAAAGATTCCATTTACAATAGCACCAAAAACCATAAGATACCTCGGAATAAACCTAACCAAAGAGGTAAAGGATCTATACTCTAGGAACTACAGAACACTCATGAAAGAATTGAACAAGATACAAAAAGATGAAAAATATTCCATGCTCATGGATCAGAAGAATAAACATTGTTAAAATGTCTATGCTACCCAGAGCAATCTATACCTTCAATGCCATCCCGATCAAAATTCCAATGACATTTTTCAAAGTGCTGGAACAAACAATCTTAAACTTTGTATGGAATCAGAAAAGACCCCAAATTGCCAAGGAAATGTTGAAAAAGAAAAACAAAGCTGGGAGCATCATGTTTCCCCATTTCAAGCTATATTACAAAGCTGTGATCACCAAGACAGCATGGTACTGGCACAAAAACAGACATACAGATTAATGGAGCAGAATAGAGACCCCAGATATGGACCCTCAACTGTATGGTCAAATAATCTTCAACAAAGCAGGAGAAAACATGCAATGGAAAAAAAAACATGCAATGGAAAAAAAAATGGTGCTGGGAAAATTGGACAGCCACATGCAGAAGAATGAAACTCGACCAAAAACTAATGATGTATTGTATGGTGACTAACATATCACAATAAAATATAAAAAAATTAAGGTCCATCAATAGACAGAAGGCTAAAAAGGATGTGTACACAAAACATGCATACACACACACACAATAGAATATTATTCAGACCTGAGAAAAGCATGAGATCATGATCATGCCATTTGAGACAGCATGAATGGCTGTAGAGGGTATTATGCTAAGTGAAACAGATCAGACTGAGAAAGACAATTACCGTATAATTCCACTCATAAGTGGAATCTAGAAAAAATGAATAAAATAAATAAATAAAAATAAATCCAGAATAAGGACTATAAATGCAGAGAAGACACTGATGGTTGTCAGAGGGAAAGTGGGTGGGGCTTTGGCAAAATGACTGAAGAAGAGTGTGAGATACAGGCCTTCACCTATGGAATGAAGGCATTACAGAATAAAAGGCATGGCATGAGGAATACAGTCAACGATAACTTAATAGGTAGGTAATAGGACCAGTTGTAGCTACACTTGTGGGAACACAGCATACTGTGTAACTAGTGAAGTCACTAAGTTGTAAACCCGAAACTAATCACATAGAGTGTCAATTACACTCACATTTAAAAACAGTAATTAATGAATACATAATTGAATAAAAATAAGAATATGTATAAATAAAAAAACAAACAATGAATTCTGTAAAGACCTAATCTCTAAATGCCATCATATTTGCGTTTAGAGTACAGATCCTAGCAATTTGGGGGAACACAGTTGAATCCATAGTTTAGAGCAAGGGCACACTAGGGAAATCAAAATCCTGAGATCTGTTGGTTGCAGAGTATGAGCTGAGACAAGGGGACACTCTTTTATAACTGAGTACTCTTCTCTTTACACTTGAACCATATGGGAAATACGTGCTATCCATTACATTTATCTTTGCTTTTTGGATAGAGTTCCAGGTTCCCAGTTCAGGAATGATGCTTTCATCAGAGACATATTAACAGTTATTCTAAACCAAAAACTAGACCTGCCAGAAGATGTTTTGAGCTCCTCATGCCAGCATGTTCCTTGTGGGCAAATGTCCAAACTTCTCTGTATCTTTATACTGGAAGGAAATTACATATTTTTTGAACTGGTCATTCCTGCTAGATGTTTCCTGTGCACTCCACCACATGATCCACACACACTGTGCTACACGGGGCCAACCTGTGTGAATGGCATCCAAGAGTCCCCTTCTCTCTGACTTCTGATGGAGTTTATTTCATAGAGTGTACCTTGCATGATTGTGTGCTCCTATACTCCACTTATCCTTACAGGACTGAAGTAACTGTTGTTCCAGCTATCAGGAGTGCAAGCATTGATCTTGGTTGAGGAAAACTGCATAGCCTAAGCTCATGATCGCTTCCTGGTGGCAGGCCCCATTCAATGAGGACTTCTGTGGGGCCCTGTTGCAGGAACACATGGAAGGGCCATCTCAGAACTCCACCCAGTGTAGTTGAGAACTTGGCTGGGTCCACCTCTCAGTTCAACATCTCCCTGTGCCCAATTTTGCTTCCCTTCTTGCATGGGTGTTAATCCTTAAAATACTCCCCAATGAACTTCCTGCATGTGAATATCATTCTTCCAAGTGTACCTCTTGGGATTGGTTAAAAAAAAAAAAAAAAAAGAGTGATATTTCTTTCTTTTGCTTCCTTCCTTCTGTTTGTGGCATCCTGTATCTGCTGTTTGGCACCTGTTATAAGGTGTTTTCCACACAGCCTATGTGTAGTCTGGAATCTACACCATCCCTGCATGCTTACGGGGGAGAGCGGTGGCAAAACTTTCTCTTGCTAAAAGGGAGGTCTGTTACAACTTCTTTCTGGTTTCCCCAAATTAGGCTCGCACGTTTATAAATAGTCCTAAATTAATCTCAATTTTGACACCCAGGTTCATTGTAAGTTCATTGTAATTTTCTTACAGAGTTCTAAGTGGTTTGTGGATTTCCTTCTCTGACATGAAGCTTATCTGTTCCTCATTCTTCTCTCCCCTGGGAATCTGCAGAGCATTTGATTTCCATAGCACACAGTCTACTTGCCCCGTCGGACAGTGGCACCCTGTTCTACTAAAGCGTTGTTGACAGCCCTCGTCCTGAGGCACTGCAGGGTTCAAAACAGAAAAATACGAATATTTACTGAAAATTATATTTCCACTCTTGCTGCAACTCTTACTTGTAACTTAATATACTACCTGTCTATAAAGTACTTCTCAGACTTAGATAGGAGCCTGTAGTTTTGTCCAGAAAATGATACAGCTTCACTTAATGTAGATTTCACTCAGGTGGTCAGTAATGTTCTAAATCAGAGTAGGATTTGCCATTTTGATAAGATTCAACATCCAAAGACAGAAATTTAACTAAAATCTACAACGTGCTTACCTCCTAAACAAATGACAATTCTTATAGTTCACATGGATTAAGAATTGTATTATCTCACATTTGTACAGAGGCAGCGTTTTCCATCAATCATTCCATTCAAGAGAGCTTTTTTTTTTTTTAATTTTACTACTGTGGAATGTCATCCTTATACATATATTTTTTAAGTATAATCCTAATTCTACTTTCATTATACTTTTTTATTTTATTATGTTATGTTAGTCAGCATACAGTACATCATTAGTTTTTGATGTAGTGTTCCATGATTCATTGTTTGCATATAACACCCAGTGCTCCATGCAGTATGTGCCCTCTTTAATACCCATCACCAGGCTAACCCACCCCCCCACCCCCCTCCCCTCTAGAACTCTCAGTTTCTTTCTCAGAGTTCATAGTCTTTCATGGTTCATCTCTCCCTCTAATTTCCCCCCTTCATTTTTCCCTTCCTTCTCCTAATGTCCCCCATGCTATTCCTTATGTTCCACAAATAAGTGAAACCATATGATAATTGACTTTCTCTGCTTGACTTACTTCACTTAGCATAAATCTCCTCCAGTCCCATCTATGTTATGAAAAAGTTGGGTATTCATCCTTTCTGATGGCTGAGTAATATTCCATTGTATATATGGACCACATCTTTATCCATTCATCTGTTGAAGGGTATCTTGGCTCTTTCCACAGTTTGGCCATTGCGGACATTGCTGCTATGAACATTGGGGTGCATATGGCCCTTCTTTTCACTACATCTGTGTTTTGGGGGTAAATACCCAGGAGTGCAATTGCTGGGTCATAGGGTAGCTCTATTTTTAATTTTTTGAGGCACCTCCACACTGTTTTCCAAAGTGGCTGCACCAAATTGCATTCCCACCAATAGTGTAAGAGGGTTCCCCTTTCTCCACAACCTCTCCAACACTGGTTGTTTCTTGCCTTGACAATTTTTGCCATTCTAACTGGTGTAAGGTGGTATCTCAATGTGGTTTTGATTTGAATTTCCCTGATGGCTAATGATGATGAAGATGTTTAAGGTTTTTTTTTTTTTTTTAATTCCAGTTAACATACAGTAATATTAGTTTCAGGTGTACAATGTAGTGATTCTACACTTCCATACAACACCTGGTCCTTATCACAACAAGTGCCCTCCTTAATCCCCATCACCTATTTATAAATATATTCTTAGACAAGCCAAGATAAATGGAGCAGTAGAAATGTCACCAAGAAACAAGGTTTGTTTGGAAACTAAAAATACATAGTACAAACAATAACAAAATCCTTGAAAAGAACCCGTATTGAATCAAACAACAAAGTACTTGACACAATAAATGCATTCTGCTCTGTTATTGCTATTATCATAGATTTTATAACTTACCTATAAATATCAAATCAAATAAAAAAAATAGTAAAATAAAATCATAAAGATACAAGCTAACAAGCTTATAACAAGGCAATCAAGTTAAGTTTAATGAGAAAAAATAGCTAAATTCTACATGGGCTTTATCATTTTAATTACTATCTTTGACAAAAGCTATCTCTCAATAATGCATTCTGTAATCTGCTCCACCAAAGTTTTAACAAGTAGTGCAAGCTTTACATTAATTCACTCCTAATGTAATTTTATTTGTTTTAAAGATTTTACTTATTCATTAGAAAGAGAGAGATTGAGAGAGAGAGAGAGAAAGAGCAGGAACAGAGGGATGGGCAGAAGGAGTAGCGACTCCCCGCTGAGCAGGGAGCCTGTTTTGAGGCTGGATCCCAGGATCCCAGGATCATGAGATGGGCTAAAGACAGATGCTTAACTGACTGAACCACCCAGGCACCCCTCTCCTAATGTACTTTTAAATCATCCTTTTTTATGGACACTTATTTACATTTTAATTTTGATTATAGATGATTCTCTTATTTTAACTTTAATGAATCACAGCTTTCTGAAAGAATATAGAATCTGTGAATCTTTAAAATCTTTGAAAACTAAACAGTTTTGTCATCCCAAGATTCAGACTTATGCAGGTCTGCTATACTAATAAGATAGCTTTTTTAGCGAAAGATGCCAATAGGTCACACCCCTTAATAGGACACTCTAGACACTATGATATGAGTGAGTTTGATGCTGCCAGACTATAAGATCCTTCCTCCTCCCAAAGAGATACATTAGGATGATTCTGCTCAGAGGGGATAGAGATACAGCTTGTTGAAGTCATCATTTTTATCTATGTGAGTAGGTCATAGTTATCTCTAATATTTAATAATTTGTTTATCTGTTCTGAACTCCAGAAAATCCAAAGTCACATTGCTTTCTCTATGTAGTTTTACAGATAAAATTCTTTGTTTATCTATCCCACTATGTGAAAAACTAAAATGTATGATAGCTGATATAATCATCAGGTTAAATCTCTTGCAGTAACTTGTCAACTCAGTCAAGTAAATGATTTAGCTGTTATTATTTTATTTTTAACAGAACAGATTGATTAATCACACTGGTATTCTGAGGGAAACAAATTACAGTTTTTAGGTTAAATTAGGGCAATGAGGATCAGAAAAATATAGAAGGAAAATTATCAGCATCCTTTAAATTTTCTGTGAATACACTATGAGAAAAAAAGTATATACTGCGAATACAGCATGAGAAAAAAAAGTGGATACTTTATATACCTTCTATTATCATTGAAAAAGATATTATTTTATGATTCAAGTAAAGATACCTCAATTTCAACACCATTCTAAGCGAAAGACTAAAAACATAAGGAATGATCTCTCTTTTAAACTAGAGGAAAAAAAAATCAGAATAATAAATTTTCAATCCTACACTAGTCAGTGTTGAAATTTCATTCTTCTACTTAATGCCATTTTAGATCTTTTATTTGCAGGGTAAGTTAATTTCTCATTTGGATTTTCAACCACTTTGTATGCATAGTCAATTAGGAATTATCCTGAATCTTCTTTGTGTAAGTTTTCTAACATTTTAATTAGTGAACACAATTGTGTCTCTTGTATAATATGAAAATATATTTAGGAATTTTGATACAATACATAATTTAACATTGTGATTCTTGGAAAAATATAATTTTCTTTCAGTGACATTATTTAATTGACAACGTTAGTTGGTCTTACAAGTAAATACTATAAACAAAATAATATATTGAAAAGATAATTAGATCTGTGATGATGGATTGTTTTTATACATATATTTCACCTTAAAATAATACATAGATACATCCTTATCTCCATTCAAAAGTTAATCACTAATAATTCCAAATTAAAAAAGAACAACAAGGGGTGCCTGGGTGGCTCAGTCGTTAAGCGTCTGCCTTCGGCTCAGGTCATGACCCCAGGGTCCTGGGATCGAGCCCCGCATCGGGCTCCCTGCTCAGTTGGAAACCTTCTTCTCCCTCTCCCACTCCCCCTGCTTGTGTTCCTGCTCTTGCTATCTCTCTCTCTGTCAAATAAATAAATCAAATCTTAAAAACAATATATAAACTTCACAAGAAACAGTATTTACTAAATGTAATAATAATTTTAGTTGCTGTAATGAGTCTCTAAAAACACATACATCTCTCTTGTATACATGTAAAGGAAAAAAGATAGCTCAAATTACTATATTATTAAGCTATATCTGTTCACATTATAAATTTTTTTAAAAATATAAAAATCCCATTAAACTTATCCTTTAATATACAATTGAAGTGAATGATAGCTGCCCAAATGTCCATAGATGGAATGAATTAATAAAGAAAATGTTGTATATACATACAAAGGGATACTATTCAACTTAGAAAGGAAGGAAATTCTGACATGTTACAGCATGAACGAATGTTGACGACATGATGTTAAGTGAAATAAGCCAATCATAAAAAGACAAATTCTGTGTAATCACACTAAACTAAAGATCCTATAGTAGTCAAATACATAGAGCCAGAATAGCAGAATTGTGATTGCCAGTTCCCAGGGATAGGAAGAAACAGAAAATCATTGTTTAATGGGCACAGAGTTTCTGTTATAGATTATGAAGAGTTCCGGGATTATATATCAGTCATAGTTGCAGAATAATGTGAATATACATAATGCCACTGTGGTAACAGTACATTTAAAAATGGGTAAGATGATAGCAAAAGGTATTTTAAGAAATTTACTCAACACCCTGCAGTTACTATATTACAGATTGACCTTTAAGCAAGTTTTAAATTTTATCGTTTTTCAAGAATGAGAGAGCTTAGAATAATGAAAATAAGAAGTCTTCAAGTCAAATAAATGAGTTAGGAGGGTTTTGAGATCCTTTAGGAAGGCACTAGAGAGACCCATAATTAGGGAATTTATATCGTTACTAGGTGTGCAGAGTGCAAATGTTACAGATTTGAGGGTGTGCAGATAACAAAGTTTTGGGAAATGCAATGTGTATCTATGAGAAGTGTGTTTCTGTGTTTAACTTAGAAACAACCAACTAAAACCCTGAAGTAGAATGCTGTCAGTACAATGATGATGCTGAAGCAATGAAGTTGGGGATTGATTGAGCTTTTTGTGCTTTCTCTGTCTTGATTAGCATTCCAGTACAGGAAGCATATGTAAATTGGGAGCAAATCAAATGATCATGGAACAGGTGGATTCCTGTCATGCCCTTTCATTGAATTAGACCACATCTTTGAGGCTGAATTAGCATCTTCATCTCTTCAAGTATGATCTTATTCATTCAACAAGCTAGAGCAGTTTCAGTAATAGCAGATCAGTGAAGAGAATGCCTTTAGAGATTTAGATTCTCTTGTGCAGGAAGAAGAAATGAACTTATCTCTATATTGAGTACTAACAAGTTTATTTTCTTTTATTTATCCAAAGAAGATTGTGTCTCTGTGACTTTACGTGAAAACATCATTACACAAAATCATTTTATGTACAGTTAATTAAATGTTGCATTTAGTATTATAGTCTTGCATGGAGGAACATATTCTAAGAAAGTAATTATTTTATTCAGTGTATAACTTGATAAAGTCAAACTAAATACACTAACAATTCCAAATTAAGTTATGGTTCTATCTACAGACTAATTCCTTCCAGTTCCTACACCTGAAAATATAACTTCTCTTCTTTGGAAAGTAAAAATGTCTTCCAAGATTAATCAATGTCAGGAAAAGCTATTATATTTTTGTAAGTTTCAATAAATTGTGGTATGTTAGATATGTGTAACCCTCATTAACAAGAACCTAGCTTTTTATTGCTGAACACATTGATTTAATTCAGCGTGTAAGAATGTTGACTATGCATGATAAGAGCAAGCACAAATATAAATAACAAACTGAATATTTTACTCCCTGTCCATTATGTTGACATCAGGTAGCACAAAGACATGCTTACAAAGTATTTTCAACTCATCAAGAAATTGTATTCATTATATCTATAAAGCAAACTAAACCTGAGAAGTACTTATAAATAAAATGAAAAAAAAAAAGTGAAATTAACATTATGTCCAGTTAAAAAGACTGCAAATCACAGGTGAAGGATTTGGAATAGTTTTTTTTTAACATTTTGACAAAATAGTTTTCATGAAAAATGTAATTGAGATAGAACATTGTAAATGATGAAAATTCTATCATCTATTTCTTCATTTGCAGTGTCACTCCTGTTTGAAACATGAAAATCTGGAACACCACCTCAGATTTCATTCTCCTAGGACTCTTTAACCACACAGAAGCCCACCTATTTCTCTTTGTGATGGTTCTGACAATTGCCTTCACCTCCCTAGTGGGCAATGCCCTCATGATTTTCCTGATTCACCAGGATGCTCGGCTCCACATGCCCATGTACTTCCTACTGAGCCACCTCTCCCTCATGGACATGATGCTGGTCTCCACCGTTGTGCCCAAAATGGCAGCTGACTACTTGACTGGCCAGAAGTCCATCTCCCCTGCTGGCTGTGGGTTGCAGATCTTCTTCTTCATCACTTTGGAAGGGGGCGAGTGCTTCCTCTTAGCATCCATGTCCTATGACCGCTATGTGGCTATTTGCCACCCACTGAGATACCCTGTTCTCATGAGCTGGCAATTATGCCTGAGAATGACTGTGGGGTCTTGGTTCCTGGGGGCAGCTGATGGGCTCATGCAGGCTGCTGCTACCCTGAGCTTCCCATTTTGCGATGCACATGAGATCAATCATTTCTTCTGTGAGGCCCCTACCCTAGTGCGTTTGGCTTGTGCTGACACATCAGTCTTTGAAAATGTCATGTACATCTGCTGTGTATTAATGCTCCTGGTCCCATTTTCTCTCATCCTGGTTTCCTATAGTCTCATCTTTGCTGCAGTTCTCGAGATGCATTCTAGAGAGGCCCGCAAGAAGGCTTTTGCCACCTGCTCCTCACATCTCTCTGTGGTGGGACTCTTTTATGGAGCTGCCATTTTTATCTACATGAGACCCAAATCCTACAGGTCAGCTAATCATGATAAAATAGTATCAGTGTTCTATACTATCTTCACTCCTTTGTTGAACCCTATCATCTACAGTCTGAGGAACAGTGATGTCAAGGGAGCCCTGAGAAAGTGCATGGGTCAGGGTGCTGCCTTAAGTCATGAGTAAGATTACATTGATTTCCCCCAAATTTCAAGGTTATACAAAAGGAATTGTGTGAAAGTTCCTAGGGAATAGTTATATATGCATTATATCTATAACTATTACTATTATACTTTGAAATACAGACACAACTATATATTTTGGATCTTTTTTATGTATAATAATTATTTTATATTATTTTAAAATTATTCTTGACTTTATTTTTTTTCAAGTTTTGATTTAAATTCCAGCTAATTAACATACAGTGTAATATCCGTTTCAGGTGTAGAATTTAGTGATTCAACACTTACATACAATGCCCAGTGCTCATCACAAGTGCCCTCCTTAATCCCCCTCACCTATTTAACCCATCCCCCACCCACATCCCCTCTAGTAACCATCCGTTAATAAAGTGAAAAGATAGCTCGTGTAATTGAAGCAAATATATCATATAAAGAATAAGCATCTAGAGTACATAAATAACTCATAAAACTCAACAATAAACATATTAAAACATGGGTGAAAGATTTAAATACACATTTCTCCAAAGAATATATACAAATGCCTGATAAACATATGACAATACAGTCAACATTATTAGTCATTAGGGAAATGCAAATAAAAATCACAATGAAATAGTCCTTTCACCCATTATGAAAGATACTAGTAAACATTAAATAATAGTAATAACAAGTGCTGGCAAAAATGTGGAGAAATTGGTATCTTAGTGCATTCTTTCTTTTTCTCTTAGTGCATCCTGGATGGGAATGTAAACTGGTCAGATGCTGTGAAAAACAGTATGGCAATTCTCTGAAAATTTATCATTGAATTATCATATGATTTAGTAGTTATGCTTCTAAATATATACAAAAAATAATTAAATCAGGAACTTGAGCAAATATTTGTGCACAAATGTTTATAGCAGCATAATTCACAATAGCCAAAGAGGTAAAAAAAAAAAAAATGCCTACAGGAGGAGGAATGCAGAAATGAAAAGTGCTGTATATACACAATGGATTATTATTTGCACTTAAAATGAGTGAAATTCTGATACATCCTACAACATGGATGAATCTTGAGAAAATTTGTCTAAGTAAACCAAACAGAAAAGGAAAATATTGTATGGTTACACTTTTATGAGGTACTTAGAATAGACAAATTAATTGAGACAGAAAAGATTGTTAGTAGGACTATAGGGTGGGATGATGGGGAATTATTGTTTATAAGGTGAGAAGCTTCTGTTTGGTATGCTGAAAATATTCTAGAGATTGATAATGATGATGACTGAACAAAAATATGAATGCACTTATGTCACTGAATTGCACAAAGATGGTTAAAATTGTCAATTTTGTAATATATATTTTATCATAAATAAGTTAGAAAATAACCCTTTGAACCAGACTTGTTGTACCCCTTCCCAAGAGAAATGTATCACTGATGCAAATACTAGAGACCATACAAAATCTAAGAACATTTAAGGGGTTATCTGTAATAAAAAATGCATTTTTATATTATCTAAATAGTAGTCCATCAAAGTAGTACTATCATTTTGTTACCTGTTTTAAAATGTAAAACATGCTTTATAACTTAATGATAATCTCTAACTTAATGAGAATAATTCAAAAATAAATATCTACACTAAATTGAAGATTATATCCAAATTTTGTAGTAATTTAAGAATTTCTGCCTGCGTGTTTATATAAAATTTATCATGTTCCATTATAATGTATCTAATTTTTAAGCCGATGTTCTACAAACTGCCAAATAAATTAATATGTTTACACATTATTCTTGTGCAATTACTGAATAACAATATATAAAATTTCTGACTCCATAAAACTTTAGAGAAATAATAGCACTGGAAGAATCTGAATAAGTATATTTGTTTCCCCACTGAATTGACCCTTAACACATCTTTGAAAACATGTAAACAAATTATAAGAACTCCTTTCCAGTCTTGGCCTGAGGCCATCTTGAGTTACTAGTGACTTAAATTATGTCATTCAAGTCTCCGTGGGCTTTCCCAGTGAACACACACACACACACACAGAAAAGCGTTCTTTTCTTTAATCTCTAGGTAAAGAACTTGAATAATGATTGCTGCTGAGTCTTCCTGAAATATCTAAGATGCCAAGTGCAGGGATAAGAGATGAATATATACATTTGTTTGAAAAGTATTCAAAGAAGTCCGTTCAGAAAAATGACTTTGTTCATATGAATACAGTAGGACCCCTGTCAGCTATTCAATCCAGTGATGATGTAAAATTGGGAGATAACAAAGAGTACATGTCATAATTTTTTTATTTTAATTTATTACATAAGAGATGAGACCCCTCTACAAGTGCTTAGAAGAATTTGATTAGAATTAATTAAGAGCTGCTGTTTTTAAACCACCAAAATAAGCAATTGATACATTAAGGTATTTCACAACCAGGGGATCTCAAAAAGAAAATTTCACTTAGTGGAAATGGATTTAAAAGATTGTGTGTGTGAGGATCTTGGAAAGAATTGGTGTTTATCCAGAAAATCTATTGTAAATTAGCAGTGAAACAGTAAAATTGATAATATAGTCAATGGTTGATATTATCTATGAACTTCTTTCCCGGATTTATGCTGAACAAGATTAAGGTCTATACTAAATAATGCCATGTTCATGAAAATATGGTCACTTTAAGAGTAATAATAATTCTGTGTCACAAAATGTATACTAAATGTTTATATGGATACAAAAGAAACTTCAAATGTGAGAAGAATTTATTTGTCTCATAATTGAACCAACATATTTTGAGAAACAATTGTATTTGAAATATAAATCATATTTATCAAGAAAGGGGAGATGCATTGTCCCCAGAGCCTGTGATGAATCTTCTGGAGATGGGGAAAATTTTAACTAAGTGTAGAGTGCTTAATATGGTATGTGTAACATGAATTATACTCTCTAGAAGTAGAACTATTTTCATGCAGGCATGTGATGTGCTCATATTAATGTTGATGCCATTGGGCACCTGGGTGGCTCAGATGGTTAAGCGTCTGCCTTTGGCTCAGGTCATGATCCCAGGGTCCTGGGATCGAGTCCCACATCGGGCTCCCTGCTCCTTGGGAGCCTGCTTCTCTCTCTCTCTCTCTCTCTCTCTCTCTCTCTCTCTGTCTCTCATGAATAAATAAATAAAATCTTTAAAAAAAAAAAAGACTGTTTAATGTTGATGCCATTGCGTTAATTCTGGCAGTTTGGATTACTGTCTAGATTAAAATCATTATAATTTTAAGGTGATCTGTTTAAGAAATTAGTGAATTGATCTATGTAAGCGTTGGTCAAGACCAGAGGTAGAAGATTTTAAGTAGAGTTTGAGCAGGAATGGCTGTATTTTTATAATAGGAAGTGATTTTGGAGTTAGTTCATAAATATGGTGTCTGAATGGGAAAGGATATGAAGGTCTGTGTAAAATATGGGATTGAGTCTTATTGGCAATAGGTTTTAGATGGGCTTACATAAAATTTGATGAACAAAACTAACATGTAAGAGTACAAATCCTCAATAACAATAGTAGAAAGTAGAATTTCCTTTCTTACTTTGATGTGTGTGTGTGTGTATGGTTTGTTGGTTTGGGTTTTTTTTACACTTTTTATTTGCATATGGTTGACACACAATGTTGCATTAGTTTCAGGTGTACAACATAGTGATATGGCAAGTTTTTACATATGCTACATTTACCTTTAGTGTAGATAC
This sequence comes from Halichoerus grypus, assembly GCF_964656455.1. Classification (NCBI taxonomy): domain Eukaryota; kingdom Metazoa; phylum Chordata; class Mammalia; order Carnivora; family Phocidae; genus Halichoerus; species Halichoerus grypus. Next base: position 146,838,154 of record NC_135713.1, on the reverse strand, counting down.
CATCTAACACCATACAACACTATTACAATATCATTGACTATATTTTTATGGTGTGCTTTTATTCCTGTGATTTATTCATTTCATAACTGGAAACCTGTGTCTCCCTCTCCTGTTTTTTCTGAGGACATTTTGCCGATCAGCACAGTGGTTACATGGTTGCCAGGGCAAACTTATTATTGTTACACACTGTTTTAATTTATAAGAATCTGTTATTTCTAATTAAATGATTCCTTGTCTCAATTTTATTCAAAAATATAAAATTAAACCATAAGAAAGGCAAAATAGTAAAAGCAAAATTTGTCTGTTTCTGGGACAATTATATATTTTCTAAATTTAAAGGACACCTAGAAATAATTCAAGTATTCATAGAAATAGTGGGTGTATTAGTTAGTTGTTGTTTTTTTTTTTTTTTTTTTTTTACTGATTTCTGTGTTTAAGTTTGGTGTTTTATCTTTTAACCTTGTGTATGTATAACTGAACTTCAAGTGAAATAATATCTACATTAGAAATTGAGGATACTTTGTGAAAATCAGATGGAAATGACACACAGAAATGATTTGGGAATTATACTGATGATGAATCTAGTCATATCAAGTGTTGGATGAAAATAATTTGATGGTACCTTCCTTGATGTTGCTGGATGGTGATAATAAAGATAGTAAATGCCACAGCTATTGCTCAGTGGTAACTTGTGCAAAGCACATTTTAAGTAACCCATTTACATTATCTTATAAAACCTTATAATAACCCTTGTTTTTTTTCTTCCTAAAGTATTTTTGCTAAATACAAATTTTACATATTTAAAATGTACAACTTGATGTTTTAGTGTATGTACACATTGTGAAATAATCACCATAATCAAGCCAATTGATGTGTCCATCAACTTACATAGTTTCTTTCTTTTTTCTTTCTTTCTTTTTCCTTTGCTAGTGAGACCACTTAAGATTAATGCTCCTAGATATTTCAACTATAAAGTACCGTATTGTTAATCATATTCAAATTGCTGTGCATGAGATCTCCAGTACTTATTCATCTTGCATAATGGAAATTTTACAGCCTTTGACCCAAGTCTCCCCAAATTCTCCCTCCCCTCAGCTTTTGATGACAGTCATTTAACTTTCTACTTCTAAGAGTTTGACCATTTTAGATTCCACATACAAGTGTAATTGAGCAGTCTTTATACTTCTGTATCTGGCTTATTCTACTTAGCATAATGTCATCCAGTTCCGCTTACGTTGTTGCAAATGGAAATATTTCCATTTTCAAGGTGGTATGATTCTCTTGCTTGTTACTGTCCAGTTTTCACATCATTTGTTGAAGACACTGTCTTTTTTCCATTGGATATTCTTTCCTGCTTTGTTGAAGATTAGTTGACCATAGAGTTGTGGGTTCATTTGTGGGGTTTCTATTTTGTTATGTTGATCTATGTGTCCATTTTTGTGTAAGTACCATCCTGTCTTAAACACTACAGTTTTGTAATACAGTTTGATGTCTGGAATTGTGATCCTTCCAGCTTTACATTTCTTTTTCAAGGTTGCTTTGGTTATTTGTTCTAGCTCTGTGAAAAATACTATTGGTAGTTTGATAGGGATTGAATTAAATGTGTAGACTGCTTTGGGTAGTATAGATATTTTTACAATATTTGTTCTTCCAATCCACGAGTATGGACTGTCTTTCCATTTCTTTTTGTCCTCTTCAATTTCTTTCATCAGAATTTTATAATTTTCAGAGTACAGGTCTTTCACCTCTTTGGTTAGGTTTATTTCTAGGTATCTTATTGTTTTGAGTGAATTGTAAATGGGACGGATTCCTTAATTTCTTTTTCTGGTGCTTCATTATGGGTGTATAGAAATGCAACAGATTTCTGTGCTTTGCTTTTGTATCCTGAGACTTTACTGAATTTATCAGTTCTAGCCATTGTTTGGTGGATTCTTTTGGGTTGAATACATATTCCACACTTTCTTTATCCATTCATTTGTTTGTTTGTTTGTTTGTTTGTTTTTTAAAGATTTTATTTATTTATTTTGACAGAGAGAGAGATAGCGAGAGCAGGAACACAAGCAGGGGGAGTGGTAGAGGGAGAAGCAGGCTTCCCGCCGAACAGGGAGCCCGATGTGGGACTCGATCCCAGGACCCCGGGATCATGACCTGAGCCGAAGGCAGACGCTTAATGACTGAGCCACCCAGGCGCCCTATCCATTCATTTGTTGATGAACACTTAGTTGTGTGTGTGTGTGTGTGTGTGTGTGTTTTACATATCTTAACTTTTAAAAATAATGCTGAAAAACTCAGAGTGCAGATATTGCTTCAAGATATAGATTTTACTTCCTTTGGATATATACCTAGAAGTGGGACTGTAGGATCATGTGGTATTTTTAATTATTTGAAGAACTCCCATATACTTTTACATAGTGGCTATACCAATTTACATTCCCAAGAACACTGCCAAAGGATTCCCTTTTCTCTACATCCTGGCCAACACTTATTATATTTTCGATAATAGCCACTTTAGCAGGTGTCAGTGGATATCTCATTGTGGTTTTGATTTGCTCATCTATAGATGAGACTCATAGAGTTAAATTTACTAATCCAAGTTTATATTGCTAAGTTTCAAAACTAGAGCTAGATATAGTTTGGACTCCAAACTATCTGTAACTTGCTTGTGCAATAAAACAGAACAGACACATCTCCAGTCTGAATCCAAACTCAAAGTATATTGAGTAGTAATTATTTTCATCTCTCAAAATATGTCTACCTATTTTTCTATTTATTTACCATTAATGCTGATTCATTACATGAGATTTCATAAAAGCATATAATTTAGAGGTACACAAATATATGCATGTACCAATACTATGTATTTTAGATCTCTTTATGGTTCATTAACATATGAAGCTGTATAGCTTTTTAAACAATTAAATCACACCTTTCTTAAATATGTAATACGATTACTAATTCTAAGTAACTAAAGTACACAAACTATATATTCTTTGTCTTTTTTTATAGTAGAATCTAGTGGAAACACTTAAAAGAATGTGTAATCTTATGTAAGATTCTATGAAAGGATATTGTGTAGAACTATGCTTGCCAACACCCCAGAGGACACTCTTTTGGGTTATCTGATTTGGAATGAAATGCTGTAAAAGCCATCTCACAATGCTGTAAATTCTATGTGACTGATGTCAACACAAAATAATTATTATCTAGGGATATGCAAATACAAGTATGATGAGACATTTCAAAGAAATGAGGTAAACATTATCAAGCCAATGAATTCAAAGTTCTCCTGGGAATCTGACCTGGTACCTGTTTTATAGGATTCCTCCCTTACTGGTGAATAAGAAAGTTCCCTTTTGGGAAATTTAAGCACTTTAGACTATCTCAAGGATCTTGAGAAGAGAAGGAGTGACCCAAATTGATGTGAAATCTAATGGAGAGTTTTTACAATTAGATGATTTTAAAAGTCTAATCTAATAAAACTTCCAAGAAATCCAACTTAAGGCTTCTTTAGTAACTTTACATTCTTGTTGTACCAATTTAAATGATCAGACCAAATGTGACCAAACTTATTTAGTGACCAGTAAGATCTTTCTTTGGAATTGATTTTGATCAAAGACAAGGTGGTGCAGGAAAAAAAAAAAAAAGATTCAGGGGAAAACTCTGCATCGTCTAGCTTCTAGAGGTCACCCAACAAGATCCGTCATTGTATCACTACATAGTCTTAAATAATTCACTTTATAGGAATCATTTTTTCATCTTTATAATGAGGCTATTCAAAAAATATATTTCTTCTGTAAATGTATAAAGCACTAATGTGAAGCTTTTTTCAGTTTTGTTTTTAACTAAATACAAGCATACAAAAATATATCTATGCAAGCAATATAATGGCTATTGAATTCAAGTGATGGTAATTGCCTATCACTTTAAAACTCAGACAGTGATTGGGAAATTTTCTTCATCATGATGTAGGAATAAACTGACTGTGTCTTGAATATGCACATTTACAACTTGATTTACAGAGGAGATAATATGGGTACTTTTTTTGTTTTTTGTTCTTGTGTTTTTGGTAATCAAAATCACCTAGGACACTTTGGTACTGGGGGCAAGGTATGAATTGCAGTTCATTTGGAGGATCTGGAAGTGATGTCTGCATTTACTATGCCATTCATTAGAGCTGGATATTTGTAAGGAAAAAGTGACAATGTGATAACCATAACAGAAGAGGAAACAGGAGATCATAAAATGAGTAAAAATTAAAAACTAAATCCATTTTGGGGACATCTGGGTAGCTCATGATCCCAGGATCCTGGGATTGAGTCCTGCGCTGGGCTCCTTGCTCTGCAGGGAGTCTGCTTCTCCCTCTGCCTGTGCCTGCTTGTGCTCTCTCTTTCTCTGTCAAATAAGTAAATGAAATCTTAAAAAAAAACTAAATCAATTTATTTGGGCATAAAGGTCATACATATTCATGACCCTCTTTTATCTATACTGAATTTCTATTTTAAGATCATTCATTTTTTCATATTTATTTATTTATATAGTTTTTTTTAATTTAATTTTATTATGTTATGTTAGTCACCATAGAATACATCATTAGTTTTTGATGTAGTGTTCCATGATTCATTGTTTTCATATAACACCCAGTGCTCCATGCAGTACATGCCCTCCTTAATACCCATCACCAGGCTAACCCATCCCCCACCCTCTCCCCTCTAAAACCCTCAGTTTGTTTCTCAGAGTCCATAGTCTCTCATGGTTCATCTCATTCTCTGATTTCCCCCCCTTCATTTTTCCCTTCCTTCTCCTAATGTCTTCCATGCTATTCCTTATGTTCCACAGATAAGTGAAACCATAGGATAATTGACTTTCTCTGCTTGACTTATTTCACTTAGCATAATCTCCTCCAGTCCCATCCATATTGATGTAAAAGTTGGGTATTCATCCTTTCTGATGGCTGAGTAATATTCCATTGTATATATGGACCACATTTTCTTTATCCATTCATCTGTTGAAGGGCATCTCGGCTCCTTCCACAGTTTTGCTACTGTGAACATTCCTGCAGTTTATAGCAGCACAGACAGAAAGGGAGATAGTGTGGCCTGGAGACCTCACTGAAGAACAGACTGCAATCTCTCTGCTCTGAGGCAGAGGGTTAGAAATAATCTCTTCTGCTGTGACTCTCAGAAGAGATAGGGAAAGCCACCAGGGAAGGCCATCAGAGAACAAAATCCCCCCAAAACCAGTTTTCACTGAGCACATCCCCCGCCACAGGGGGCAGGGCAAATCTGCTCAAACAGGGTTGCCTGAGTAACAGTGCAGCAGGCCCCTCCCTCAGAAGATAGGCTGGGAAAATAAGAGGCCAGCACCCCTAAGGTCCCTAAAAAACAGGTGCATCTTGCTTGGGTTGTGGTCAATAATGGACTCTATACATTCCCTCAAGCACCCCTCAATGGAATGACTAGGAGGAGGGGCCCCCAAAATAGGAAAAACTCAGAGACTATGACTTATGCCACAGATTTACAAATGGATTCAGATATAACCAAGACGTCAGAAATGGAATTCAGGGTAGCAATTGTGAAGATGATAGCTAGAATGGAGAAATCAATTAATGGCAACATAGAGTCTTTGAGGGCAGAAATGAAAGCTGAATTGGCAGAACTTAAAAATGCTATCAATGAGATCCAGTCTAATCTAGATAACTTAACAGCCTGGGTAAGTAAGGCAGAAGAATGAATTAGTGATTTAGAAGACCAATTAATAGACAAAAAGGGAAAAGAGGAGGCCAGGGAAAAACAACTCAGAATCCATGATAAAAGAATCAGAGAAATAAGTGACACCACGAAGCGTTCCAATGTCAGAATTATTGGAATCCCAGAGGGGGTGGAGAGAGAGAGAGGACCAGAAGATATATTTGAGCAAATCATAGCTGAGAACTTCGCTAATCTGGGGAATGAAACAAACATTCGTGTCCTAGAGGCAGAGAGGACCCCTCCCAAGATCAAGGAAAACAGGCCAACACCCCGGCAGGTAATAGTAAAACTGGCAAATCCTAGAACCAAGGAAACCATCTTAAGGGCAGTTAGGGGGAAGAGATTCCTTACGTACAGAGGGAGGAACATCAGAATAACATCAGACCTATCCACAGAGACCTGGCAAGCCAGAAAGGCCTGGCAAGCCATATTCAGGGCACTAAATGAGAAGAATATATATATACTTTTAGTTTTAACAAGTGAAAACAATATCCACTAATGTCAGAATTGCCTTTTGAAGGATAAGACCGTTTATCAATTTAAATACATTCTTAGCATGTAAATATCTATATCTATTAGTCTAGAAGCTAAATTAGTAGCAGTGGAAGCAGAAAAAGTCACTTAAAACCTGAATCTTGGTTTATCATCTATAAAATTTTTGGGTTACATCGACTTCAAGAGCCATTGTTCAGGGTTAAATAAAATTTAATTATGGCACAAATATTAACACAAGTCTGATTCCACCCAGTGGAGATGGCCAATAAAAGTTGATAGTTCTGTATTCTCTGTGTATAGGCCTTGTCAGGTTCAAGACTTGTTTCTCCAAGTTAATAAAAAACCACCTGATTGATTTTCACCTGCGTATACTTAGCAGAACTAAAAAAAACAAAACGTGAAAATCTTTTGTAAATGGTTTGTAAATATATTATTCATTGTATTTCATTGGACTAAAGCAAAATGAAAGGGGAAACATCTGATTTATTTTTATAAAAGAAAAACAATATTATTACTTTAGACCTTGAAACAGATATTCAATGGCTGATGTTGCTTCCCTTTCAGATGCAACATTTCTTTAAATAATATCACATATAGGTTATTAGCATATACAACAGGGGGACATAGATAATTCAAAATTATTCTGCATTGGCAGTCATGCAACAATGGAATTAAAGAAGAAATTTGACTTTCCTTTTATTACTTTGGTTATGTGTTGTTTTTCTCAGAATTAGTCTGCGATAATATTAACTACCTAATGAAATCTTTGTCATATCAGCTTTATATATACTGCAAATGATAAGAATACTAGCAATGTTGATTCCATTGGTAATTATAAATATTACATTTTCAATCTTGTCAATAATTGATGTTATGAATATAAACTATATCCAATGATATCAACCTAATATTCTGGTCTCATAATTAAACTAAATGCCATTTTAGGAAAATAAAATAGCTCTCCTAGATTTTCCCCTGCAAGTTGTCAAACTCCACACAAAATTTCAAAATCAATTGTTCCACATAGATCCAGTATTTTACAATGTATCTGGAGATTCACATATGTAATAATTTGAATAACTGAAAATTATTAACTGTGAAATAATTTGTATATGACTTTAATAATTTATTCAAATAATGCATGGACATGGCATCAACAAACCATAAGGTAAAATGATGGTCCTATAACCCACTCCTCCTGACACCCAAAGTAAATGCTCAAATTATTTTGTAATTTGTTCCAATACTCTCCTGATATTTTAGACAATATGTTTATCTTTTCATGCTTGATTTTTAAATCCCAAATACCAGACTGTGGTTTCTAAATGAGGCCACTGTGAGTGAGATGCTGCTTCCTCTCTACATCACCACCTTCACCCTCTTTCTCTCCTCCCATGCTCTCATCACAGCTACATCCCACTTTATGTTCTGGGGCATGCATTGATGGAATTGTTTCATTTTCTGGAAATTACTGGTTTTATATGAAAATATAACATACTGCAAAACCTGATACTATTTTATTGGTTATCACTGAATATATGTCTTCTAATTGTATCATTATAATTTCTCTAAAGAAGTGTAGTAATATAAATTTTTGGCTGATATTAAGAATTGTCAAGAAATTGTTTATAAGAAGATAGAATTTTCCAAAAAAAATCTTTTAATAAATAACATCATTTGTGCTTCTGTGTTCTTTGCATTGTATTTAAATATTATAGTTCATGTATAACAGTTCTGAGAAAAATTCTTGTTGATAATATTCACTCCTTAATTATTAGGCCATATGCATTTTTAAGAATACCCATATGTATAAATTGAATTATATTAATTCTCTAATTATCTTTTTAAAAATTATTTTATTTTATTTTTAAAAAGATTGACTGATTGATTTAGAGTACCAGCGGGGGCAGAGGCAGAGGAAGAGGGAGAAGGAGAGAAGCAGACTCTCAGCTAAGCAGGAGTCAAGACATGGTACTCAATCCCAGCACCCTGAGATAATCACCTGAGCTGAAATCAAGAGCCTGATGCTCAGCCAACTGAGCTGCCCAGGCATTTTTTTTTTTTTTTTTAAGATTTTATTTATTTATTTGAGACAGAGAGAATGAGAGAGAGAGAGCACATGAGAGGGGGGGAGGGTCAGAGGGAGAAGCAGGCTCCCTGCCGAGCAGGGAGCCCGATGCAGGACTCGATCCAGGGACTCCAGGATCATGACCTGAGCCGAAGGCAGTTGCTTAACCAACTGAGCCACCCAGGCGCCCCTGCCCAGGCATTTTTTTAAAAATGTCAAACTTTTTATGTTTTCTTTTTGTTCTTGCTTTCTTTCTAGTCAATTTTCTCCAGTTTATCTTTTGAAACTTTTAATGAATTTATTATATTAGTTATTATATTTTTAATTTCCAGAAGTCTTTTATTATTATCTTACACTTCCTTTTATATAATATATAATATTTGTGCTGTAGATTTAACAACTTCTAATGGTATGCTGAGTTTTCTTGCTGATAGTATTCCCTCTGCAGGAAAATGCTTCTACTCATTCCCATGAGTAAGACTCTCAGAATGACATTTCTCCTTCTCCTTTTTGTTTAAAGATTTTATTTATTTGTTTGTTTTAGAAAGAAAGAGTGAGAGAATTCATGGGGGGAGGGGCAGAGGGAGAAGAGAATCTCAAGCAGACTCCACACTGAGTTGGGAGCCAGATGCAGGGCTCAATCCCAGGACCCAGGGATCAGGACCTGAGCCAAAATGAAGAGTCAGATGCTTAACTGATCTTGCCACCAGGCAACCCACTCTCTCTTTCTCCTTTTAAGTGAAGAACTGTTTCTTAAAATTTCATTTTCCAAAGGGTCCTAAACTTTTTCTTCTCTTATCGCTCCACACCATTTTCTTCTCCAGTTTTCCTTAAATTAATAGTGTATTTCTTCCTTTTTAATTTTTTTAATTTAAATTTAATTTAGTTAATATATAATGTGTTATTAGTTTCAGGGTAGAATTTAGTGATTCATCAGTTGCATGTAACATTCAGCGACCATTACATCAGGTGACCTTCTTTATGCCCATTACCTAATTACACCATTCCCCCACCCACCTCCCCTCCAGCAATCCTCAGTTTGTTTCCTAGAGTTAAGAGTCTCTTATGGTTTGCCTCCCTCTCTGTTTAAATCGTATTTTATTTTTCCCTCCCTTCCCCTATGTTCATCTGTTTTGTTTCTTAAATTACACGTATAAGTGAAATTATATGATATTTGTCTTTCTCTGACAGACTTATTTTGCTTAGCATAACATCCTCTGGTCCTATCCATATTGTTGCAAATTGCAAGATTTCATTCTTTCTGATGGCTGAATAATGTTCCATATATACCAGTTCTTCTTTATCCATTCATCTGTCAATGGATATCTGAGCTCTTCCCATATTTTGGCTATTGTGAACATCGCTGCTATAAACTTTGGGTTGCATGTGCCCCTTTGAATCATGATACAAGAAGAGTGTATCTCTTTATTATCATGTCAGTTGGGGTTTATGACAGAGCAGTGATAAATATATGTGCTTATACTCCCACACTTATCTATGGAATAAGATGGAAAGAATTTTAAATGCATAAAAACAAAAAGATAGAAAAAAAAGAATAAGTACAAAAAGGTGCCATAAAGCAATGTGTAATGTTATGTAAGTATTGAGAAACAGATGGACTGAACATACATCTTTCAAGAGAGCTTGAGCTTACATGGAAAGAAAAATGAAATTGTATTATAGATTCTCAGAGAAGGGACCTATTTTAATTAGAGCATTCTAAAGTTGGGTAAGGAGGCAGAAGAAAATGGCTTTGAGGCACCTGGGTGGCTCAGTCAGTTAAGTATCTGCCTTTGGCTCAGGTCATGATCTCAAGGTCCTGGGACTAGCCCCATGTCAAGCTCTCTGTTCAGTGGGGAGCCTGCTTCTCCCTCTCCCTCTGCTTGCCTTTCCACCTGCTTGCGTGTTCGCTCTCTTTATCAAATAAATAAATAAAATCTTTTTCTTTAAGAAGAAAATGGCTTTACATAAATGGTATTTGGCAATAAAGATTTGTTATAGATTTCTGAAACAAAGAAGTAAATAACAACAATTGATATCTAAGGAGCTGTTGTGTCAATCTTTTGGAGGAGAACACAAAAAGAGAATGCAGATCTGCACATGACCTAATAGACTACTGCAGTTTCTGAAATATTAGTGTTTAAATATAAAAGATAAAAAGAATCCTCTAAGGGCAAACAAAATTTACTCAAATATGGGTCTATAATTTATGCATTTACATTGATTAGCTATGCATACATTTAACTTATAAGTTCTGTCTTTGAAGATAACTGAATTTATGTAGAAAAATAAAATATTTATATCCTAATGATGTTATTAGAGAAATATATATATATATATATATATATATATATATATATGATGTATTTATTTATTTGATAGAGTGGGGAAAGGCAGAGGAAAAAGAAGAGGGAGAGGAAGAGAGAGAACCCCCATCAGACTTCCCACTGACTGGAGAGACTAATGTGGGGCTAAATCTCACAACCCTGAGATCATCACCTGAGACAAAATCAAGAATCAGATGCTCAACTGAGTGTCCCTGAGAAATATATTATTCTTACAAATTCACAGATTTGTAGAGAATATTTTGGCCACAGATGTTTGCCTCATGAAGATTTTACCTATGAAGCAAAAACCGAGGATTTTTTTTCAAAATAGTTAAGTTTGTTCTTCATTTAGAAGCTGCAATATTCAATGAGTAAATCACTGTATGAATGAAATAATGAAATAAAAATAGCATTCTGTTCTATATTAATTTACTGTTGTGTCTGTTTTTAGGAAAAAATTAATGCCACATGGAAAATTAAAATCAAACTTCTACTGATTTCATCTTAGAAGGTGGGTTATTCCCACCTTCAAGAATTGGCCTGTTTTTCTTCATTTTCATTGTTCTTGTTTTCCTAATCCTTCTGTTTGGCAACCTGTGCATGATCGTCCTCATCCTCCTGGATACCCCTCTTCACACACCCATGCATTTTCTACTTAGTCAGCTCTCCCTCATGGACCTGAACTACATCTCCACCATTGTCCTCAAGATGGCTTCTGATTATCTCTCTGGAAACAAGTCTATTTCTTTAATCAGGTGTGCAGTTCAGCGTTTCTTCTTTATGGCTTTAGCTGGTGGAGAAAGATTACTATTGGCCACTATGGCCTATGATCATTATGTGGCTATTTGCTTTCCTCTCCACTATGCCATTTGTATGAGCAAAAGAGTACGTGTGCTGATGATAACAGGATAATGAGCTCGATCAACTCCTATGCTCCCACAACATATATTCTCCATATCCCTTAGCCAGTCCAGAGCCATCAACTATTTCTTCTGTGATGTTATGGCCAGGTTAACTCTGTCCTGTATGGACACCTGGATCTATGAGTACACTGTTTGTAAGCTCCACCCTCTTCCTTATGTTTCCTTCCATTGTTATTGTATGTTCCTATGGCTGAGTTCTCCATGCAAACTGATGCATGAAATCAGTAGAAGGGAGGAAGAAGGCCTATTCAACCTGCAGCACCCACCTCACTGTGGTGACTGTCTACTGTGCAACCTTTGTTTATATTTATCTATGCTCTAGATCCCTCTGATCACCAACAGAGGACAAGATTCTGGCTGTCGTCTACACCACCCTGACCCCAATGCTCAACCCCATCATATACAGCCCAAGAAACAAGGAGGTGATGGGGGCTCTGAGATGATTCTTTCAGAGAATCCAATCTGTGATAATGTAGACAATATACTTTAGTTCTAAAGCTTCAGTTACATGTCAATTTAGCCATACACCATTGTGAAGAAAAATATTATATGCCTACAGGGAAAGAACTGAAATTAATGTAGAAAATTGAATAAATTGAGGTTTCCTATAATAATTTTATAGTCTAAGGAATTATTTTTTTTCTTTGTGATCCTTTTTTCTCCATCTGTATAAAGGGAATGCATTTTCCACTAACTTGTGTGCAAAAATATTTTACTAACATGTAAAATGGAAAATAAAAACTGACTAAATCAATGGTATCATGCATCATACCAGTTCTATAATATTTTTTTTACAATATTTTTTTTCTTTTTTTTTTAACCAATATTAGTAAATTAGGACCTAAGAACAATAAATAATTTAGGATGAACCTAACATAATTGGAAACAAATACTTTATATATTTGCATAATAATTTATACTTTTTAAACTATATTGGCATCATTGACAAAGTTGTATATTTTATGGTGTACGATGTCATAATTTGATATACATTGTGAAAACATCACACAATTTAGTTAATTAACATATCTATCACCCTACATAGTAAGTTGTGTGTGAGAACAGTTAAGAACTTTTTTGTTAGCAAACTTCAAGTATGTGATAGAACACTGTTAACTATAGTCACTTTTATTGTATATTAAGGCTCCAGAATTTTTTCATCCTGCATATCTGAAACTTTGCTTTATTTGAGTAAAATTTCCCTATTTACCGACCAACTAGACCCTGGTAAACAACATTATACTGTCTTCTATTAAGAGTTTTATTTCTTTCACATATAAGTGAGATCATGCAATACTTCTCTTTCTGTTTCTGGCTTATATCACTAAACATGATATTCTTTAGATTCATCCATGTTGTTGCAGTGACGAAGTTTTTGTTTTGTTTTGTTTTTATCCAAGCCTAAATAATATTCCAGTGTATATATATTTATGACTCTTGTAAGTCCATTCATCCACTGATGGATACTTAGGTTGTTCCTATGTCTTGGTTATTGTGAATAATGTTGCAATATACATGGGAGTGCAGATACTTCTTTGAGATAGTGATTTCATTTTCTTTGGAATATACACAGAAAGGAGAGTGTTAGATCATATGGTAGTTCTATTTTTAATTTTTTGAGAATATCCATACTGTTTCCCATAATGACTGTGCCAGTTTACATCCCATCAACAATGGGAGAGACTTAAAAAGATCATGTAAATTTGGACATTTTTATCACTATGGCAATTAAGCATTTAGCAGATTAAAAACTTGACTTATAGAATGATAGTTGGTTATAACTCGCATCTCTCCAAATTTAAATTAAGTGGAATTTTTTCAACACAAGTAACTGAATGATAATGTCCTAATTGTGTGGGAAAACATAATAGTTGCTTCCTGTTGAAAGATTTAACTCATCTCTTTAACTTGGTTACAGGACTACAAAATTTGAAAGAATCTGAAAAAAACGTAAAAAAAAAATTAAAAGCATAAAAAAGACAAATGCTCCACAATGACCAAATACCTACCAAGGACTTCATACATTGTGAGGAACACACAGACACATTTCATTCAAAATGGTGAGCCAATAAGACAATTACAAGTGAACATAAGCATTTTGTTCTTTCATTGCAATAAACTAATCAACTAAACAATTTCCTCAATTTTTTTCTACTCAAGTAATTTATAATCTTTTTCAATCACTGTAACCACTGCTTTACTTCAGGTCCTCAAGCTCTCTTTACTGGAGTATGTTCTTTTTTTTTTAAGATTTTATTTATTTATTTGACAGAGAGAGACACAGTGAGAGAGGGAACACAAGCAGGGGGAGTGGGAGAGGGAGAAGCAGGCTCCCCACTGAGCAGGGAGCCTGATGCGGGGCTTGATCCCAGGACTCTGGGATCATGACCCGAGCCGAAGGCAGACGCTTAATGACTGAGCCACCCAGGCACCCCTGGAGTATGTTCTAACAAGATTTTCCTACTGAATCAAAATGGGATTTGGAATCTTATATTATCAGCTAGAGTTCTTAACTGGAGAAAGACATGAATTTAGTCCAATTTTAACTGATAATGTATTACTAAAAATGCTTTAAAGACTTACAGAATCTCCATATATGGAAGTGAATAATATCTGAAACTCTACAACCATAAAAAATGTCCAACAACAGCCTGAGAATGAGTCCTGTGAAGATACCACCATTGCCCCTACTGGGTGCAATTTACAGCCTCAGAACCATGTGATGGATCCCCCTGAAAAGTTCAAGAATTTATTTCTATTGGAATCATGTTCATTTAGATGTTGTGTATTTGCTTTGTTTTTTTTGTTTTGTTTTTGTTTTGTTTTTGTTGTTGTTGTTGTTTCTCAGTGACCCATTCTTAAGATAAAGCTGCAAATAAAGAATCTAATGCAAAGTATAGATATATGTTTTGGCCATAGCTATAAGTCAGATACAGAAGTGAACATTTGAGTTCTACCACAGATATTGAAATGTTTGTTCTCAAAGGAATGTCAAAGACAGTCCACACAGAAAATAATGATAAATGGGTTGTAAACTTTATGTTTAACGTGGAACACCCTTTATCTACTTACAGGAGCCATTATGTGTGAGATACAGGAATATGTGATAAATTTGTTTTAGGTACAATGTCTGGGAAAATAGACATGATAAATGAAAAAAGTAGAAAATATTTGGTCTTTGTGATCTGATTAAATCAAAAAAACACCTATGATCTTTTTTGGATAGACACAGTGAAAGGAAGTGGGGACAGAGAGAGACACAGAGAGAGAGAATGAGAAAGACTATCATAACTTTTGTAAAATCAATGTACAAACATTAGTGCCTGATTATATAATGTGGCCAAGAGCTGTGTAGAAAGGCCAACTCTAAAATTCCATAATAAAGATACTGTGGTGGCAACAATGCACAAAAGGCATTCTTTTGTTTTCTTTGTCTTTTAAAAGACATTTTTCAAATTTTCTAAAACAGTGGCTTCCTGGAGAGGATCCTAACTAGTCATTCTCATTTATTCTCACAAGTTATGGGAATCTGAAGGTCATCGTGTTAGCTGTAGTCTCCCAGCCCAAGTCTCTGTTTCTCCTCAATCTCTCTCTCTCTCTTTTTTTTAAAGATTTATATATTTATTTGAGAGAGAGAGAGAGCATAAGAGGGGGGAGGGTCAGAGGGAGAAGCAGACTCCCTGCTGAGCAGGGAGCCCGATGCAGGACTTGATCCTGGGACTCCAGGATCTTGACCTGAGCCGAAGGCAGTCGCTTAACCAACTGAGCCACCCAGGTGCCCTCAATCTCTCTTTAAATCTAGAATGACTTGAAAATCCTCTTGAGTTATCTAACTAAGATACATATTGATGATGTTACTTTCCTTAGTATGATAAGCAATTATGTCCTTTATCTGGTACATCCCTACATCTGCAGGACCATACAGCACAACTACTATCTAACTTTGTTATCTTCACATTAAATAAAATGCAGTTCTATGAAGAAGTTTAAACAACACAATTATATCAAGTACACAATTGCCTGTATGTTCAATTTATGATCCACTATTCTCACATAAAGTTCTTTGATGGAATAATTCATAATTTTCACTGTTTTCAAGTTTGAGCTCTGGTGTCATTTACATAAGGAAGCTATATCTTTCCTCTCTGTTCTCACAAATTTCAGTATACCTACTAATAAAGCATGTCATCATCATAATATTATCATATTTTTTAATCACTCCATGGACAATTACTGTTTGCATTTTTCACTTTTAAAAAATGCTATTGAAATATGATATCCAAACACTTGATAGATTTTCACTATATGAATAAAAGAAAGGACAAGAACCATGTGATACTCTCAATTCATGCAGAAAAATTATTTGACAAAATAGAGCATACTTTCTTGATTAAAACTCTTTATAGTGTAGGGATAGAGGGTACATACCTCAATATCATAAAAGCCATCTAGGAAAAAACCCACAGTGAATATTATTCTCAATGGGGAAAAACTGAGAGCTTTTCCCCTAAGGTCAGGAACATGGCAGGGATGTCCACTATCACCATTGCTGTTCAACATAGTACTAGAAGTCTTAGCCTCAGCAATCAAACAAAAAGAAATAAAAGGCATCTGAATCAGCAAAGAAGTCAAATGCTCACTCTTTGCAGATGATATGATACTTTACTTGGAAAACCCAAAAGACTCCACCCCAAAACTGTCAGAACTCATTCAGGAATTCAGTAAAGTGGCAGGATATAAAATCAATGCACGGAAATCAGTTGCATTTCTATATACCAACAACAAGACAGAAGAAACAGAAATTAAGGAGTCTGTCCCATTTGCAATTGCACCCAAAACTGTAAGATACCCAAGAATAAATCCAACCAAAGAGGCAAAGGATCTGTACTCAGAAAACTGTAGAATACTCATGAAAGAAATTGAGGAAGACACAAAGAAATGGAAAAACGCCCCATGCACATGGATTAGAAGAACAAATATTGTGAAAATGTCTATGCTACTTAGAGCAATCTACACATTTAATGCAATTCCTATCAAAATACCATCAACTTTTTTCAAAGAAACGGAACAAATAATCCTAAAATTTGTATGGAACCAGAAAATACCCCAAATAGCCAGAGGAATGTTGAAAAAGAAAAACAAAGCTGGCAGCATCACAATTCCAGACTTCCAGCTCTATTACAAAGCTGTAATCATCAAGACAGTATGGTACTGGCACAAAAACAGACACATCGATCAATGGAAAAGAATAGAGAGCCCAGAAATGGACCCTCAACTCTATGGTCAACCAATCTTTGACAAAGCAGGAAAGAATATCCAATGGAAAAGAGACAGTCTCTTCAGGACGCCTGGGTGGCTCAGTTGGTTAAGCATCTGCCTTCAGCTTGGGTCATGACCCTGGGGCCGTGGTATCAAGCCCCATATTGGGCTCTCTGTTAAGCAAAGAGTCTGCTTCTCTCTCTCCCTCTGCTGCTCCCCCTGCTTGTGCTCTCTCTCTCTCTGTCAAATAAGTGAATAAAACCTTTAAAAAAAAAAAAAAGACGTTCTTTTCAACAAATGGTATTGGGAAAATTAGACAGCCACATGTAGAAGAATGAAACTGGACCATTTCCTTACACCACACACAAAAATAGACTCAAAATGGATGAAAGACCTAAATGTGAGACAGGAATCCATCAAAATCCTGGAGGAGAACATAGGCAGTAACCTCTTCGACCTCAGCTGCAGCAACTTCTTCCTAGACACATCTCCAAAGGCAAGGGAAACAAAGGCAAAAATGAATTATTGGGACTTCATCAAGATAAAAAGCTTTTGCAAAGCAAAAGAAACAGTCAACAAAACCAAAAGACAACTGACAGAATGGGAGAAGATATTTGAAAATGACATATCAGATAAAGGGCTAGTATCCAAAATCTATAAAGAACTTATCAAACTCACCACCCAAAGAACAAATAATCCAATTAAGAAGTGGGCAGAAGAAATGGACAGCTATTTCTGCAAAGAAGACATCCAAATGACCAACAGACACATGAAAAAGTTCTCAACGTCACTTGGCATCAGGGAAATACAAATCAAAACCTCAATGAGATACCCCCTCACATCAGTCAGAATGGCTAAAATTAACAAGTCAGGAAATGACAGATGTTGATAAGGATGCAGAGAAAGGGGAACCCTCCTGCACTGTTGGCAGGAATGCAAACTGGTGCAGTCATTCTGGGAAAACAGTATGGAGGTTTCTCAAAATGTTGAAAATAGAGCTGCCATACAACCAACAATTGTACTACTGGGTATTTACCCCAAAGATACAAATGTAGTGATCCAAAGGGGCACCTGAACCCCAATGTTTATAGCAGAAATGTCCACAATAGCCAAACTATGGGAAGAGCCCAGATGTCCATCGACAGATGAATGTATAGACAAAATGTGGTATATATATACAATGGAAGATTATGCAGCCATAAAAAAACTGAAATCTTGCCATTTGCAATGATGTGGATGGAACTAGAACGTATTATGCTAAGTGAACTAAGTCAATCAGAGAAACACATGTATCATATGACCTCACTGATATGAGGAATTCTTAATCTCAGGAAACAAACTGAGGGTGCCTGGAGCAGAGGGGGGTGGAAGGGATGGGGTGGCTTGGTGATAGACATCCGGAAGGGTATGTGTTGTGGTGAGCGCTGTGTGTTGTGTAAGACTGATGAATCATAGACCTGTACCCCTGAAACAAATAATACATTATATGTTAATAATAAAAAATAAAAATAAAAATAAATAAATAAAACCACTGCAGCTGGCACATTGATTGGGTAGTAGACATGACAAGTACCTCCAAAGCCACTTCTGTGCTTTTATTCTCTATCATCCCCAAAGTAGCACTTTTTACCACTTCTGACAACATAGATTTTGTCATTTATTCTAGTTTTAGACTATTCTCCTCTCTGTGTCCGGCTTCTTTCCTTCACCTTATTGCTGTTAAGTTCATTCTAGCTTTTTATGTATTTGTAGATCATTAATTCACATTACTACTGAACACTCCATTGTGTAACTATCATCTATTTACTAACCCAATTTTGTTAATGAGCTTACGTAAATATTGTAGTGGGTTTTTTTTTATTTTATTATGTTATGTTAATCACCATACATTACATCATTAGTTTTTGATGTAGTGTTCCATGATTCATTGTTTGCATATAACACCCAGTGCTCCATTCAGTACGTGCCCTCTTTAATACCCATCACCAGGCTACCCCTCCCCCAAACTCCCTCCCTCTAGAACTCTCAGTTTGTTTCTCAGAGTCCATAGTCTCTCATGGATCATCTCCCCCTCCTATTCCCCCCCCTTCATTTTTCCCTTCTTGCTATCTTCTTTTTTTTTTTTTTTTTTTAACATATAATGTATTATTGTTTCAGAGGTACAGGTCTGTGATTCAACAGTTTTACATAATTCACAGTGCTCATCATAACACAAACTCTCCCCAAAAATCTATGACCCAGCCACCCCATCCCTCTGACCCCCCGCCACTCCAGCAACCCTCAGTTTGTTTCCTGAGATTAAGAATTCCTCATATCAGTGAAGTCATATGATACATGTCTTTCTCTGATTGACTTATTTCGCTCAGCATAATACCCTCCAGTTCCATCCACATTGGTGCAAATGGCAAAATTTCATTCCTCTTCATTGCTGCATAATATTCCATTGTATATAAATACCACATCTTGTTTATCCATTCATCTGTCAATGAACATCTTGGCTCTTTCCATAGGTTGGGTATTGTGGACACTGCTGCTATAAACATTGAGGTGCACATATCCCTTTGGATCCCTACATTTGTATTTTGGGGGTAAATACCCAGTAGTGCAATTGCTGGGTCGTAGGGTAGCTCAATTTTCAACTTTTTGAGGAGCCTCCATACTGTTTTCCAGAGTGGCTGCACCAGCTTGCATTCCCACCAACAGTGTAGGAGTGTTCCCCTTTCTCCGCATCCCTGCCAACATCTGTCGTTTCCTGACTTGTTAATTTTGGCCATTCTGACTGGTGTGAGGTGGTATGTCATTGAGGTTTTGATTTGGATTCCCCTGATGCCGAGATATGTTGAGCACTTTTTCATGTGTCTGTTGGTCATTTGGATGTCGTCTTTGGAAAAAATGTCTGTTCATATCTTCTGCCCATTTCTTGATTGGATCACTTGTTCTTTGGGTGTTGAGTTTGATAAGTTCTTTATAGATTTTGGATACTAGCCCTTTATCTGATATGTCATTTGCAAATATCTTCTCCCATTCTGTCAGTTGTCTTTTGGTTTTGTTGACTGTTTCTTTTGGTGTGCAAAAGCTTTTTATCTTGATGAAGTCCCAATAGTTCATTTTTGCCCTTGCTTCCCTTGTCTTTGGCAATGTTTCTAGGAAGAAGTTGCTGAGGCTGAGGTCGAAGAGGTTGCTGCCTGTGTTCTCCTTTAGGATTTTGGTGGACTCCTGTCTCACATTGAGGTCTTCCAACAATTTTGAGTCTATTTTTTGTGTAGTGTAAGTAAATCGTCCCGTTTCATTCTTCTGCATGTGGCTGTCCAATTTACCCTACACCATTTGTTGAAGAGACTGTCTTTTTTTCCATTGGACATTCCTTCCTGCTTTGTTGAAGATTAGTTGACCATAGAGTTGAGGGTCCATTTCTGGGCTCTCTATTCTGTTCCATTGATCAATGTGTCTGTTTTTGTGCCAGTACCATACTGTCTTGATGATGACAGCTTTGTAGTAGAGCTTGAAGTCTGGAACTGTGATGCCACCAGCTTTGCTTTTCTTTCTTTTTTTTTTTTTTTGCAGAGCCCAAAGTCTTTTTTTAATTAATTTTTTATTGTTATGTTAATCCCCATACATTACATCATTAGTTTTAGATATAGTGTTCCATGATTCATTGTTTGTGCATAACACCCAGTGCTCCATGCAGAACGTGCCCTCCTCAATACCCATCACCAGGCTAACCCATCCTCCCACCCCCCTCCCCTCTAGAACCCTCAGTTTGTTTTTCAGAGTCGATCATCTCTCATGGTTCTTCTCCTCCGATTTCCCCCCCTTCATTCTTCCCCTCCTGCTACATTCTTCTTCTTCTTTTTTTCTTTCTTAACATATATTGCATTATTTGTTTCAGAAGTACAGATCTGAGATTCAACACTCTTGCACAATTCACAGCGCTTACCAGAGCACATACCCTCCCCAGTGTCCATCACCCAGTCACCCCATCCCTCCCACCCCACCCCCGACTCCAGCAACCCTCAGTTTGTTTCCTGAGATTAAGAATTCCTCATATCAGTGAGGTCATATGATACATGTCTTTCTCTGATTGACTTATTTCGCTCAGCATAATACCCTCCAGTTCCATCCACGTCGTTGCAAATGGCAAGATCTCATTCCTTTTGATGGCTGCATAATATTCCATTGTATATATATATCACATCTTCTTTATCCATTCATCTGTTGATGGACATCTTGGCTCTTTCCACAGTTTGGCTATTGTGGACATTGCTGCTATAAATATTGGGGTGCACGTACCCTTTCTGGTCCCTACTTTTGAATCTTTAGGGTAAATACCCAGTAGTGCAATTGCTGGGTTGTATGGTAGCTCTATTTTCAACTTTTTGAGGAACCTCCATACTGTTTTCCAGAGTGGCTGCACCAGCTTGCATTCCCACCAACAGTGTAGGAGGGTTCCCCTTTCTCCGCAACCCCGCCAACATCTGTCATTTCCTGACTTGTTAATTTTAGCCATTCTGACTGGTGTGAGGTGGTATCTCATTGAGGTTTTGATTTGGATTTCCCTGATGCCAAGCCATGTTGAGCACTTTTGCATGTGTCTCTTGGCCATTTGGATGTCTTCTTTGGAAAAATGTCTGTTCATGTCTTCTGCCCATTTCTTGATTGGATTCTTTGTTCTTTGGGTGTTGAGTTTGATGAGTTCTTTATAGATTTTGGATACTAGCCCTTTATCTGATATGTCATTTGCAAACATCTTCTCCCATTCTGTCGGTTGTCTTTTGGTTTTGTTGACTGTTTACTTTGCTTTGCAAAAGCTTTTTATCTTGATGAAGTCCCAATAGTTCATTTTTGCCCTTGCTTCCCTTGCCTTTGGTGATGTTTCTAGGAAGAAGTTGCTGCGGCTGAGGTCGAAGAGGTTGCTGCCTGTGTTCTCCTTTTGGATTTTGATGGACTCCTGTCTCACATTGAGGTCTTTCAACCATTTGGAGTCTATTTTTGTGTGTGGTGTAAGGAAATGGTCCAGTTTCATTCTTCTGCATGTGGCTGTCCAATTTTCCCAACACCATTTGTTGAAGAGACTGTCTTTTTTCCATTGGACATTCTTTCCTGCTTTGTCAAAGATGAGTTGACCATATAGTTGAGGGTCCATTTCTGGGCTCTCTATTCTGTTCCATTGATCTGTGTGTCTGTTTTTGTGCCAGTACCATACTGTCTTGATGATGACAGCTTTGTAGTAGAGCTGGAAGTCCGGAATTGTGATGCTGCCAGCTTTGCTTTTCTTTTTCAACATTCCTCTTGCTATTTTGGGGTCTTTTCTGGTTCCATACAAATTTTACGATTATTTGTTCCATTTCTTTGAAAAAAGTGGATGGTATTTTGATGGGGATTGCATTGAATGTGTAGATTGCTCTAGGTAGCATTGACATCTTCACAATATTTGTTCTTCCGATCCATGAGCATGGAACGTTTTTCCATTTCTTTGTGTCTTCCTCAATTTCTTTTATGAGTATTTTATAGTATTCTGAGTACAGATCCTTTGCCTCTTTGGTTAGATTTATTCCTAGGTATCTTATGGTTTTGGGTGCAATTGTAAATGGGATTGACTCCTTAATTTCTCTTTCTTCTGACTTGTTGTTGGTGTATAGGAATGCCACTGACTTCTGTGCATTGATTTTATATCCTGCCACTTTACTGAATTCCTGTATGAGTTCTAGCATTTTGGGGGTGGAGTCTTTGGGATTTTCCACATAAAGTATCATATCATCTGCAAAGAGTGAGAGTTTGACTTCTTCTTTGCCGATTTGGATGCCTTTTATTTCTTGTTGTCTGATTGCTGTGGCTAGGACTTCCAATACTATGTTGAATAGCAGTGGTGATAGTGGACATCCCTGCCGCGTTCCTGACCTTAAGGGGAAAGCTCTCAGGTTTTCCCCATTGAGAATGATATTCGCTGTAGGTTTTTCATAGATGGCTTTTATGATATTGAGGTATGTACCCTCTATCCCTATACTCTGAAGAGTTTTGATCAAGAAAGGATGCTGTACTTTGTCAAATGCTTTTTCTGCATCTATTGAGAGGATCATATGATTCTTGTTCTTTCTTTTGTTAATGTATTGTATCACATTGATTGATTTGCAGATGTTGAACCCTCCTAGCAGCCCAGGGATAAATCCCACTTAGTCGTGGTGAATAATCCTTTTAATGTACTGTTGGATCCTATTGGCTAGTATTTTGGTGAGAATTTTTGCATCCATGTTCATCAGGGATATTGGTCTGTCATTCTCCTTTTTGATGGGGTCTTTGTCTGGTTTTGGGATCAAGGTAATGCTGGCCTCATAAAACGAGTTTGGAAGTTTTCCTTCCATTTCTATTTTTTGGAACAGTCAGAAGAATAGGTATTAATTCTTCTTGAAATGTTTGGTAGAATTCCCCTGGGAAGCCATCTGGCCCTGGGCTTTTGTGTTTTGGGAGATTTTTGATGACTGCTTCTATTTCCTTAGTGGTTATAGGTCTGTTCAGGTGTTCTATTTCTTCCTGGTTCAGTTTTGGTAGTTGATACATCTCTAGGAATGCATCCATTACTTCCGGGTTATCTAATTTGCTGGCATAGAGTTGCTCATAATATGTTCTTAGAATTGTTTGTATTTCTTTGGTGTTGGTTGTGATTTCTCCTCTTTCATTCATGATTTTGTTGATTTGGGTCATTTCTCTTTTCTTTTTGATAAGTCTGGCCAGGGGCTTATCAATCTTGTTAATTCTTTCAAAGAACCAGCTCCTAGTTTCGTTGATCTGTTCTACTGTTCTTTTGGTTTCTATTTCATTGATTTCTGCTCTGATCTTTATTATTTCTCTTCTCCTGCTGGGTTTAGGCTTTATTTGCTGTTCTTTCTCCAGCTCCTTTAGGTGTAGGGTTAGGTTGTGTACTTGAGACCTTTCTTGTTTCTTGAGAAAGGCTTGTATTGCTATATATTTTCCTCTTAGGACTGCCTTTGCTGCATCCCAAAGATTTTGAATAGTTGTGTTTTCATTTTCATTGGTTTCCATGAATTTTTTTAATTCTTCTTTAATTTCCTGGTTGACCCATTCATTCTTCAGTAGGATGCTCTTTAGCCTCCCTGTATTTGAGTTCTTTCCAACTTTCCTCTTGTGATTGAGTTCTAGTTTCAAAGCATTGTGGTCTGAAAATAGGCAGGGAATGATCCCAATCTTTTGGTACTGGTTGAGTCCTGATTTGTGACCTAGGATGTGATCTATTCTGGAGAATGTTCCATGGGCACTAGAGAAGAATGTGTATTCCATTGCTTTGGGATGGAATGTTCTGAATATGTCTGTGAAGTCCATTTGGTCCAGTGTGTCATTTAAAGTCTTTATTTCCTTGTTGATCTTTTGCTTAGAATATCTGTCCATTTCAGTGAGGGGGGTGTTAAAGTCCCCCACTATTATTGTATTGTTGTTGATGTGTTCCTTTGCTTTTGTTATTAATTGCCTTATATAATTGGCTGCTCCCATGTTAGGGGCATAGATATTTACAATTGTTAGATCTTCTTGTTGGATAGACCCTTTAAGTAGGATATAGTGTCCTTCCTCATCTCTTATTACAGTCTTTGGTTTAAAATCTAATTTGTCTGATATAAGGATTGCCACCCCAGTTTTCTTTTGGTTTCCATTAGCATGGTAAATGGTTTTCCACCGCCTCACTTTCAATCTGGGGGTGTCTTTGGGTCTAAAAGGAGTGTCTTGCAGACAGCATATCGATGGGTCTTGTTTTTTAATCCAATCTGATAGCCTGTGTCTTTTGATTGGGGCATTTAGCCCATTTACATTCAGGGTAACTATTGAAAGATAGGAATTTAGTGCCATTGTATTGCCTGTAAAGTGACTGTTAGTGTATATTGTTTATGTTCCTTTCTGGTCTATGCTGCTTTTAGGCTCTCTCTTTGCTTAGAGGACCCCTTTCAATATTTCTTGTAGGGCTGGTTTCGTGTTTGCAAATTCCTTTAGTTTTTGTTTGTCCTGGAAGCTTTTGATCTCTCCTTCAATTTTCAATGACAGCCTAGCTGGATATAGTATTCTTAGCTGCATATTTTTCTCATTTAATGCTCTGAATATGTCCTGCCAGTCCTTTCTGGCCTGCCAGGTCTCTGTGGATAAGTCTGTTGCCAATCTAATGTTTCTACCATTGTAGGTTACATATCTCTTCTCCCGAGCTGCTTTCAGGATTTTCTCTTTGTCTCTGAGACTCGTAAGTTTTACTATTAGATGTCGGGGTGTTGACCTATTTTTATTGATTTTGAGAGGGGTTCTCTGTGCTTCCTGGATTTTGATCCCTGTTTCCTTCCCCAAATTAGGGAAGTTCTCCGCTATAATTTGCTCCATTATACCTTCTGCCCCTCTCTCTCTTTCTTCTTCTTCTGGGATCCCAATTATTCCAATGTTGTTTCATCTTATGGTATCGTTTATCTCTCGAATTCTGCCCTCGTGATCCAGTAGTTGTCTCTTTCTCTTTTTCTCAGCTTCTTTATTTTCCATCATTTGGTCTTCTATCTCACTGATTCTTTCTTCTGCTTCCTTTATCCTAGCAGTTAGTGCCCCCATATTTGATTGCACCTCATTAATAGCCTTTTTGATTTCGACTTGGTTAGATTTTAGTTCTTTTACTTCTCCAGAAAGGGTTTCTCTAATAACTTCCATGCTTTTTTCAAGCCCAGCTAGTATCTTTAAAGTGATGATTCTGAACTCTAGATCTGACATCGTACTAATGTCCATATTGAGTAGGTCCCTGGCAGTCGGTACTACCTCTTGTTCTTTTTGTTGAGGTGATTTTTTCCGTCTTGTCATTTTGTGCAGAGGAGAATAGATTAATGAGAGAACAAAATGCTAGCAGGGTAACAACGTCCCCAGAAAATATACTCTAAACAAATCAGAAAAGACCTGAAGCAGTGGGAAAAGAAAAGGAAAGAGAGAAAAAAGAAAAAGAAAGAAAAAAGAAAAAGATAAAGATAAAGATAAAGATAAAAACAAACAAAAACAGAACAAAACAAAACAAAACAAAAACAGAATGTGATCAAATATGATCAGGCTGGTTTATAGATCAGTGCCACACACTAGATTTTGGGTGTATTTTGGTCTGTTAGAAGAAATGCCTCCCAAAATTTTAAAGAAAGAAAAACTTATATATGTACAAAAATAAGGGTTGATATGATGAAGGGATGGAATATGACTGTAAAGATGGAAATTATAAAAAATTTTATGAAAGGAATTGATAAGTTGTTTGAAAAAAGAAAGAAGAGGATTTAAAAAAAAAGGGAAAAGAAAAGAAAAAAGGGAGAGAATGTGATCAGGCAGGGGAGTAGAAAAAAACCATACACTAGAGATTTAGAGTATATTTTGATCTGTTAGAAGAAACTATCTCAAAATTTTATTCTATTTTTTTTAAAGATTTTATTTATTTATTTGAGAGAGAGAATGAGAGAGAGAGAGCGCACATGAGAGGGGGGAGGGTCAGAGGGAGAAGCAGACTCCCTGCTGAGCAGGGAGCCTGATGCGGGACTCGATCCCGGGTCTCCAGGATCATGACCTGAGCCGAAGGCAGTCGCTTAACCAACTGAGCCACCCAGGCGCCCTATCTCAAAATTTTAAAGAGAGAACAACTTATATATATATATGCCAAAAATACAGGTAACTACTATGAAGGGATAGAATATGACTCTAAAAATGAAAAATAAAAATGTTTTTTTAAGAAAGGGATTGATAAGATGTTGGTTGAAAAAAGGAAAAAGAAAAATTCAAAAAAAAAGAAAAAAAGAAAAAAGAAAAAAAGACAGTTAAAAAAAATAATTTACTTTGAAAGACTAAAGAATCATGGTAAAAAAGCCATGAATTCTATGTGCAGTATTCCCCTAGCGCTGGAGTTCTGCCGTTCTCACTGATCGGTAACCCTGGTCTTGGCTGGCTGTTCTCGCTGATCTTCTGGGGCAGGGGCCTGTTGCCGTGGTTCCCAAATGTCTTTGCCGGAGGCGGAATTGCCCTGCCCTTGCCCGGTCTGGGCTAAGTAATCTGCTCGGGTTTGCTCTCCGGAGCTTTTGTTCCCTGCAAGCTTTCCGTACAGCTTTGGAGGCAGAGAGTGAAAATGGCGGCCTCCCAGTCTCTGCCCCAGAGGAGCCGAGAACTCGGGGCCCCGCTCCTCAGTGCACCCCCAGAGAAAAGCAGTCAGTCACTCCCGTCTCCCTGGTCTCCAGCCGCACTCCGTGCTCACCCGGCCTATGACCGATTGTTTCTATCTCTGGCACCCGACCCCGGGTGGAGTCTCCAAACCCAGCAGATCCCTGCAGTGCGCTCCCGCACCTCTCCTCCCGGGGGAGGAAGGGGAGTCTCCCCGGATCTGCCGCTTGTTGGGTCCCTGCTGGAGGAGCAGTGGCCCGACTGTGCCGCGGATCACGGTTTATGGCAACCCCGAGCTGAGAGCCTGCGCCTGAGCTCCGTCTGTGCAGCCGGCTTCCCCGCTCCGATACCCGGGAGCTCTGCTGCACTCAGGCACCCCCGGTCTTTCTGTGACCCCGAGGGTCCTGAGACCACACTGTCCCAGGGAGGATTCCACCCCCTGCTTAGCCACTGGAGCTCAGCACAGCTGACTTCTAAAATTTCTAATTTTGTGCTCTGCTGCTCTATCACTTGCCAGTAGCAGCTGCCGGAGACCCCCTCCCCTGCCGTCTGTCTTCCCAAATATCGCCTCAGATTCACTTCTCTACATGTCCTACCTTCCAGAAAGTGGTCGCTTTTCTGTTCAGAGAGTTGCTGCTATTCTTTTCTTCAATTTCCTGTTGATTTCGTAGGTGTTCAGCATGGTTTGATCCCTCTCTAGCTGAATTCCTGGGAACAGACGACATTTAGATCTCCTACCCCTCTGCCATCTTGCTCCCTAGCCCAAATATTGTAGTGTTTAATGATTACAAATGCTATTTCATTCAATGTGTTTGAACATGTCTTCTGGAGAGTATTTGGAAGAATAGCTGTTGGACTAATGCAGAATTGGAAGTTCTAGGTCAATAGACATGCTTGTGTTTATCTCCCCCAGTTTTATTGAGGTATAATTGAGAATTAAAAATGATATGTAATTAAGATTTAAGACAAAATGATGATTTCATATATGTAGGGGCCATTACCTACCATTAACATCAGTGCCTTGCTCTTTTTTCTTCATATGACCAGAACTTGCTTATTGAATATCAATTTTACATTCAAAATAATTGCACCTTGAAGCATGTCTTTGTTATTCTTAGCCATTGATTTTACCCATAATTGTTAGAAAAAGGGAATTCTAAAAATTTCCTCCAAATATTTTGGATTTTGAGTGTGATCACATACAATTTGGATAAAAATATGTGGAATAAGAAATTACTATGTTGACTCCTGATTTATTAATAAAACATATCCCACCACATTTATGCCAATTTATAAAGGTTAGAAATACATCTATATCCTAGTAAGTTAGTATGGAGATATTTTTCTTTTATAATTTTATACATATTTTCAAAATATTTTCTGAAAATATTTATCTCCTTAATCTTGCATTTTGGGGACAGAGAATGGGGTTTCTTTGATCTCTTTCTTGTTACTATTATATTTGTATAGAAGTGTACTTGACACACAATGTTACATTAGTTTCAGGTATACAGCATAGTGATTTGACAAATATGTATGTTATGTTATGCTTACAAGTGTAGCTATCATCTGTCAACCTACAGTGTCATTATAATACCATTAACTCTATTTCCTGTGCTGTAGCTTTCATCACTGTCTTTTTCTTATTATTATGTTATGTTAGTCACCATACAGTACATAATTAGTTTTTGATGTAGTGTTCAATGATTCATTATTTACATGCAACACCCAGTGCTCGTTACAACATGTGCCTTCCTTAATTCCCATCACTGTGCTACCCCATCTCCTGACCTCCCTCCGCTCTGAAACCCTCAGATTGTTTCCTGGAGTCCATAGTCTCCCATGGTTCATCTTCCCTCTTATTTATTCCATAATTTGAAAACCAGTATCTCATTCCCCTTCCCTCCTTTTTACCCATCCTCCACTCCCCTTCTTTCCAGCAACAACCAGGTTGTTCTCTGTATTTGTGGGTCTATTTCTGCTTTGTTTCTTTGTTTTGTTTTTAGATTTCAAATATAAGTGAAATTATATGGTATTTTTCTTTTTTTGTCTGACATTTCACTTAGCACAATATGCTTTTGGTCCACTCATATTGTTACAGATGGCAAAATGTCATCCTTTCTATAGCTAAATGATATCCCATTGTATCTCCATACCATATCTTCTTTGTCCATTTATCTATTGTGGGCACTTAGGTTGCTTCAAATCTCGGTATTGTAAATAATGTCACATTACATAGAGGTGTACATTTTTTTTTTTTTTTTTGCTTAGTGGTTTTGTTTTCTTTGGGTAAATACCCAAGAGTGGAATTACTTGATCTTAAGGTATTTTTTTAATTTTTTGAGGAACATCCATACTTTTCCACAGTAGCTGTACCAACTTACCTAGTGAAAAAAATTCCTACTTTTTTCAATTCTCAACAACACTGATTATCTCTTTTCTTCTTGATGATTGCCAATCTAAGATGTTAAGGTGGTATCTCATTATGATTGTGATTTGAATATCACTGATGATAAGTGATTTTGAGAATCTTTTCATGTGTCTGTTGGCCTGTAGGTCTCCTTTGGGAAAACGAAACAAAACAAACAAACAAACAAAAAACCAGAGGCTATTCAGGACCTCTACCTTATTTTAATTGGTTAGGTTTTTTTGTTTTTTGTTTAGTGTTGAGTTGTATAACTTTATTACATATTTTATGTACTAACTTCTTATTGGCTATATTACTCACAAATATCTTTTCTCATTCTGTAAGTCACCTTTTATTTTCAATGATGATTTCCTTTGATTTTCAAAAGCTTTTTATTCTGGTGGAGTCCCAATAGTTTATTTTTGCCTTTGTTTCTCTTGCCTGAAAAGACATACCTAAAAAAAAATATTGCTAAGACTGATTTTAAAGAGATTACTATGGTTTTTTCTGTATTATGGAATCAGTTCTAAAACTTACATCTTTGATCCATTTTGAGTTGATGTTTGTGTATGATAAAAAATATGGTCCAGTTACATAATTTTTCATGTAGATGCCCAGAATTTTGGATACCATTTACTGAAGAGACTGTCTTTATTGTTTATTGTTGCTTCCTTTGTCATAAATTAATTGGTTGTATCAGCATGGATTTATTTCTGGGATCTGTATTCTGTTCCATTAATCTATGTGTCCATTTTTGTGCCAGTAGTTTGCTGTTTTATTATCATTTTGTAGTATATCTTGAAATCTGGGATTATAATAACTTCTTTCTCAAGTTTGCTTTGTATATTCAAAGTTTTGTGTGGTTCCATGCAAATTTAAAATTATTTGTTATACTACTGTGTAAAGTGCTATTGGTGTTTTCATGGGGATTATACTGAACCAATACATTGCACTGGGTAGTATGAACACTTTAACAATATTAATTTTTCTGGTCCATTAGCATGGACAATCTTCCCATTTGTTTCTGTTATCTTTAATTTATTTCATCAATGTTTTATAGTTTTCAGAGCGTATGTCTTTCACTCCTTGGTTCAGTCTATTCCTAGGTATTCCTTGTTGATGCAGTTATACATTGAATTGTTTCCTTAATTTATCTTTTTCCCACTTCTTTATTAGTGTATAGAACTGAACTGATTTCTGTGCATTAATTGTGTATCTTGTAAATTTACTGAATTCATATATTTCTTTTTTAAAGTTTTAATTTAAATTCTGGTTAGTTAACATACATTGTAATGTTAGTTTCAAGTGTGCAATACAGTGATTTAACACATCCATACAACAGCAGGTGCTCATCACAAGAGTACTCCTTAATCTCCATCATCTATTTAACCCATCCCCCCAACCACCTTGCCTCTGGTAAACTTCAGTTTGTTCTCTATAGCTAAGATTCTATTTCTTGATTTGTCGCTATTTTTTTTTTCCTTAGCTTGTTTGTTTTGTTTCTTAAATTCCAAATATGAGTGAAATCATATGGTATTTGTATTTCTCTGACTGACTTGTTTTGTGTAGCATAATACTCTCCACCTCCATTCATGTCACTGCATATGGCAACATTTAATTCTTTTTGATGGCTGGGTAATACCTCATTGTGTATACATACCACTTCTTTATCTTTTCATCAGTTGATGGACATTTGGGCTGCTTCCATTATCTGGCTATTGTTGATAATGCTGCTGCAAATATTGGGGTGCAAATATTGGGGTGTCTGTTTGCCATTTGGGTGTCTTCTTTAGAGAAGGGTCTGTTCATGTCTTCTGCCCATTTCTTGACTGGATTATTTGTTTTTTGGGTGTTGAGTTTGAGAAGTTCTTTATAGATCTTGGATACCAGTCCTTTATCTGTAATGGCACTTGCAGATATGTTTTCCCATTCCGTGGATTGCCTCTTAGTTTTGTTGACTGTTTCCTTTCTTGTGCAAAAGCTCTTTATCTTGATTAAGTCCCAAAAGTTTATTTTTGCTTTTGTTTCCCTTGCCTTTAGAAACATATCTTGAAGGTGCCTGGGTGGCTCAGTTGGTTAAGCAACTGCCTTCGGCTCAGGTCATGATCCTGGAGTCCCAAGATCGAGTCCCGCATCGGGCTCCCTGCTCAGCGGGGGGTCTGCTTCTCCCTCTGACCCTCTTCCCTCTCGTGCCCTCTGTCTCTCATTCTCTCTCTCAAATAAATAAATAAAATCTTTAAAAAAAAAAAAAGAAACATATCTTGAAAGAAGTCGCTGTAGCCGATGTTGAAGAGGTTACTGCCTATGTTCTCCTCTAGGATTTTGATGGATTCCTGTCTCCCATTTCGTTCTTTCATATATTTTGAGTTTATCTTTGTGTATGTTGTAAGAGAATGGTCCAGCTTCATTCTTCTGCATGTGGCTGTCCAGTTTTCCCAGCACCATTTATTGAAGAGACTCTTTTTTCCACTGGATGTTCTTTCCTGCTTAGTCGAAGATTACTTCACCATAGAATTGAGGATCCATTTCTGGACTCTCTTTTCTGTTCCATTGATCTATGTGTCTGTTTTCGTGCCAATACCATGCTGTTTTCAGGATCACAGCTTTGCCATATAGCTTGAAGTCAGGCATTGTGGTGCCCCCAGCTTTGTTTTTCTTTTTCAACATTCCCCTGGGAATTCAGGGTCTTTTCTGGTTCCATAAAAATTTTAGGATTGTTTGTTCCAGCTCTGTGAATAATGTCAATGGTATTTTGATAGGGATTTCATTGAAAGTGTAGTTTGCTCTGGGCAGCATAGACATTTTAATGATGTTTTTCTTCTAATCCATGAATATGGAATGTTTTTCCCTCTCTTTGTGTTCTTCTTCCATTTCTTTTGTAAGTGTCTGTCGTTTCTAGAGTATAGGTCCTTTACCTCTTTGGTTAAGTTTATTCCTAGGTATCCTATGTTTTTTGGTGCTATTGTAAATGGAATCAATTCCTTAATTTCTCTTTCTTCAGTTACATTGTTAGTGTATAGAAATGCAACTGAAATCTGTGCATTGATTTTGTATCCTGCCAAGTTGCTGAATTGCTGTATGAGTTCCAGGAACATAGGCAGTAACCTCTTTGACATCAGCTATAGTGACTTCTTTTAAGATATGTTTCTATTAGCCATTTGTATGTCTTCTTCAGAGAAGTGTCTGTTCATGTCTTCTGCCTATTTTTTGACTTGATTATTTGTTTTTTGGGTGTTGAGTTTGAGAAGTTCTTTATAGATATTGGATACCAGCCCTTTATCTGTAGTGTCATTTGCAAAGATCTCCTCCCATTCTGTGGGTTGCCTCTTTGTTTTGTTGACTGTTTCCTTTGCTGTGCAGAAAACAGTGTGGAGGTGTCTCAAAAATTAAAAATAGACCTACCCTATGACCCAGTAATTGTACTCCTGAGTATTTACCCCAAAGACACAGATGTAGTGAAAAGAAGGGCCATATGCACCAATGTTCATAGCAGCAATGTCCGCAATGGCCAAACTGTGGAATGGGCTGAGATGCCCTTCAACAGATGAATGGATAAAGAAGATATGGTCCATATATACAATGGAATATTACTCAGCCATCAGAAAGGATAAATACCCAACTTTTACATCAACATAGATGGGACTGGAAGAGATTATGCTAAGTGAAAGAAGTCAAGCAGAGAAAGTCAATTATCATATGGTTTCACTTATTTGTGGAACATAAGGAATAGCATGGAGGACATTAGGAGAAGGAAGGGAAAAATAAAGGGGGGGGAATCGGAGGGAGAGATGAACCATAGAGACTATGGACTCTGAGAAACAAACTGAGGGTTTTAGAGGGGAGGGGGGTGGGGGAATTGGTTAGCCTGGTGATGGGTATTAAGGAGGGCACATACTGCATGGAACACTGGGTGTTATACGAAAACAATGAATCATGGATCACTACATCAAAAACTAATGATGTATTGTATGGTGACTAATATAACATAATAAAATAAAATTTTTAAAACAAGATATGTTTCTAAAGGTAAGGGAAACAAAAGCAAAAATAAACTTTTGGGACTTAAGATAAAGAGCTTTTGCACAAGAAAGGAAACAGTCAACAAAACTAAGAGACAATCCACGGAATGGGAAAACATATTTGCAAATGCCATTACAGATAAAGGACTGGTATCCAAGATCTATAAAGAACTTCTCAAACTCAACACCCAAAAAACAAATAATCCAGTCAAAAAATGGGCAGAAGACATGAACAGACCCTTCTCCAGAGAAGACACCCAAATGGCAAACAGACACCTGAAAAAAATGTTCAACATCACTAGCCCTCAGGGAAATTCAAATCAAAACCACAATGAGATACTACCTTACACCAGCTAGAATGGCAAAAATTAACAAGGCAGGAAACAACAAATATTGGCGAGGATGCAACAAAGGGGAACAGTCTTACACTTTTGGTGGGAATGCAAGCTGGTACAGCCACTCTGGAAAACAGGATGGAGATTCCTCAAGACGTTAAAAGTAGAGCTACCTTATGACCCAGCAGTTGCACTACTAGGTATTACTCCAAAGATACAGATGTAGTGAAAAGAAGGGGCACATGCACCCCAATGATCATAGCAGCAGTGTCCACAATACCCAAACTGTGGAAAGAACCAAGATGTCTTTCAAAAGATGAATGGATAAAGAAGATGTGGTACACACATACAATGGAATATTACTCAGTCATCAGAAAGGATGACTACCCACCATTCACACTGACATGGATGGAACTGGAGGGGATTATGCTAAGTGAAATAAGTCAAGCAGAGAAAGACAATTATCATATGGTTTCACTCATATGTGGAACATAAGGAATAGCACAGAAGAACACAGGGGAAGGGAGAGAAAACCAAATGGGAAGAAATCCAAGAGGTAGACAAACCAGGAGAGACTCTGGACTGTGGGGAAATAAACTGAGGTATATAGAAGGGAGGGCGGTGGGGGATGGGTTAACCAAATGATGGGTATTAAGGAGGGCATGTGTTGTGATGAAGACTGATGTTTTTATATGCAACTCATGAACGGTTGATCACTACATCAAAAACGAATAATGTAATGTATGCTGGTCATTTGAACATAATAATAAAAATAAATAAATAAATAAATAAAATAAAAATATATGTATTAAAAAACAAAAAAAATAAATAACTCAAAAAATAAAATAAAATCTCTAGTATTTACCACACATAGGGTTGACTAATACTGATTTTCTGCTTCTGGTTATTGTAATACCATTAGAATGAACTTAAAAACAATGAAAAGATTAGGAAGAGCACCACTGGTCTTCATTTGCATCTATATTTCTATCTATATATTTTTTAAAGTATCATAAACAAATACAAATTTTTAAATGAGATTAACCTAGGTGCTAGGTTTCTAAATGTGTATTTTCCTAGCATTATCTGTATATATAAAATATTCCAAGTTATATTAATCATTATTTCTTTCATTAAAGCATTCTGAATTTGAAACATATACCTGTTTCTACTGATAAGATTGATAAGATGCTATAAACTTGGGTATAATTATCTAGTTCAATCTTTAGTAATCTTAAAGACTATCTGGAAGAAATCTCTCTTCACAGACAGAAACTAATCCACTATCATTTCATGGATATGAAATATGATATGAAGTACATTCTCTCAGCATATTTATATGAAGCAGATTTGTAAAAATTTTCCTTATGCTGTTAGGAAGCACATTTTTTATGATATTTTCTTTATACATATACCAGATTAGTTACAATGAATGATATAGTGATTATATTTTGAAGTAGAAATTTGGGCTTTTATTTAATACTGATAAATCAATCTAATTTTCATTTGTGAGGTTGAATGAACACACTTGGGCTTCATGTTTTTATATTCAGATAGCAGGATACAGTGCTATACTGTTAAAAGCTTATCATGTAACTGGTAACTATTTTGCATCAAGCAGAGGCTGGTTACAGTTAACTGGATTGGTGTACAATTCAGAGAGAAGATACTTTGTTACTATGAGACTTATTCTTTTGCAAGTGTTACCATGGCAACCACACAGCTTTGTCTGATGAATTTGCTAATAAAGGGTTCCTACAGATCCCAGAGAATTATCCTCAATTCCCCTAATAAATCAAAGATCCAATTAACCACAATTTCTAAGGGAGAAATATAAAGTTTTAACTCTTGCTAATTGGGAGGTTATTTAACAAGGCTCTGTGGGTGCTCAGATCAGCCAAACTCATTAAAAGTTTTTCACCTCAATCCCAGAGGCCTGATTTAATAAGCCCCTGAACACTGTTCTTTCAATTAAGGCCTTTCTCTTCCATGCTTAGAGCACATAAGTGCCTATGATTAATGCTTTGTTGTCTTTGTTAGTGAACATCCCATCCCCACCAATGTAAGAGATTTTTTAAAAAGTCAAAAATTCTTATAATTTATCTAGATTTCCAGGATGTTGGAAATGCTCTTAAACTTCTGTTTACCAATTTCATTAAAGATATATTGAGTAGAAGAATACTCCACAATCCCTCTCAACACATTTAAAATGTATCTAAGTAAAATCACACATGTATAATAGATTATATTGTAGGTCCAACAAACCCAATAATGATTAGGAGGGCTTCTTTGGCAATCTCCCAAATCTAGAATGTTGGAGAAATGCTATTAGTATGCTTTGCTTCTTAATCATTTAACATGTGAACTTTAAAGAAATGAAACAAGAATCTCTCAGACAATCTTAGTGAATCATTTAATTCAATTGTACTGTATTTGGAAAGAAAAGAAAGAAAGAAAGAGAGAAAGAGAAAGAAAGAAAGAAAGAAGGAAGAAAGAAAAAGAAAATAAAGAAAGAAAGGTTATCAAACCAGTTGACTTCTGAGATCCTTTCTATTTCTTAGGTGCTGTACTATATTACTTATATATTCACTTCCAATGATAGCCATCAAAGTGTTAAGGCATTGCAGATTTGTTTAAGTCATGAAATGGGGATCCAAGGACTTCCCTCTTTGATTCTCCATAGCTACTCACATAGATGAACTCTGATAGAAATAGACACCATGCTCAATGCTAGGCAAAAAGACCCTTTATAACTAATATGATTTGGGGGGGAGGATTGTTTTTATTTTCCAATATCCAATTAGTTGCTTGAAGAGCTAAACCTGACTGTGTAGTTGCTTTAATCATCCTGAGTTTCATCCATTTCTTTTCTACCTAAATTCACTGGCAAACTTGAAATTTTATAGATTCCCCTCTGGGAGTGAAAAAAAAACATGACCCCAGGAGGACACACAGACACTAAAAGAAAGTAAAGGAAAGTCTTTCCATAAAAATTAAAATGATTTTTTTTCTTTTTTTGAAACTTGGATATCAAACATTAGTTGAGTCATTAAATCAATTTATCATGTCACAGCTGTATTTTATACTCATGATAGAATACAAAATATGAGGGAACATCTATGCAAATATACCATGTAATCTTGTTTTAGGATATGAGGCAAAGTGAAATGTATTTCTTCCTATAGCAATACATTAATCATAAATATCTAGCTACCTCATGCATTCTCAAGCAAGCAATTTCCTGAAAGAAAATACCCTGGCTTATCTTCTGCACTGATAATTCTCATCATTTGGAAACATTAGCTAAAATGGCACAGATGACATTGAAAGAATTTAACTGCTTTCCCTTACATATCTAAAGATCTATCTTTTACATTCTTGGCCAAACTTATTTCTTTAAGTGAGCCAATCTATTTGATCTTCCTTTTTGTTAAAATGCAAAGTCAGAGGAGAACTGAGTTCTAAGCTATCTTCAAGACCAATATTTCCTTATTTTTTTATTGTAGTTCTTATAAATGCTTGTCCATTTACATGTAGGATTATAAATAGCTATAGTTTAGGGCCTTTGTAGGGAACATCAGAGGAGAATTGGCAACATCTTGCTCACTTCTTTTTGCATTTACATAACACTCTCTCTGTATAATAAACCAACGTGACTATAGAGTAATGTGTAGAAGGGTTGTCTTTTCCAGACTGCAGTTATTATGAACAATGATCCCAGGAAGAGCCTCATGTATTTTTTATGCAATCAATGTGTATGAGATTTATTATTGGTTATAGCCAGATGTGGAGTTATTAGCTCAGATTATTCATTAATTCAATTTTACTATATTGTTGTCTTCTAAAACAAAGTTGTATGAATTTAGACATCTACCATCCATTATAAAACTTTGCTTATTCACAGATAACTCATGGTATCCTGAGCCTTTTACATGTTTTTGTTTGTTTCTTTACAATTTGTTTTCTTTCGTGGTATCTCATTTATTTCTCTGATTTCTGAGGTTGAAAAACTTTTCAGCTCTTTATCTGACATTTTAATTTCCAATGTGAGAAATGTTTGTTAAAGGAATTTTACTTTTATTCTATAGTTTGTTTTTACCTTATTGATTATTCAAAGTTACCTATGTATTTGGAAGAATAAATTTTCATGCAGGATCAACCCGATATTGCCTCACCACATACTTGGACTGTACTCCTGTTGCTACCTTCCTCAAGCTTTCTTCTTTATACTAAAGTCACAAATATCACAGAACAAGCTTGGAGCCTGTGCATATGCAAAACTGAAATATGGAATCAAGAGATGAAATTCTATGGATAACTCCTCTTTTATTCTTTCCAGAAAGACTCTCCTATATGAACTTTCTCTGGATTTGGAGGAAGTATCCTATGAAATCAAATCATTAATGACAGCTGGTGGTTGCTGCCTGGGAATGTATATCCTTACTGGTGCCCCTTTCATTCTTGCCTCATTCCTCTTCTCCTTTTGCTATTGAGGCCTAGGATGGTTGTTCCTAAGGAAATAGTAGGATACAAGGCTTCTCCTCAGGCTTTGTTTTGTGGGGATTCTGGAACAAGGGAATTTTTAGAAAGAGTGACCCTGAATGAAGACTCCTGAGATGGGATAAGGACATCATTGTTGGTGAGGAGTTGGGTGCCGATGTCCATGGTATGAACGAACAATTACCCTAGCTAAACTAGATGAGACATAGCTGAAATGTCAGAAATTTGGATATGTGGTATTTTTTGCACTTGAATGAGATGGGGCAATAAAAATTATAAGAATTTTGTAGTAACTTGGCTCTTGTTAAAAATGATTGAGTATTGAAAAGAGAAAATGTGATGTTCAAAACATCCAATTGCCAATTTAAGGCATTCTAAAAAAGGCAGAGCATGACTGTGTCAGCTGTGGAGAGATCCTCATCATCAAGCAAAAGGTAAAATATGACAAAAATCAAGTGCAAGATTAAATTATAAGGATGAAGAACTTCACTGGATGCTGGATTTATGTTCTCAACTGGTCTCCTATGTCAAAACTGCTATCCTGGTGGAAAATAAGACCTGTGTCCCACATCAGTACCACTGAAGGAGACAAGCATGAAACCTTTAAAGAAAAACAAAGCTGGGGGCATCACGTTGCCTGATTTCAAGCTATATTACAAAGCAGTGATCACCAAGACAGCATGGTACTGGAACAAAAACAGACACATAGGCCAATGGAACAGAATAGAGAGCCCAGATATGGACCCTCAACTCTATAGTCAAATAATCTTCGACAAAGCAGGGAAAAATATGCGATGGAAAGAAGACAGTCTCTTCAATAAATGGTGCTGGGAAAATTGGACAGCTATATACAGAAGAATGAAACTTGACCATTTTCTAACACCATACATAAACTCAAAATGGATGAAAGACCTCAATGTGAGACAGGAATCCATCCATATCCTAGAGGAGAACATAGGTAGTAACCTCTTTGACATCGGCCACAGCAACTTCTTTCAAGACATGTCTATAAAGGCAAGGGAAACAAAAGCAATGATGAACTTTTGGGACTTCATCAAGATAAAAAGCTTCTGCACAGCAAAGGAAACAGTCAACAAAACAAAGAGGCAACCCACAGAATAGGAGAAGGTATTTGCAAATGACACTACAGACAAAGGTTTGATTTCCAAGATGTATAAAGAACTTCTCAAACTCAACACCCAAAAACCAAGCATCAAGTCCAAAAACGGGCAGAAGACATGAACAGACCCTTCTCCAAAGAAGACATACAAATGGCTAACAGACACATGAAAAAATGTTCATCATCATTAGCCATCAGGGAAATTCAAATCAAAACCACATTGAGATATCACCTGACACCAGTTAGAATGGCAAAAATTGACAAGGCAAGAAACAACAAATGTTGGAGAGGTTGTGGAGAAAGGGGAAACCTCTTACACTGTTGGTGGGAATGCAGGTTGGTACAGCCACTTTGGAAAACACTGTGGAGGTTCCTCAAAAAATTAAAAATAGAGCTACCCTATGACCCAGCAATTGCACTCCAGGGTATTTACCCCAAAGACACAGATGTAGTGAAAAGAAAGGCCATATGCACCCCAATGTTCATAGCAGCAATGTCTGCAATAGCCAAACTGTGGAATGGGCTGAGATGCCCTTCAACAGACGAATGGATAAAGAAGATGTGGTCCATATATACAATGGAATATTACTCAGCCATCAGAAAGGATGAATATCCAACTTTTGCATCAACATGGGTGGGACTGGAGGAGATTATGCTAGTGAAATAAGTCAAGCAGAGAAAGTCAATTATCATATGGTTTCACTTATTTGTGGAACATAAGGAATAGCATGGAAGACATTAGGAGAAAGAAGGGAAAAATGAAGGGGTAGAATTGGAGGGGGAGACGAACCATGAGAGACTATAGACTCCGAGGAACAAACTGAGGGTTTTAGAGGAGTGGGGGGATGGGTTAGCCCAATGATGGTTATTAAGGAGGGCATGTACTGCATGGATCACTCGGTGTTACACAAAAACAAGAATCGTGAATCACTACATCAAAAACTAATGATGTATTGTATGGTGACTAGCATAACATAATAAAATTAAATTTAAAAAAAAGTTGTTTTTTTTTTTTGAAATGTCCGAAACATCAGGGAAGTCCCACCACCTTCGCCAAATGAAAAACATTTTTTTTTTTTTTTGCTTGGAGGCTTATCTAATACCTAACCTGAAACCAGTGTTTCAAACACTGATAACTTTCTCTGAAGATCTCTCCCTGTTATTCCTCATAGGTCTAGACTGACAGGTGGGATCAGAATCCAATATCTGCTCTGAGGGGAGGTATCTAAATCTGGATAGACTATGATATCCAAAACCTGTGTTCCACATATGAGATTATTTCTTGAATGTGCTGGCCTGGGGGGAACCATATTAAATGTCTGCTTAGGGGACAATTATTTATTATAGAAACACTCATCTTGACTCAGGATATAAAATTTTGGTGTGAACCTGGAAGGTAATAGAAGCTTGGAGACAAATGTAGCCAGTGTAAACATCAGAGATGCCAGAAATCCTGTAGGAGTGCACTAAGGGAGGCTCAGAAACCTCAGGTTGTTGGGAACATTAAATCAGATAAGTGATCTAATGCCCAAGCACCCACAGTTGACTGTGTATCTTAGGAGAGTCCAGAGGGTCCCCCTCTTCACTATGACCTTAACGTAGACTCTAGTGAAAAGATGATCCATCTTTGAAAAATTTGTTGTAACTGTTTTCTGCAAGCAGAGTTAAAAGTGGGAGGGGCTGCCATTGTGTCTGTAGGAATGATGGTATTCTAGGATGCCAGAGTATTTGGCAACGGGAATGTAGGTATGATTAGCATAATGAGAATTAAGTACTGAATGATAACTGGGAAATCCAGGCCTATAAGAAACTGTAGTGAAAAAAATAGACCACAGTCTTCATAAGAGCAAGATAGATGGGCAGCCCAAGGTGTGACTTGGTAAGAATACCAAATAAATAATTGAAAAAAAAAACAAATAAACAAGAAAACAAACATATATATCTATCCCATGAAACGGTAACATAAGCCAAAGTTGAAAATCACAGTCCCTTGCCCAGTATATATATATTTTTTGTTCCAAATTTTTATTTAAATTCTAGTTAGTTAACATATAATGTAATACTGGTTCCAGGAGTAGAACTTAGTAATTCATCATTTACGTATAACACGCAGTCATCATCATAATAAGTACCTTCCTTAATACTCATCACCCATTCAGCCCATGCTCCACCCATCGCCACTAAATCAACCCTCAGTTTCTTCCCTATACTTAAGTGTCTCTTATGTATTGCTTCTCTCTTTTTTTTCCCCTTCCTCTATGTACATGTTTTGTTTCTTAAATTGCACTAAGAGTGAAATCATATCGTATTTATCTTTATCTGACTGACTTATTTTGCTTGGTATAATACACCCTACTTCCACCTATGTCATTGAAAATGGCAAGATCTCATTATTTTTGAAGGCTGACTAATATTGTCTTTTTATACCACTTCTTTTTTTTCTGTTTATTGAGATACTTTTTCCTGTTAATAAATTACTAATACCTTTCTTCATGTAAGTCCTACAGTTTTCTAGTTAGATTTATTTTTAAGTAGTTTAGAGTTTTATCACTGATATAAGTAGAGATATATTTAGTTCCATTTCCTTTTTTTTATTATGTTCAGTTAGCCATTATATAGTACATCATTAGTTTTTGATGTAGTGTTCAATGATTCATTAGTTTCCTATAACACCCAGTGCTCATCACAACACATGCCCTCCTTAATACCCATTACCTGGCTACCCATCACTCCCCTCCATTCTGTAACCCTCAGTTTGTTTCCTGGAGTCCAGAGTCTCTCATGGTTTTTCTCTCTCTCTGATTTCTTCCCATTCAGCTTTCCCTCTCTTCCCCTGGGGTCCTCCACACTATCCCTTATATTCCAAGTATGAGTGAAACCATATGATAATTGTCTTTCTCTGCTTGACTTATTTCACTAAGCCTAATCCCCTCCAGTTCCATCCATGTTGATGCAAATAGTGGGTACTCATCTTTCTGATGGCTGAGTAATATTCCATTATATATATGGACCACATCTTCTTTATCCATTCATCTGTTGAAGTGCATCTCAGCTCCTTCCACAGTTTGGCTATCGTGGACATTGATGTTATGAACATTGGGGTGCATGTGTCCCTTCTTTTCACTACATCTATATCTTTGGCGTAAATACCTAGTAGTGCAATTGCTGGGTCATAGGGAAGCTCTATTTTTAACATCTTGAGGAACCCCCCATCCTGCTTCCAGAGTGGCTGTACCAGCATGCATTTCCAGCAACAATGGAAGAGGGTTCCTCTCTCTCCACATCCTCACCAAGAATTATAGTTTCCTGTCTTGCTAATATTTGCCATTCTAACT
The DNA here is from genome assembly GCF_964656455.1 of Halichoerus grypus. Classification (NCBI taxonomy): domain Eukaryota; kingdom Metazoa; phylum Chordata; class Mammalia; order Carnivora; family Phocidae; genus Halichoerus; species Halichoerus grypus. The sequence continues at coordinate 146,795,464 of NC_135713.1, read as the reverse complement.
GGTGTAGGGTGGTATCTCATTGTGGTTTTGATTTGTATTTCTCTGATGGCTAGTGATGTTGAACATTTTTTCGTGTGTCTGTTAACCATTTGGATGTCTTCTTTGGAGAAGGATCTGTTCATGTCTTCTGCCCATTTCTTGACTGGATTATTTGTTTTTTGGGTGTTGAGTGTGAGAAGTTCCTTATATATCTTGGAAATCAGCCCTTTATCTGTAATGTCATTTGCAAATACCTTCTCCCACTCCATGGATTGCCTTACTTTTGTTGAGTGTTTCCTTTGCTGTGCAGAAGCTTTTTATCTTGATGAAGTCCAAAAATTTCATTTTTGCTTTTGAATCCCTTGCCTTTAGAGATGTGTCTAGCAAGAAGTTGCTGTGGCCAATGTCAAAGATGATACTGCCTATGTTCTTGTCTAGGATTTTGATGGATTCCTGTCTCACATTGAGGTCTTTCATCCATTTTGAGTTTATCTTTGTGTATGGTGTAAGAGAATGGTCTAGTTTCATTCTTCTGCATGTGGCTGTCCAGTTTTCCCAGAACAATTTATTAAAAAGACTGTCTTTTTTCCATTGGATGTTCTTTCCTGCTTTGTCAAAGATTAGTTGACCACAGAGTTGACGGTCCATTTCTGGGTTCTCTATTCTGTTCCATTGATCTATGTGTCTGGTTTTTTGCAATACCATACTGTCCTGATGACTACAGCTTTGTAATATAGTTTGAAGTCAGGCATTGTGTTGCACCCAGCTTTGGTTTTCTTTTTCAACATTCCCCTGGGAATTCAGGGTCTTTTCTGGTTCCATATAAATTTTAGGATTGTTTGTTCCAGCTCTGTGAAAAGTGTCAATGGTATTTTGATAGATATAGCATTGAAACACACGTTGAGGTCTTTCATCCATTTTGAAATACAGAAGAATGAGTATTCTGTTGTTTTAGGGTGGAATGTTCTGTATATATCTATGAGGTCCATCTGGTCCAGTGTATCATTCAAAGCTCTTGTTTCTTTGTTGATTTTCTGCTTAGGTGATCTGTCTATTGCTGTGAGTGGAGTGTTGAGGTCTCCTACTATTAACATATTATTATCAATATGTCTCTTTATTTTGGTTAACAATTGGCTTATGTAGTTGATTACTCCCATGTTGGGGGCATAAATATTTACAATTGTTAGATCTTCTTGTTGGATAGACCCTTTAAGAATGATATAGTGTCCTTCTGTGTCTCTAACTACAGTCTTTAGCTTAAAATCTAATTTGTCTGATATGAGAATTGCTACCCCAGCTTTCTTTTGAGGTCCATTGCCATGGAAGATGGTTCTCCATCCCTTCACTTTCAGTCTGGATGTATCTTTAGGTTCAGGATGAGTCTCTTGTAGACGGCATATGGATGGGTCCTGCTTTTTTATACAAACTGAAACCCTGTGTCTCTTTATGGGAGCATTCAGCCAGTTCATGTTGAGAGCAACTATTACAAGATATAAATTTAGTGCCATTGTATTGCCTGTAAGGTCCCTGTTTCTTAAGGTTTTCTGTTTCTTTCTGTTCTGTGTGACTCTTGGGTTTCTCTTCATTTACAGAATCCCCTTTAATATTTCTTGCAGGGCTGGCCTGGTGGTCCCATATTCTTTCAGTTTCTGCTGGTCCTGAAAGCTCTTTATGTCTCTATCCATTCTGTATGACAGACAGTCTTGCTGGGTAAAGTATTCTTTGCTGCATGTTCTTTTCATTTAGTACTGTGAATATGTCTTGCCAGCCCTTTCTGGCTTGCCAGGTCTCTGTGAACAGGTCTGATGTTATTCTGATATTCCTCCCTCCTTTAATAAGAAATCTTTTCCACCCTGTTGCTCTAAGAATAGCTTCCTCGGCTCTAAGATTTGCAAGCCTCACTATTACATGTTGGGGTGTTGATCTATTTTTATTGATTTTAGGAGGGGTCCTCTCTGCTTCTGGACTTGAATACTTATTTCCTTCTCCAGATTAGGGAAGTTCTTAGCTATGATTTGCTCAAATATACCTTCTATTCCTCTCTCTTTCCATGCCCTCGTGGATTCCATTAATTCTGACATTGAAGTGCTTCATGCAGTTGTTGATCTCTGTAAGTCTAATCTCATGTGCCACTAATTGCCTATAATTTTCAGTTTCCTTTCTTTCTATCAGCTTATCTTCTACATTCCTAATTCATTCTTCTGCCTCATTTACGCTGGCTGTTAGAGTATCCAGTTTAGACTGCATTTCATTCACAGCACTTTTTGGTTTGGCCTGATTAGACCTCACTTCTGCCCTATATTGTCACTAATGCTTTTTTCAAGTCCAGCTATTGACCTTATGATTGCTATCCTGAAGTCTGTCTCTGACAACTGGCTTATATCCATATCCATTAGTTCCATGGCAGAAAACATTGTATCTGGTTCTTTTCTTTGTTGAGAAGAACATAGTCATTCTGTTGATGGATGGTTGAACGAATTGACAGAGTCCAAAATATCAGCCATGACCCAAGGAAGATGCACCCTAGCAAAATTCGGAGTGGTCAGATGCTACCAACAACAACAACAACAAAAAAGCCAAAATGAAACACAAGAATAAAATGAAAAAATCAATTAAAAAACTAATAAAAATATATACAAATATATATACACATATAATATAAAATATAAAATAAATAAAATAAAATAATAATAAATGGGAGGAGGGAAAGTGGGCTATAATCTCTCAGTGTGAACAAAACAGGGTGTTTCAGTTGTTCCTGGGTGTATTTTGGTGTGTGTGTTAGAGGACACTATGTCCCAAAATCACTAGGAAAGTAAAACTTGTATATATAAAAAGGTAAAACTGAGTAGAGTGAAAAACAAGCTAAAATAAACCATATATCTATAAAAAATATAGGTGTGTAAAAATACAAGTTAAAAAACGCCTATAAAAAAATGAGCTGGTATAATAGACATCTAGTTGAAATGAGGAGAAGGTATAAGGAAGTATTCAGCGGTTCAGCGGGGGAATATGGCATGAGAAAAGGAAAAAAAAACAAAACAAAACAGAAAGAAAGAAAGGAAAGGAAAGGAAAATTATATCTGAAAAGTAAATAAGTCGTGAGGCCCCACCTGGAGCTCAATATACACTTTTCTCCTTGTGTTGGGATTTTACAGTCTTATAGGATCCAAGAGATTGTCATCCACCTGTTATTTCAGCCTGTCTTTTAGGGGAGGGGCAACGCTCTATTTCTCAGCTAATCCTGCCTGTGCAGAGTTGCCCCATGCCCTGTCTGGGTGATGGGCTCAGTGGAAACTGGATTTGTGGGTGTCTTTTGTACTCTGGGGCCTTTCCATACCTCTTCAGAGGATCAGGGCAAAAATGGCCACAGTCAAACCTCTGGCCCAGAGCAGAAAATTCAGTCTGTCCTCTTTAATAAACTCTGCAGGACAAACAGTCTCCACTTCTGTTTGCTCCACTGAAAACTGCAACCTCCAGCGGTGCGCTCCCACTGCTACTCTCAGAAGTGTTTTCAGGGGCCTGGGAGTAACTCTTACCTTTGTGCTTTTAAAACCAGGAGAGGGTGTGGGCTCACCCAATGCACCCAAGGCTCCAGAATCAGGTCCAGTTCTGCCCTAAAGCCCCTTCCCAGCTGCTACTGCTCTGCGAGTTTTTGCCCTGTCCTGGGCACTTTTCCCAGATTTTTTCAGGCTGTACAAGGAAAGTGTGGCTTTTGACCTGCCCAGTTTGTGGTTTCTGGTAATCCTAGTTACGAGTCCCTTCCCACTCTTGCTGACCACAACTTGCTTCCTGGCTCCAATGCTCAGGCCCTCCACCATTTCAGGAATCTCCTTTTGCTCTTTGGTCCCCTGTATCCTGAGACCACAGTGCCCTACCTAGAATTCTGCCTTTTCATTTCCGAAGCCCTCCCAGGGAGGGATGTCTCTTACTAGATCAGATTTCTAAGGGCTCCAATTTTGTGCTCCAGTGTTCTATCTCTTTCCAGGTGTCAGCTTATGGCGGTTCCCTCCCCCTTTTGTTTATCTTCCAGTATCTCCCCACAGATTCACGATTCTGCCCTTCCTACCTTGCCATATGCTGCTGCTTTTCTGATTGTAGAGATCGAGATATATATTCTTACATCCCTGGTTGATTTTGTGGGTGTTCAAAATGGTTTGATGGATATTCAGCTAAATTCAGGGGTCCCCTACTCCTCCACCATCTTGCCTCCTCCTTATCACAACTTCTTTATCAATTCATCAGTTGACAGATATCCGGGGTCTTTCCATAATTTGGTTAATGTTGATAATGTTGCTATAAGCGGTGCATATGCCCCTTCAAATCAGTATTTTTGTATCCTTTGAGTAAAGACCTAGTAGGTCAATTGTTGGGTGATAGGGTAGTTATATTTTATACTTTTTGAGGAACCTCCATATTGTTTTCCAGAGTGGCTTCTCCAGTTTGCATTCCCACCAACAGTGTAAGAGGGCCTCCACTTCTCCAAATCTTCACCAGTATCTGTGTTTTTTGTGTGTGTTGTTAATATTAGCCATTCTGACTCTGAAAAACAAACTGAGGGTTCTAGAGGGGAGGGGGTTGGGAGGGTGGGTTAGCCTGGTGATGGGTATTGAGGAGGGCACGTTCTGCATGGAGCACTGGGTGTTATGCACAAACAATGAATCATGGAACACTATATCTAAAACTAATGATGTAATGTATGGGGATTAACATAACAATAAAAAAATTAAAAAAAAATATTAGCCATTCTGACAGGTGTGAGGTGCTATGTCATTGTGGTTTTGATTTGCATTTCCCTGATGAAGAGTGATGTTGAGCCACTTCTCATGTGTCTGTTGGCCATCTGGATGTCTTCCTTGGAAAAAATGTCTCTTCATGTCTTCTGCCCATTTCTTTTTTTAAAGATTTTATTTATTTATTCATGAGAGACAGAGAGGCAGAGGCAGAGTGAGAACAGGCTCCCCGCAGAGCAAGGAGCCTGATGTGGGACTCGATCCCAGGACCCTGGGATCATGACCTGAGCCAAAGGCAGATGCTTAACCAACCGAGCCACCCAGGTGGCCCTTCTGCCCATTTCTTTACTGAGTTATTTGTTTTGGGGAGGTTGAGTTTGATAAGTTTTTTTATAGATTTTGTATATTAACCCTTTATCAGATATGTCATTTGCAAATATCTTCATCCACTTTGTAGGCTGCTTTTTAGTTTTGTTGATTGTTTCCTTTAATGTGCAGAAGCTTTTTATCTTGATGAAGTCCCAATAGTTCATTTTTGCTTCTGTTTCCCTTGCCTCCAGAGCCCTGTTTAAAAGAACTTGCCCCAGCTAAGGTCATAGGGGTTACTTCCTGTATTATCCTCCAGGATTTTGATGGTTTCCTGTCTCATATTTAGGTAGTTCATCCATTTTGAATTTATTTTTGTGTATGTTGTAAGAAAGTAGTCCAGTTTCATTCTTCTGCATGTGACTGCCCAGTTTTCTTAACACAATTTTTTGAAAAGACTGTCTTTTTTCCATTGGACATTCTTTCCTGCTTTGTTGAAGATTAGTGGACCATATAGTTGTGGGCCCATTTCTGGGTTTTCTATCTGTTCCCTTGATCTATGTGTCTGTTTTGTGCCAGTAACATACTGTTTTGATGATTACAGCTTTGTAATAGAGCTTGAAGTCTGGGATTGTGATGCCTCCAGCTTTGTTTTGCTTTTTCAGGATTATTTTGGCTATTCTGGGTCCTTTGTGGTTCCAAGCAAATTTTAAGATTGTTTGTTATAGCTCTGTGAAAAATGCTGTTGATATTTTGATAGAGATTCCATTTAATGTTTAGATTGTTTGGGTAGTATAGGCATTTTAACAAATATTAGTTCTTCCAATCCATAAGCATGGAATGTTTTTCCATTTCTTTGTGTCATCTTCAATTTATTTCATAAGTATTCTATAGTTTTCAGAATATGATCTTTTAACTCTTGCTTAGGTGTATTCCTAGGTAACTTATGGTTTTTGGTGCAATTGTAAATAGGGTCAATTTCCTGATTTCACTTTATGTTGCTTCATTATTGGTGTATAGAAATGCAACAGGTATTGGTATATTGATTTTATATCCTGGGACTTTGATAAATTTGTGTGTCAGTTCCAGCTTTTTTTTTTTTTTTTTTGATGGAGTCTTTTGGGTTTTCTACATAAAGTATAATGTTGTCTGTGAATAGTGAAAGTTTGACTTCCTTGCCAAATTTAGCTATCTAAGGCAGTTCACATTTAAGAGTGCATTATTTAAAGATTCTTTCCAGGAAGCACTGTGACTTCCCCAAATACACAGTAAACATGTCTCAACTCATTCTCCAAAAGTCTTTGAGACCAAATTTTGTGTAACTATTTTTAGAGTTATTGTACTAGGGAAACAGGAGCATCTAAACTTACTGCATATTACTAGGTAGAATGTCTGAGCTGCCATCCATACAAGAGACTTGAAACACTATCATTTTCCTCTAGTTAGAATGGAACTTGTGGAGACCAATGATAAATTAAATGTTGGCTCTAATCCATCTCCACTGTGCCAGTGGTTCTTTTCCACATGACCAAAAGTAAAATGGGGATAGAAATATTTAAAATTGGCAGTGTCCTTCCATTGATACCCTGAGCTGTGAAGTTAGGGTCATTCTGGTAAGAAGAAGAAATTGAAGGAATACCAAGATGAACATGGTCATCAAGAATATGGGGATGTTCAGGGCACCTGGGTGGCTCAGATGGTTAAGTGTCTGCCTTTGGCTCAGGTCATGATCCCAGGGTCCTGAGATCGAGCCCCATATTGGGCTCCCTGCTCAGCGGGGAGCCTGCTTCTCCCTCTCTCTCTCCCTCTCCCCCTGCTCATGCTCTCTTTTTCTCTCTCTGTATCTCTGTGTCTCAAATGAATAAATTTTTAAAAAATCTTAAAAAAAAAAGAATATAGGGATGTTCAATGCCATCATAGTCTTATTTAGAATAGCCACTCGTCAAGCTCAATTTATCCTCATGGATGGAATTATGTTGGTGAAAATTTAAATCAGGAGTAGCCTCAATTGTAGTTGACTTGCTGACTAGAATACTTTTTACTGGAACAGATCAACATTTACCTGGTACTTGTTATGTGGATGTTGATGTTGTAGGGCCAAGTATGAGTTGATAAGATTGAAGAATCAAGCTCTATAATGCTCCACCCTATGAGCATCTCAAAACATGGGTTACCAGAACCTTTGATTGTGTGCTTGCAGCCAGCCAGCCATTGTACTGACCAGATCCAGTGCACATTCTGCTTGTGCCCTGTGTCTCTGATTCTTCTTCTTCCACAGGGCTAATGTATCAAAAATCACAATGCCTGAGAATGTTGGTAGATTATTTCCAACAGGGAAACATGCTGAAAAATGGAAGACAGAATCCAACAAGTAATGCTGGACAATTTTATGGATCTCAGAAGATGGTTCTGTGAAGTTGAACCATCAGTTATATTTAACAGATACCCATTTGGTAACATAATCACATGTTGTCTCTCCTTTCCTGCTTAACTCCATTTTTCTAAATCTTACTACCCTGAAATGATACTCCCTAATGAAGAATCACTTGAACTATCCCCTCAGGCTGTGCTTCAGGGGGATATATATCACATTTTCTTTATCCACTCATTTGAGAAAACCATTAGCAAAAATAGAGAATCTCTAAGGGCAGAAATCAGGCCAACTTAAAATGCTATGAATGAGATGCAGTTTAAACTGGATACCCTAACAGCCAGGGTAAATGAGGCAAAAGAAAGAATTAGTGAGCTAGAAGATAAGATGATAAAAAAGAAGAAAGCTGAGGAGGCCTGGGATAAACAGCTAGAAGCCAATGAGAACAGACTTAGAGAGATCAATGATGTCATGAAATGTTCCAATGTCAGGTTCATTGGGATCACTGAGAGGGTAGAAAGAGAGAGAGGACTAAATGGTATAATTGAGCAAAGCATAGCTGAGAACTTCCCTAATCTGGGGAAGGAAACAAGCATTTGTGTCCAAGAGGCAGAGAGGACCCCACCCAACATCAGTAAAAGCAGACCAATGCCCAAGCATATAATAGTAAAACTTGCAAATCTTAGAGCCAAGGAAGCTATCATGAGAGCAGCTAGGGGGAAGAGATTTCATATGTATGGAGGGAGGAACATCAGAATAACATCAGACCTATCCACAGAGACCTGGCAAGCCAGAAAGGCCTGGCAAGACATATTCAGTGTACTAAATGAGAAGAACATGCAGCCAAGAATACTTTATCCAGCAAGGCTATCATTCAGAATGGATGGAGAGACAAGGAGCTTCCAGGATGGGCACAGACCTAAAGAATATGTGACCACCAAGCAGGCCCTGAAAGAAATATTAAGGGGGATTCTATAAAAGAGGAAAGACCCCAAGAGTAATATAGACCAGAAATTTACAGAGACAATCTATAGAAACAGGGACTTCAACAAGCAATATAATGGCACTAAAATCATATTTTTCAATAGTCACTCTCAACATGAATGGACTAAATGCTCCCATGAAACAGGACAGGATTGCAAATTAGATAAAAAGACAGGACCCATCCATATGCTGTCTACAAGAGACTCATTTTGAACCTAAAGACACCTCCAGATTGAATATGAGGGGATGGAGAAAAATTTATCATGCAAATGGACCTCAAAAGAAAGATGGGGTAGTAATTCTCAGATCAGACAAATTACATTTTAAACTAAAGACTGTACTAAGAAATGTATGGGAAAAATATTTCATACTTAAAGGGTCTATCCAACAAGAAGATCTAACAATTGTAAATATCTATGCCCCCAACATGGGAGCAGCCAACTACATAAGCCAACTGGTAATGAAAATAAAGTTACATACTGATAATAATGCATTAATACTAAGAAACTGCGACATTTGACTCACAGCAATTAACAGATCATCTAAGCAGATCAACAAAGAAACAAGAGCTTTGAAGGACACACTGGACCAGACGGACCTCATAGATATATATAGAACATTCCATCCTAAAACAACAGAATTCTCAATCTTCTCAAATGCACATGGAACTTTCTCTAGAATAGATCACATAATGGGTCACAAATCAGGTCTCAACCAATACCAAAAGATTGAGATTGTTCCCTGCATATTTTCAGACCACAATGCTTTGAAACTGGAAATCAATAACAAGAAAAAAATTGGGAGTAATTCAAACACTTGGAAGTTAAAGAGCATCCTGCTAAAGAATATTTGGGTCAACCAGGAAATTAAAGAACAACTTAAACAATTCATGGAAACCAATGAGAACAAAAACACTTTGGTCCAAAACTATGGGATACTGCAAAGGTGGTCCTAACAAGGAAATACATAGCCATCCAAGGGTCACTCAAAAAAGCAGAAAAATCCTGAATGCACAAGCTAACCTTATACGTAAAGGAGCTGGAGAAAAAAGAGCAAGTATAACCTAAACCAAGCAGGAGAAGAGAAATAATAAAGATTAGAGCAGAGATCAATGAAATAAAAACCAGAAAAACAGCAGAACAGATAGAGGAAACTAGAAGGTGGTTCTTTGAAAGAATTAATAAGATCGATAAACCACTGGCAAGAGTTAGCCAAAGGAAAAGAGAAAGGACCCAAATGAATAAAATCATGAATGAAAGGGGAAAGATCATGACTAACACCAAGGAAATAGAAACAATTATTAGAAACTATTATCAACAACTATATGCCAAAAAATTAAGCAACCTAGAAGAAATGGATGCCTTCCTGGAAACTTATAAACTAAGACTGAAACAGGAAGAAATAGACAATCTGAAGAGACCAATAACCAGCAAGGAAATTGAAGCAGTCATCAGAAACCTACCCCCTACCAAAAAAAAAAAAAAAAGAGTCTAAGGCCAAATGGCTTCCCAGGGGAATTCTACTAAAGATTTAAAGAAAAAAAATCATACCTATTCTTCTGAAGCTGTTTTAAAAAAATAGAAACAGAAGGAAAACTTCCAAACTTGTTCTATGAGGCTAGCATTACCCTGATCCCAAAACCAGGCAAAGACCCCACCAAAAAGGAGAACTACTGACCAATATCCCTGATAAACATGGATGCCAAAATACTCAACAAGATCCTAACCAATAGAATCCAAAAGTATATTAAAAGGATTTTCCATCACAACCAGGTGGGATTTATTCCTGGGATGCAAGGTGGTTCATCAACCACAAATCAATCAATGTGATAGAGCACATTGATAAAAGAAAAGACAAGAATCATATGATCCTCTCAATTGATGCAGAAAAAGAATTTGACAAAATACGGCATCTTTTCCTCATTAAAACTATTCAGAATGTAGGGACAGGTGGAATATTCCTCAATGTTGTAAAAGCCATCTAGGAAAAGCCCACAGCGAATATCATTCAGGTTGAGAACACGACAGGGTTGCCCACTCTCACCACTAGTGTTCAACATAGTACTAGAAGTTCTAGCCCTAACAATCAGACAACAAAATGAAATAAAAGACATTCAAAATGGCGAAGAAGAAGGCAAACTCTCTCTCTTCACAGATGACATGATACTTTATGTGGAAAACCTAATAGACTCCACCCCCAAATTACTAGAACTCATATAGCATTTCAGCAATGTGGCAGGATACAAAATCAATGCACAGAAATCATTTGCTTTTCTATACACTAACAATGTAACTGTAGAAAGAGAAATTAAGGAATTGATTCAATAACAATAGCACCAAAAAACCTAAGACAACTAGGAATAAACCTAACCAAAGAGGTAAAGATCTAAACTCTAGAATCTACAGAACGCTAATGAAAGAAATGGAGGAAGACACAAGAAGATGGAAAAACATTCCATACTCATGGATTAGAAGAATAAACGTTAAAATGTCTATTCTGCCCAGAGCAATCTACACTTTCAGTGCCATCTTATTAAAATACCATTTGCATTTTTCAAGGAGCTGGAACAAACAATCCTAAAATTTGTATGGAACCAGAAAAGACCATAAATCACCAAAGGAATTTTGAAAAAGAAAACAAAGCTGGGGGCATCACACTGCCTTACTTAAAGCTATATTACAAAGCTGTGATCAACAAGACAGCATGGTACTGGCACAAAAACAGACACATAGATCAATGGAATGGAATAGCATCTCCAGAAATGGACCCTCAACTCTCTGGTCAACTACTCTTCAACAAAGCAGGGAAAAATATACAATGGAAAAAAGACAGTCTCTTCAATAAATGGTGCTGGGAAAATTGGACAGCTATATACAGAAGAATGTAACTCGATCATTCTCTTACACCATACACAAAGATAAACTCAAAATTGATGAAAGACCTCAATGTGAGATAGGAATCCAACAAAATCCTAGAGGAGAATATAGGCAGTAAATTCTTCAACATTGGCCACAGGAACTTCTTGCAAGACATGTCTATAAAGGCAAGGGAAACAAAAGCAAAATGAACTATTGTGAATTCATCAAAATAAAAATCTTCTGCATGGCAAGGGAAATAGTCGACAAAAACAAAAGGGAGCCTACGGAATGGGAGATGATATTCACCAATGACATATCAGATAGACGGCTGGTATCTAAGATCTGTAAAGAACTTATGAAACTTAACACCCAGAAACAATTAATCCAGTCAATAAATTGGCAAAAGACAACATCCAAATGGCCAACAGACACATGAAAAAGTGTTCAATATCGCTCGGCATCAGGGAAATCCAAATCAAAACCTCAATGAGATACCACCTCACACCAGTCAGAATGGCTAAAATTAACAAGTCAGGAAATGACAGATGTTGGCGGGGATGCGGAGAAAGGGGAACCCTCCTACACTGTTGGTGGGAATGCAAGGTGGTGCAGCCACTCTGGAAAACAGTGTGGAGGTTCCTCAAAAAGTTGAAAATAGAGCTACCATACGATCCAGCAATTGCACTACTGGGTATTTACCCCAAAGATACAAAAGTAGGGACCCGAAAGGCTACGTGCACCCCGATGTTTATAGCAGCAATGTCCACAATAGCCAAACTGTGGAAAGAGCCAAGATGTCCATCAACAGATGAATGGATAAAGAAGAGGTGGTATATATATACAATGGAATATTATGCGGCCATCAAAAGGAATGAGATCTTGCCATTTGCAACGACGTGGATGGAACTGGAGGGTATTATGCTGAGCGAAATAAGTCAATCAGAGAAAGACATGTATCATATGACCTCACTGATATGAGGAATTCTTAATCTCAGGAAACAAACTGAGGGTTGCTGGAGTGGGGGGTGGGGTGGGAGGGATGGGGTGACTGGGTGATGGACACTGGGGAGGGTATGTGTTCTGGTAAGCGCTGTGAATTGTGCAAGACTGTTGAATCTCAGATCTGTACCTCTGAAACAAATAATGCAATATATGTTAAGAAAGAAAAAAAGAAGAAGAAGAATGTAGCAGCAGGGGAAGAATGAAGGGGGGGAAATCGGAGGGGGAGAAGAACCATGAGAGACGATGGACTCTGAAAAACAAACTGAGGGTTCTAGAGGGGAGGGGTTTGGGAGGATGGGTTAGCCTGGTGATGGGTATTGAGGAGGGCACGTTCTGCATGGAGCACTGGGTGTTATGCACAAACAATGAATCATGGAACACTATATCTAAAACTAATGATGTAATGTATGGGGATTAACATAACAATAAAAAAATTTAAATTAAAAAAAAAATTGGCAAAAGACATGAACAGGCACTTTTCCAAAGAAGACATACAAATTGCCACAGACACATAATAAAATGCTCCATATCACTGGCCATCAGGGAAATATAAATCAAAACCAAAATGCGATACCATCTTACACTAGTTAGAATGGCAAATATTACCAAGAGAGGAAACAACAAATGTTGGAGAGGTTGTAGAGAAAGGGGAACACTCTTACACTGTTGGTGGGAATGCAAGCTGGTACAGCCACTTTGGAAAACAGGATGGAGTTTCCTCAAGACATTAAAAATAGAGGTACCCTATGACCCAGCAATTGAACTACAAGGTATTTACCCCAAAGATACAGACGTAGTGAAAAGAAGGGGCACATGCACCCCAATGTTCATAGCAGCAATATCCATAATAACCAAACTGTGGAAGGAGCTTAGATGCCCTACAACAGATGAATGGATAAAGAAGATGTGGTCCATATATACAACGAGATATTACTCAACCATCAGAAAGGTTGAATACCCACAATTTGCATCAACATGGATGGAACTGGAACAGATTATGCTAAATGTAATAAGTCAAACAGAGAAAGACAATTATCATATGGTTTTACTCATGTGGAACATAAGGAATAGCACAGCAGACAATAGGGGAAGGAATGGAAAACTGAAGGGGGGGGTGGCAAATCAAAGAGGGAGATGAATCATGAGAGCCTATGGACTCCAGGAGACAAATTGAGGATTTCAGAGGGGAGGTGTGTGTTGGGATGGGGTAGCTGGGTGATGTGTATTAAGGAGGCCATGTTTTGTAACGAGCACTAAGTTTCATATGCAACTCATGAATCATTGAACTCTACATCAAAAAATAATGTACTCTATGCTGGCTAACAACATAATAAAAAAATAAAGAATAGAAATGAACAAAAATAATTTATCAGTGCCCTCTTTTATTATAATATTATGTGGTATTGTGATTCACAAATATCTCTCTGTTGTTAACTGGTATTGCATAAGACAGACTGCATTGTGCATATTATCTTACAGCAAATATTTACTTGTAGCCATACTTTGAAGTTTCCATAACAAAGAAATATAATATTTAAACAAAAAAGCATGCAGACAGTTTTTCACTTTCTAAATCTTGTGTGCTTCTCTGTAAAAGTTTTGATACAAAGTTAGATAAATATTGGGTGCTGAACTGTACCAGTTGAATACATCAATGTCAGCATAAAGCAAAGAAGATAGAAAAAAGTTAATTGGAAAATTTGCTCTCCAGACTTGCTCTTCCCCAACACCTTCATGAATGCTCTGGCCACTTCCTTGTTGAGAAGGCTGTAGATGAGGGGATTCAGCATGGGAGTAAGGATGGTGTAGAAGGCTGACACCATCTTGTCCTGGGTGGGGGAACGATCAGAAACAGGCCACATGTATATAAACATGGTTGCTTCATAGTACATTCCTACCACCATGAAGTGGGGGGAACAGGTGGCAAAACCTTTTCGGGGGCCCTCCCCAGACCCCATGTGAATGACGGCCACAATAACACAAACATAGGAAGCAATGATTACTGCTACAGGAAAGAGAAGTATAATTACACGGCAAATAAACATTAACCTTTCAAATAGCAATGTATTAGTGTATGAAAGAGTGAGAAGGGCAGGGACATCACAGAAAAAGTGGGGTATCTCTCGGGCACCAAATTATGGGAAGGACAGTGCAACTGCAATGACAACTATACCATCAAGAAAGCCAACAATCCAGGAAGAAACAACCATAACACAACAGATTTTCTGGTTCATGAAAACTGAGTATTGTAATGGATGACAAATGGCAACATAAAGGTCATAGGCCATTGTAGCCAACAGGAAACATTCTGCTCCAAGCAGGGACACATATAAGAATATCTGGGCTCCACAACCAGCCAGAGAGATGGACTTCCTTCCAGACAAGTAATTGAAAGCCATCTTGGGTACAGTGGTGCAGATGAGCATGAGGTCCATGAGGGACAGTTGGCTGAGGAGGAAGTACATGAGTGTGTGAAGCTGGGTGTCCAGGAAGATGAGGAGAATCATGACAGTGTTTCCAATGAAGGCCACCGTGAAGATGCCCAAGACCAGAGAGAAGAGGAAGATGTGGGTGCGGCTGTGATGGAAGATCCCCAGCAGGATGAAGTCTGAGTTGAAGGTCTGATTCTCCCATGCCATGATAGTATTCACTGTAGAGAATATAACATGTGAACAGTGGTCAAGACTGTGTCATGGAAATATCAAGGACTTCTAGCTTAAATCACCACACCTACATGTCTACATAGGGAAAAAGTATTTCTCTGAGCATATATTTTTATTTATAAACCAGGAATATTAAAGTTTATTGTTAGCTTGATGTGATTTAAAAAAAAAATAAATGTAGATAACACACATAGTATGTTTTATCATTAGAACATAAGAGGTTTCCCAAGACACATATAATCTAATTTTAGCAGCTAGTCAACTCAACTGTGTAATGTGGCTTATCACTTCAGATACACTAAGAGTCACAAGAAGGCTCATGAAATTCTGGGAATTCAATGAGATTTTCCACTGAACGTAGCATATCACCCTATGATACTAATACAAATTTTGTCTACCAAGGTGTAGAAGGAATCATGTACTAGTGGAAATGAGATTATTCAAACACCAAGCAAACAGAAGACATTGAGAAATCATCAGTTAGAAGCACCTTAAGTAATACTTATTGCTAATAATGGTAAGTTGTAGTGGAAATAGTACCTCACCAATATGCCCATCTCTTACTCCCTCTCTTGGAATCTGATGTACCCATAAGATATTCTGGTATGGGTCGTTTTACTGGAGAAGTAGGCGAGGGTATAGTGAAAATGCCTACTTCAAAAGGCTCAAACATTATTTTTCTGTGTAATCTTAGATAATTAATTTCTCCAAGCCTCATTTTCCACTCTGTAAATTTTAGTATTTGTGAATATTAACATTGCAGGGTGGTATTAAGACAAATGAGATCACATTTATAATGTACAAACATAATTTTGGATATACTTTGTAACATATTTTAAAAATAAATACTATTGAAGAAAAGAGAGATGGCTCCTCCTTTATTTTTAGACTATTTTCCTCTGTATAAAATTAATCTCTCTCATTTCCTTAGCAAGAGTCTTGCAGGGGATTTCTTCACCTACACAGTAGCGTATTTTTGATTTCCTACTTTCACAATCATTTTTTTTTATTCTCTTGTTGCTCTCTTCAATGATCAAGGCACTGGCTTCCTTTCTTTCTATTTGCATGGGCCTTCCCACCTCTGAGAGTCATTTAGAGAAGTGTGCTTGATGTTTCAGTTTGAGGTTTTGCAAAATGAAAAATGTCCATGTGGTTCTGCCAAATTTACTAAAAATATACATTTTATTTGACAAAACTGTAATTTAAAACATGATTTTACCTGTTTTGTAATTTTTTAACTCGAAGTAGAACTTTAATAACTTGGGGTGTGGTTTAGGATTTAAAGGTTTAATGGTCTAGACCATAGGAACAGAGAGAAGTGAAGGGATCTATTACCTGTTTTGTGTTAATGTTTAACAAAAGCAATTAGGTTAGCTTAATATTACTAAAAGGGTCCTTTTATTTTTTTATTTTTTTTAAAGATTTTATTTATTTATTTGAGAGAGACAGAGATAGTGAGAGGGAGCATGAGCGGGAAGAAGAGGGAGAAGCAATATCCCTGCTGAGCAAGGAGCGCTATGCGGGCCGGATCCCAGGATCCTGGAATCATGACCTGAGCAGAAGGCAGACGCTTAAACAACTGAGCCACCCAGGTGCCTCTAAAAGGACCCTTTTAGATTTAAAATATATTAAATAGTAATGAACATGTTATCATGCAAATAATTGTGAAAAATGTTTGAAATTAAGATCACTGATTTTTCAATGCACTCAAAAGTATTTTAACCAATGTATATATACTTCTCTAACAGGGAAGGAATGTATATATTATATATATAATATTGTACATTACATAAAATAATGTATAGTACATATACAATCTGATTACAACATATTCCATGCTGTTAAATTATTTTTTTGCTTTGTTTTGCTTTTTTGCTGCTAAATTATTCATGAAAACTTCTCCTACCATAACTTTTATATATGAACGAATTATATAAAATGTTTTAAATGAATTGCTAATGAAATAAATGTCTATGGCATAATATTGCTGCATACTTATTTTTCATTTTTTAAAAATTTTTATTGTTATGTTAATCACCATACATTACATCATTAGTTTTTGATGTAGTGTTCCATGACTCATTGTTTGTGTTAAAGAGGGCACGTTCTGCATGGAGCACTGGGTGTTATATTTTTCATCTTTTAACATCATCAGTAAATAGATGGATTAATTTTGTGAGGGATGGCTTAGATATAATATGGCAGTATTATGCTGTTGTCCCCTTGTATCTGTACAAGCTTCTTATGGAAGTGCAACATATGTGTGGAAAGGAGAGTTGACTGAATTCATCTTAAGTGTACCATGGATGAAATTTGATACATGTTTGAACCTATGTGGCTACCACTCAGCTAAAAATATGGATTTTTTCCAAAAGATTTCCTATAACGTTTCATAGTCCATCACCCCCCACATGCAACATATAGTTTAATAACTCTCTCTAAAGCTTATGTTTTGCCTGATTTTTTGCCTTGACTTCACATAAATAATAGAGCATGTTCTCTTTCGTGTGTTCAAAATGGAACCTATCACACTCCTTCATCTCCTGTTCCTACCAACTCTTTGGCTCGCTTACCACCAGCCACACTGGCCTCCTCATTTCTGGAACGCACTTGGCATGCTCAAACCCAGTGTGTGTGTACTGACTGTTCCTCAGACCATTCTCTATTCCTTAGACCAATCGCTCACTACTTTCAGGCTCTTACCTAAGTGCTTTCTGCTTCATAAAGCCTTTATGGCCTCTTGCTAAATATTGTTTTGTTTTTATTCTCCTTAGTATCTCCCCCATCTGACACCAAACTAATTTATCCGATTTTTGTCTGTCTTTCTTCATTAGGATGTCAATTAAATGAAGGCAGAGATTTAATGAGTCATATTCAATAGATACTTAGTGAATCGAGGCACATTTTTATAGGAAATGATTGTGATTTTTATTTTGGGGTTCAGACATCTTCCTTCTGCTGTAGCCCTCCCTCTCCTGCAAAGGGGATGGTTGGTTTAGGAGTCCTGTGTTGTGTGCTGGCCTGGATGATTTATTAAACTTTGTTGTGACTGTGTAAATGGATTGCTGATCTGGGGGGGACAAGCATCAAGAGGAGAAAAGCTTTCTCAGGTTGCTTATATTAATCCTAGAAGCCTTAGCACACCTCCCCCCCCCCAGTAGCCTGATTAATTTAATTCTAACAGATCTCTAGTCATTTTTTTCCTACAAGGTACGATTTTAAGCAATTGAGCTGCATCCTTGAATTACACACAGAATGTCAGATTCACTGGCTCTTTCAAGTTGGACCAGAATTATATAATTAACTAGTCTTTAAATTAGGGGATTAGGAGTGCCAAGAAAGCTACAGAGCCTGAGAAACTCCATGGGCCAGGTGCCTTTTTTTTTTTTTTTTTTTTACCTGTATCTAATTGTTTTCTTATTTATCTTTCTGCTTTATTAGGGCCATATACTGCTGTTAAGCCCCAATTCTACTTACACAGCTGGGATCATTGCAGGAACTGAAATGTGCTGCCATCCTGTGATTTATTCTATGTTCAAACCCATAAATCAAATTTCTTTGGAGTAGCTTATGAAAGAGAAATTGCTTAAGGAAGTGTAATCATTTAACACTGTGCTGCCCTTGCCTCCATTATTTTTTTTAAGATTTTATTTATTTATTTGACAGAGAGAGACACAGCGAGAGAGGGAACACAAGCAGGGGGAGTGGAAGAGGGAGAAGCAGGCTTCCCGTGGAGCAGGGAGCCCGATGTGGGGCTCAATCCCAGGACCCTGGGATCATGACCTGAGCCGAAGGCAGATGCTTAACGACTGAGCCACCCAGGCGCCCCCCTTGCCTCCATTATTAATAAATGACAGGAACTGGCTCTATAATTAGGTCTCACTTGCCATCCCAGTTTCTGCTCATAACTCTATTTTACAGTCCATGTGCACTAACAAACTCTGGTGTGTTTTAATTCTACACCTCTCACGGTCTCTTCACATAAGCAAAATCATCTTTTCGTTTAGTCCATATCAGAGCCCCGTTGAAGAATAGCAGTGTGGGCACAGTAGGACTGATCAAGACTAGGTGGTCTCTATTTATGAGACACGTTTTGAATTGTTATTTATCAACAGAGCAATGCAGTATTTAAGTTTATTAAGTGGAGAAATAGAGCCTGTATAGCCCTTTACTGGTTCCATGTTTTTTTTTTTTTTTATTGCTTCAAGCTGAACATTAATCAAAGGACACAGGAATATCATGTGTTATTATGTTATATTGCATTACCTCATATTTTGTCTAAACCACACAACAAACCCTCATTTACTTTATGGCCCCCTCACAGGAAACTAGAGAGAACAACGTTTCATGGTTGTCAAGGCACTTATTTCCAAACAGTAAACTCAGACTTCTCCAGTTGAAACTTACATTAGCAAAGCCTTAGTTATAGGATATTCAGAAGAATACATTCTCCTTTATATATATAATATATGATGTCTTGGTATAGATTGTAGAGGTATGCACTTAAGGATAAATGCACATTATTTCACTATATGTATAGTATAATAATTTCCTCACAAATTTATTAACATCTTGAATTATCAAATCCTCATGTTTTGGAATAAAGTCATTGTTTGCCACAAATATCTTGAAAAATATACAACACAACTGTAGCTAAACAGTTTTTTATACTTATACTTACAAGTTTTTTTTTATACTTATACTTACAGGTTAAAAGGGAAATTCAAGGGAGTGGGGTGGACAGAAGGGGGGGGAGTCATGTTAGCTAAGTAAAAACAGTGCACAACCACAGAATACTGAAAGGCAGGAATAATAAAGGGAAAAAAAATCTGGGACTGAAGAGAAACTGAGAGGAACAAGGGAGGAAAAAAGGCAAGATCTTGTTGATTGAATGCAGATCAGGGTCACTGAGCCCATTTCTGGGCTAGATGTGCCTCATTCAATGAATGATCATTATGATCCCACCACCAGACACAAGAACTAGGCACTTTGTTATACATAAAACAACAAGCAAAAACTGCCCTTGCCTCCTGGTAGAAGATTAAAACACTTTTCACAAAAAGGATTGCTGATGCCTTTTGAAAAAGTTCGTCAATACCTCAGAAGAAAAAAAAATCTTATTTGCATCTGCACCCACTGACATTATGCATAAATCTGATTTTCTATTTTTCAGTCATTTGACACGGTCCTTTTGGGTTTTCCCCAAAGCACCATTGGATTATATCATTCTTTTTCTCAAAAACATTAAATGGCTCAAATTTTCTGCAGAACAGACTTTCATCTCCTTATTGATCTTGTTTGTGAGGTATCGCAGAAAGTCTTTCAAGCCTTTATTTCAAGTCATGTGTTCTCCATTTCCCAATGTCAACTCCGCACATTTCTACTGACAGATCCCAAAGATACAACACATAAATCTGAAGGTAGGTCCCTACTCAGGAGTTTTCTTTTACTCAGAATGGCTTTCCTCTGGCCTTCTGGGTGGCTCAGTGGGTTAAGTGTCTGCCTTTGGCTCAGGTCATGAACCTGGATCCAGTCCCATATAGGCTCCCTGCTCAGCGGGGAGTCTGCTTCTCCCTCTACCCTTCCCCCCTGCTTGTGACCTCTCTCTCACTCTCTCTCTCTCTCTCAAATAAATCAATAAAAAATTTTAAAAATCTCAAAAAAGAAGAATGTCTTTCCTCTTCCACAATCCTTTGCCTTTGTAAACCATATCTTATATGTCCTTCAAGTTTCAATCACATGCATCTTTCTTTATGTTTCTTCCTTCATTCTGTAGACAGCCAAGTTCTGCATATGTTAAATTTACAGAAGATGTGTGGCATCTACCTCTGTTCTATATAAAAAGCTAATATTGTGGACCTAAAGATCAGACAAATATGAGTTTGCAATCTTGCTCTACCACTAACTCCTGTGTCATCAGGCAAGTTAATTAACCTCTCTGAGATTGTTTTATCCTCCTGTCCACATCAGAGTTGTTGTAAGATAGAATGTATTACTTTTTATGAATTCCTCATCAATGTGTCATTCAGTGTATGTTCATTAGATCAGAATTACCTTTATTGCACACATCTTATCACACTTTTTTTATGCTTGCAGTAAGTTCCACCGTTACTCACTTGCAATTATTTTTTTTAAATATTGTCTTCCTTACTAGTTTGTTGGCTTTTGATTGGATAAACTATATATTTAAATTTTTTATGGAATGAGAAAACAATAGATGTTTGCATATAGGTGGAATCCATAAGATTCCCATAAGTGATTGAAAACACGAATAGAGTAGAGCCACTGGAGTCTTGCAAAGGTCCATAACTAGCATATATTTTATTGCTCTAAATAATGTCTTACATTTACTTTGCATCATCATTGTTATTATTTAACTTAATATTCACAATTCCCTCTATTAAATATAAGAAATACATTACTCTAATTTTACAGATAATATAAACATACAAGTTGCAGGTCCACATGGAAAATTACCTCTCTATCTGGAGGACTTCAAAGTAACAAAACTTCTAATACGTAGCTTTTGAAGGACACGTAGTTCCAGTTACTGAACTTCAGAAGGACAGTTCGAAATATATACCATCTTCCTTGGACTTACCTTCTGATGTTTCTAGGGAGAATTGTAACTACTTATTAAGCAACTAAAAATATTTAAATTTCTAGAGAAAACCTGGAAAACCTAGTAACACATTTTGCTAAGCCATCTGTGATTTCAAGTTGTAATCCCGGCAGGTTATCCAGTCCCTAGTCTTTAATTATAGTAATGTATGTTATTACCTACTTTTTCTCCTAAGGCCTCATATAAAATTAGTTATTTTGAAAATGTGAGTCTTATTAATATTTGAGATCAAACTAAAATGCAGTTACTATCTAGATTAATAGTATAACCCTCCTATTTGTGCCCCCGTATCACTTGGCTCATTCACATATTAATGACTCCATTTGCAATCTCCTTTTAAAATTATTTTCATAATTTCAAAGTATTTCACTACTAACTCCACAAGACTAAGTGACAAATAGGCAGCTGGTTTCCTGTTTCTAAAATAAAATGAATAGATATGCTCATTGAGATTTGGGCTTTATTACCTCTAAATAGAGCTCTTAAAATTCACTAATTATTTCTAAATTGATTATTCAAGTGGTTTCAGTTGGGGAGTCATTTGACTTGAGATTTCTACACTGTAAATTTCAACACAATTTTAATTTCTTTTCCTTTTCTTATTTGAACACTTGCTATTTGTGTTTACTCTATTTGGATTCTAGTACTGGTTATCTTGTCATTAGCTCCAAATCTTATGTGCTTGGTTAATTTTTCCTCCATGGATAATTAGACTCCCCAAATTTTCAAACTTGTCCTTCTCATTTTCTTTGGTTCATGTTTATGATCACTGCATCTATATATCTTCATTTAATTTTTTTTTCTAAATTCCAGATGCTACCAAATGCCTGCCATTTATATTGTTTTGGCATTCCTTCTGCATCTCATATTTACCATGTCTAGTTCTGAACATTACTTCCATATGAATCTACTGCTCATTTAATATTGACTTCAGGGCGCCTGGGTGGCTCAGTCAGTTAAGTGTCTGCCTTCCGCTCAGGTCATGATCCCAGGGTCCTGGGATCAAGTCCCGCATTGGGCTCCCTGCTCAGCAGAGAGCCTGCTTCTCCCTCTCCCTCTGCCTGCTGCTCTGCCTACTTGTGCTCTCTCACTATCTCTCTGTCAAATAAACAAAGAAAATCTTTTTAAAAAATTAAAAAATAATAATAATAATATTGACTTCAGCATCTAAGTAACCATTCATTTTGTTAATGATGTTCTCCACCTAGGAGTTATATAGGATAGAAACAATATCCTAGATGGATAATATCTGGGTTTTCAAAAACCCCATCCCATTGTATGCAAGAAAATTTGGTAGGATTTTATATTTTCACTAGCGATGAAAACAGAGAGAGCATTTTTTTTCACTACATTGTCAAAATCATTTGTTAGGTTTTTTTTTTTTAACTTTTATGAATATAGAGGTGTCTGGGTGGCTCAGTTGATTAAGCAGCTGGCTCTTAATTATGGCTCAGGTCATGACCTCAGGGTCCAGAGATTGAGCCCCACGTCACGCTCCTTCCTCAATGGGGAGTCAGCTTGAGATTCTCCCTCCCACTCTGCTCCTGCCCCCACTCATGCTCTCTTTCTCTGTCTCTAAAATAAATAAAATAAATCTTAAAAAAAATAAAAACTTTTGTGGACTTATTTGTGAGAAACAGTTTTTCATTCTTACATTAATAATAAATTTTTGTTTTTACTGACATGGGTAGTTGTGCCATATATTTACTGGCCATTCAGATATCCTTTTCAAAGAATTGCCTTAAAAGTCATTAATGTATCTCTTGTGAAAGCAAAATAATAGTGTATTTTCATATTTTATATAGATTTTCCAATTTTCACAAAATTATATCTTGCTTTGGACCCTCTTTCTACAGTGATTTATAATGCCATTTAATATTTATCACATTCCCATACATTAAAGCACCTATTTGAAGTTGTTACTTAAATTAATTTATTTATTACTGTATTACCTGGTTTTTATTTCTATGGCTTGAAAACAATTTTTGATGCCATTGAAGATGTCATCTTTTGTTATTTTAATTTAATCTAAGATTTACTAAGAAATGCTTAAATTTTATCTTCCATCACAAACTGCTTAAATCTGGGCACTTTTATTAAAAAATAAATAATTTGGGGTTAAATCACATACTTTGGGGAAATTGTTATTCATAACTAAAAGCAGATTTGAAGTTACTACAATTGTTTTCATTATTCAGATTTTTCTGATAATTTATTTTTGTATAAATGACCATGAGCACAATTGCTGAATCTTAAATATAAATTAACTGATACCAGTAGATTGTACCCAAAGATACCAACATCCAATATGTTACGAGCAGCAATTTAGAAAAATTCTATATGCCCACATTCATTGCACCATTTAACATTATTCAGCCTCTAAAGTTTTGCTATTTTATTTAACAGAGTGGTACTTTATTGTTATCTAAATTTTATTTCCCTGATTTTTAGTTAAATTGAGGTCTCTTCAATGATATGTAGAAATTTCTTAAACATTTTAGATTCTATTATTTTGATTATTTTAGGCATGTAGATTAACTTTTTTCAGTCTGTATCATTGTGTTAACTTTGGCCATGATGTCTTTTACTAGATAAATATTCATAATTTTAATGTAATTAAATACTATTTCCTTAATCTTTTATTGAAGAAATCTATCCATTCCTTTATGAGAAGATTATTTTATGTTATGTTCAAATAATTCTAAAACATAACATTCTTTTTTTTTAATGTTATGTTAGTCACCATACATTACATCATTAATTTTTAATGTAGTGATCCATGATTCATTGTTTGCGTATAACTCCGTGTGCTTCATGTAATATGTGTCTTCCTTAATATCCATCACCAGGCAAACCCATTTGCCCACCGCCCTCCCCTCTAAAACCCTCAGTTTGTCTCTTGGAGTCCATAGTTTCTCATGGTTCATCTCTCCTTCTGATTCCTCCCCTTCATTTTTCCCTTCCTCCTCCTAATGTCCTCCCTGCTATTCCTATGTTCCACAAATAAGTGAAACCGTATGATCATTGACTTTCTCTGCTTGACTTATTTCACTTAGCATAATCTCTTCCAGTCCCTTCCATGTTGATGCAAAAGTTGGGTATTCATCTTTTCTGATGGCTGAGTAATATTCCATTGTATATATGGACCACATCTTCTTTATCCATTCATCTGTTGAAGGGCATCTCGGCTCTTTCCACAGTTTGGCTATTGTGGACATTGCTGCTATGAACATTGGGGTGCATATGGCCCTTCTTTTCACTACATCTGTGTTTTGGGGGTAAATACCCAGTAGTGCAATTGTTGGGTCATAGGGTAGCTCTATTTTTAAATTTTTGAGGCACCTTCACACTGTTTTCCAAAATGGCTGTACCAACTTGCATTCCCACCAACAGTGTAAGAGGGTTCCCCTTTCTCCACAACCTCTCCAACATTCGTGCCTTGTCAATATTTGCCATTCTAACTGGTGTAAGGTGGTATCTCAATGTGGTTTTGATTTGAATTTCCCTGATGGCTAATGATGATGAACATTTTTTCATGTGTCTGTTAGCCATTTGTATGTCTTCTTTGGAGAAGTGTCTGTTTGTGTCTTCTGCCCATTTTTGGACTTGATTATTTGTATTTTGAGTGTTGAGTTTGAGAAGTTCTTTATAGATCTTGGATACCAGCCCTTTGTCTGTGGTGTCGTTTGCAAATATCTTCTCCCATTTTGTGGGTTGCCTCTTTGTTTTGTTGACTGTTTCCTTTGCTGTGCAGAAGCTTTATATCTTGATGAAGTCCCAAAAGTTCATTTTTGCTTTTGTTTCACTAGCCTTTGGAAACATGTCTTGAAAGAAGTTGCTGCTTTTTATCTCTCCTTCTATTTTCATTGACAGCCTAGCTGGATATAGTATTCTTGGCTGCATATTTTTCTCATGTAGTGCTCTGCATATATCATGCCTTCTCTTTTCTGGTCTGCCAGGTCTCTGTGGATAGGTCTGTTGCCAATCTAATGTTTCTACCATTGTAGGTTACAGATCTCTTCTCCCGAGCTGCTGTCAGGATTTTCTTTGTCTCTGACTTGTAAGTTTTACTATTAGATGTTGGGTGTTGACTTATTTTTATTGATTTTGAAAGGGGTTCTCTGTGACTCCTGGATTTTGATGCCTGTTTCCTTCCCCAAATTAGGGAAGTTCTCTGCTATAATTTGCCCCAATATACCTTCTGCCCTTCTCTCTCTTTCTTCTTCTTCTGGGATCCCAATTATTCTAATATTGTTTTATCTTATGGTATCACTTATCTCTCGAATTCTGCCCTCGTGATCCAGTAGTTGTTTATCTCTCTTTTTTCATCTTCCTTATTTTCCATCATTTGGTCTTCTATATCACTAATTCTCTCTTCTTCCTCATTTATCCTAGCAGTTAGAGCCTCCATTGTTGATTGCACCTCATTAATAGCCTTTTTGATTTGGCCTTGGTTAGATTTTAGTTCTTTTATTTCTCTGGGAAGGGTTTCTCTAATATCTTCCATGCTTTTTTCAAGCCCAGCTAGTATCTTTAAAATCATCATTCTGAACTCTAGTTCTGACATTGTACTAATGTCCATACTGAGTAGGTCCCTGGCCATCGGTACTGCCTCTTGTTCTTTTTTTTTTTGAGGTGATTTTTTCCGTCTTGTCATTCTGTCCAGAAGACAATAGATGAATGAGAGAAGAAAATGGTAACAGGGTAACAACGACCCAAGAAATTATACACTAAACAAATCAGAAGAGACCTGAAACCGGGGGAAAAGAAAGGGAAAGAAAGAAAAAAGAAAAAAAGAGAGAGAAAGAAAAAAGTTAAAAACAAACAAACAAAAAACGAATATGATCAAATATGATTGTCTGGTGCATAGATCAGTGCTACACACTAAATTTTGGGTGTGTTTTGGTCTGTTAGAAGAAAGTGCCTCCCAAAATTTTAAGAAAGAAAAACTTATATATATACAAAAATAAGGGTAAATACAATTTAGGGATGGAATATGACTGTAAAGATGAAAATTATAAAAGATTTTATAAAAGGAATTGATAAGAAGTTGGTTGAAAAAAGAAAGAAGAGGATTTAAAAAAAAGGTTGGGGGAGAATGTTATCAGGCAGGAGACTAGAACAAAGCCATACACTAGAGATTTAGGGTATGTTTTGGTCTGTTAGAAGAAACTGTATCCCAAAATTTTAAAGAGAAAACAACTTATATACATATATATATATATATATATATATATACAAATTATATATATATATATATATATATATATATATATACACAAATTGTATATATATACCAAAAATAAGGTTAACTACTATGAAGGGATAGAATATAACTCTAAAAATGAAAAATAAAAAGATTTTTTAGAATAGGGATTGATAAGATGTTGGTTGAAGAAAGGGAAAAAAAAATTTTTTTTAAAAAGGAAAAGAAAGTTAAAAAAAATTAGCTTTGAAAGACTAAAGAATCATGGGGAAAAAGCCATGAATTCTATGTGCAGTATTCCCCTAGCACTGGAGTTCTGCTGTTCTTATTGATCAGAAAATTTGGTCTTGGCTGGCTGTTCTTGCTGATCTTCTGGGGGAGGGGCCTGTCACAGTGGTTCCCAAATGTCTTTGCTGGAGGCAGAATTGCCCCACCCTTGCCCAATCCGGGCTAAGTAATCTGCTCGGGTTTGCTCTCGGTAGATTTTGTTCCCTGCAAGCTTTTGGTACAGCTTTGGTGGATGAGAGTGAAAATGGTGGCCACCCAATCTCTGCCCCAGAGGAGCCAAGAACTCAGGGCCCCACTCCTCAGTGAGCCCCCAGAGAAATGCAGCCAATCACTCCCTTCTCCCTGGGTCTCTGGCCGCACTCTCTGCTTACCTGGCCTGTGACCGAGCATTTCTATCTCTGGCACATGACCCCATTTGGAGTCTCCAAACCCCGCAGATTGTTTATGAAGCCATCCAGCCTTGGACTTTTGTTTGTTGGGAAATTTTTGATTACTGATTCAATTCCTTTACTGGTTATCAGTCTGTTCAAGTTTTCTATGTTTTCCTGTTTCAGAAAAGCTGTGAATTTTTAAAGAATTTTTTTCTTGTCAGTATGGCCTAATGAGAACCATTCAGTAATGGATTAGCCTTTCTTAAAGGATTGTTTGCCCTTTGCCCTCAGCTCCTGTATTGTAACTTATAAGCCCTTTAAATGTCCTACCTCATAAATTTATTTGTTTTTCTGGGTCTTTGGGCCACTTGAGATATTGTATCCCTTGGCTAATTTGGATCCGTATCTCTTTTGCTGTAATAAAACATAACCATTGGCTAAAGGCCTTTCTGAATTCTGTGAGTCTTTCTAGCAAATTATTGAAACTGAGAATGGCTTGTGGGACCCTCAAACTTTCACTTGGCATCAGAAGTGAAGATGGTCTTAACAAGTTCATACACCATGCAGGAACAGACATTTTATACAAGAACCACAACCACAACAACAACAAAAAGGCTTTTAGATTACTTGAATTTTGTGAATCTCAGGCTTAAAAGTATACTCTGTTCCAAAGTCAGTTTGTTTATTCCAAAGGAAGTAGAGAGAAAACCCAAGGACTCAGAAAGTGATGTCTTGTGCTGTTAAGAAGTATTCCCAGGACATGATATCAAGTTCCAATAGATAAACTGTACAGAGAATCAATAAGTAAATCAATAATATGAACATGAACATCACTATAGACTAAATGTACTTAATGATCATATATAGAACATTCCACACAATAGCAGCAGATTATACATTTTTCTCAAACACACATGCAACATTCTCCAAGGTAGATCATATATTAGGTCAAAGAACAAGTTTTAACAAATTTGAGAACATTGAAATCACACAAAATATATTTTTGAACCACAAATAAAACTAGAAATTAATAACAGAAGGAAAAATTGAAAAGTGTCAATATTTGGCAGTGAAACAGCACACTCTTTTACAACCAATAGGACAAAAATAAAATTAAATTTGAAATCAGTAAAATCTTGTAAAAACAAAAATGTAACACAACATAACCAAACTTATGTGACTCAACAAAAGCAGTATTTAGAGGGAACTTTATATTATTAACTCTGTCTATACCAAATGACCTAAATTTAAGACTCAAGACCAATTATTATTTTTTTAAGTACAATGTGAGCTCAAAGTAGAAGGAAAACCATAGAAATGAAATCATAAATAAATACAATAAAAAATGGACAAACTGTATATTTCTAAACCAAGGCACTCATCTGTAAAATGTAAGAACATTATTATCAGTTACATGAAGTTATTGAAGAGTTGATAAGATAATGCATTAAAAGGCTTTGTACAATTCATGTCACTTTATGTTACACTTATTATGCTCTGAAAATTTTTGTTATGATGTGATGGTTTAGAATATATATAGTGATCATAATGCTAATAATAACTGCATGGACAACAGGCATTCAGAATCTCACATTTCATCCTTTCAGTCAGGACATATAGATCATTTCTAGTACTTAATGGCATTATTGCTCATTTCCCCTTCTTAAAGTGTGAATAGGTTGCCCATCTCTCCCTTTGACAGCAATTGTGGCCATGTGACTTATTTGGCCAATTAAATGTGAGCAGAAATGACTGATAGAGACATAGAGAACTGGTGTACACTTTTCTACATTTTCTTCTTCTCTGTGACTGAGTCTTGACTATGGTATTCTGTTTTCCCATACTCAAAATGATTTTATGTTATTTTAAAACAGTAAAAATTCTGCCATGACTCTTTGTTTTCATATGTATATCAAAATTTCTTTTCACATGAATGCCATGTCTTTTGTATTGTGATTCTCCTTAATTTCAAAATATATATTTGAATCACTTTTCAAATATATAGCTTACATTGTTTACTTTTAAAACCTGTTTTCAAAATGCATGCTTGGATTTCTTTGTAATATATTTTATATATGTTTGTCTCCTTGAGAGTTCAAGGTTCTCCACTGTGGATGTCAAAATCCTCCTGGAAGGTGTCAAGCAGCTACCTTAAATTATATCCATATTTATGAAAGGACCCACAAAGCTGATATTTTCAGGTCAGCAGTAGTCACTTGGCTTCTGATTGGAGAATGCTCCCACTTTTTTATTTGCATTTTTTAAAGTAAATGCTTAAAACTCATATTCCAATGTGACTGAGTTCTTATTTTCAATGGCTTTGTCAAATGCATTCAATTCAGAGAGGTCCCTGATGGCCCCCATTTAGCATATGCTATGAGCTAGAAATAAACCTTTGTTCTATTAAGCTACTAAAACTTTGAGGTTGCTAATTCTTGCAGTATAATCTACCATACATTGACTGACATTATTGACAAAAAATATAAATATTTTAGAAGACACTATAAGAAAGAAAAATAGCATTATTTTAACTTCTCGTGGTCTTAATGGATGTATGGAGAAGCATGTGATGGTAAGAGGGGAGAGAAAATTTGTACATTCCTTAATTAATCTAGCAAATAATGTTTAAAGCATAAGCAAGTAAATGTATCCCCAAGCCACTTGAAAATATTTTTAGCAAAATTTTGGTCTGATGACAAGTATAATGTATCTATATTTCCCTTGCCCTATGAGCAAGTTGTGTAAAATATTTCTGATCTTCTCATACATGACTCCATATGCCCCCAAATTCACTTCTCTTTTCATAGCTACACTGCATTCATATATCATAGTATTAAGAAGAAACTATATTTTTCATATTTATTTTTGAATGATTGTGACTATTTGTCCTATACTACTGTTTAATACTAGGTTTTTAAATACTTAAATTGTGAATAAATACAAAACAGAAGCTTAATATAAAATACTTCTAAGGATATTTTTTTTGTTTTTTTAAACTAAAATTTTTATTGAGTGTTCTTAAGTTTTCAAAGCATGAATAGGGATTTCTTCTTTGTAATACCAGATCCTTTACCCAGTGGCATAGTCAGATAATTCAACACTTCAGAAAGGAAATTATATTGACAAATGATATATTTGAATGACATTATATATTAATGTTAGTTATATTGATAGAATTCCAATCAATTTCTAAATTTATTGCTGAAAACTTGAATTTTATTCAATAATTTAAGGTGAGCCTCAGCAATTTCCTATACATTTCCTGAATAAACTCTTAATTTTATTAATGGCATATTTTATTTGTTCATTTCTAAGACTGTGGATAATAAGGTTGAAGAGTGGGGGATTATGGAATAGAAAACAGAAGGGACCATGTCCTGGATAGTAGAAGAGTTCTCAGATGGCCTCAAGTATACATAAAAGCCTGAACTGAGGAAGACAGACACCACAAGGATGTGAGGGACACAGGTAGAAAGAGCCTTTTTTTTCTGTCTGCTCCACCTGGAAACTTGAGAATAGTAGAAAATATGTGAATGTAAGACCTGATGATGAAGATGAAACAGCCATCACCAGTACCCAGACCAGAGACAATGATCACCATCTCATTGCTATAGGTGTCAGAGCAGGAGAGCTTTGAGCTTTAGCAGAGAAGGGATATCACAAAAAAACTGATGGATAACACTGGACTGACAGAAGGGCAGCCAGAATGTGTTGCCAGTGTGCACACCTGTGTAGATGAGACCACTGAGTACGGAAGCCAGAGTCATTTGGGTGCAGATTTGAGGGTTTATGATCACAGGGTAATGAAGAGGTTAGCAGATAGCCACATGACGGTCATGCACCGTGATAGAAACTGAAGCTCCACATATACAAAGAAAACCACTAGGAAGACCTGAGCTACACACCCAGCCTTTGAAATGGTGCTGCTGTCAAGCAGGGAATTGATGCATGATTTAGGAACTGTTACAGAAATGTAGCAGGCATCCAAGATGGACAGATTCATTAGGAAGAAGTACATGGATAGGTGAAGACTCCTGTTAAGGGTGGTGACAGTAACAATGAGAATGTTCCCTCATCAGAGTGACTACATACATCAGAGAGAAGGTTATGGCATGCAAAACCCGTAGTTCCCATACATCAGAAAACTCCATGAGAAGCCTGGGTGGCTCAGTCATTAAGCGTCTGCCTTTGGCTCAGGTCATGATCCCAGGGTCCTGGGATCAAGCCCCGCATCGGGCTCCCTACTTGGTGGGAGGCCTGCTTCTCCCTCTCCCACTCCCCCTGCTTGTGTTCCCTCTCTTGCTGTGTCTCTCTCTGTCAAATAAATAAATAAAATCTTAAAAAAAAAAAAAACCCGTGAGGAGAAATCCCATCATGATGGTGGAATTTAGCATCTGTACGTAATGCAATTTGTACCTGGAAAGTAAGAAGTAAAGTCCTGAGCTCATGAAGAATCAAGTTATGGAAATATGGTTCTTAAATATTTTAGTCTTGACCCCTACCTAATTCTAATCTATATTGAAACCCTTAATATTTTTGAAAGAATATTAAGTGGTCCTCCTTTAGTCTACAAGATATTATTTTTTACATGATATTATTTTATTCCTACTGTAGTAATGAAGTGACAATTACAACCTACAATAAACATATAAAAGTTCAATACATATTTCTACACACTTCCATTGGCGGTTGCAATTTTCTCATGGTCAATTACATATAAATATAGATATAAATTACATAAATACAGTTGCATTTGAATGAAATTTTGGAGATAATGTTGCTGAATGGTGGATAATTAGAATAAAATATTCTGGTTGTTTTCAGTCTTACATTTTTATTTGAGGGTACAGACAATATGAGGTAAAATGATTTTTTTCTAGAACTAATATTCCATGCATGACAGTGTAAAAATTATCTTCTGTTGCTGTGACAAAATATTAATATCATCTGGAACTTCATTTACTCCAATATCTCAAATGGAGTATAAACTCATTAGCTGATACATTTACCTACACTGACTTTATTCCTAATTTTTGGTTTCATTTTTATACTTCAAATTATTTATTCTACTCATTTCTCTCTGCTTTTAAAGAGACAGTGAATGAGCCGAGTGCCTCTTGAACCTACCCCTAATGTTCCTTCTTTATCATCTTCAATTTTCCAACTTTTCATAACTGCTTTGATTCTACTAGCTGAAAAACAAAACAACAAAGTTATAGCAGAATAGCTTATAATACTTAGTTTTTTTTTCTGTTAAATTACAGATTTTTTTTCTCACTTTAATCTTCAGCTTGTTCAACAACTTTTCTAGAATTTCTTCCTGTGATTCTGCATCCCTTAACAAGTTGTTGGTCATTGCCACCACATCCTCATTGCTTATGTCATCTGTCCTCTGGCTTATTTACTAGTGGATGTATTAACCAAATTTAATCTTAACTTGCCTGTGTTAGAAATATTTTCCTGTATCTCCTTTATCATTCTTTTACAACTTTTTCTTCTAATTCCCCCTAATAATAATAGTAATAATAATAATAATAATAATTGGACCATGAATAACTACCCTGTTCAGTTTATTTGAAATTAAATTCTTCTAAATTCTGCTTAAAATTTTACAATCCAGACTCCTTCAAATTGATCAGTTCCCTCAAACACCATTTTGTTAGTATTCTCTGTCATAGACTTATTAAATATCTTGCATATGAAGTCTTTACAGACAACCTGCCCAATCTTATGACCTCTTTTTTTATCATATCAGTTTTAAGACAAGTTTCACAAACTGTTTCACATTGAAAAGAAATCAAGTGGATGCCCTCCCTATTTTGTTGTTCTTGTTGTTGATAAGTTCCTCAAGGATTGAATTGTACAACTTTGTGTTCTTCAAGGGTCAGGTGAAACCATATGATAATTGACTTTCTCTGCTTGACTTATTTCACTTAGCATAATCTCCTCCAGGAAGGGAAAAATAAACGGGGGGGAATCGGAGGGGGAGACAAACCATGAGAGACTATGGACTCTGAGAATCAAACTCAGGGTTTTAGAGGGGAAGGGGGTGGGGGGATGGGTTAGCCTGGTGATGGGTATTAAGGAGGGCACGTACAGTTTGGAGCACAGGGTGTTACATGAAAACAATGAATCATGGATCACTACATCAAAAACTAATGATGTATTGTATGGTGACTAACATAACATAATAAAATTAAATTAAATTTTAAAAAGGGTCAGGTGAAGCATTATTTTGTTTTGTTTTATTTTTTTAACAAATATTTGATATTTAATGTAGATTTTAAGTATGGAATAAACTGTCACATTACTGATGTATTCTTATCATTCT
Source organism: Halichoerus grypus (assembly GCF_964656455.1). Classification (NCBI taxonomy): domain Eukaryota; kingdom Metazoa; phylum Chordata; class Mammalia; order Carnivora; family Phocidae; genus Halichoerus; species Halichoerus grypus. Next base: position 146,761,750 of record NC_135713.1, on the reverse strand, counting down.
TTATGTATATGGCTTCTGATAAAAAGGAGAAAAGTGTATCTTCATTACCAAGACACTATCTCCACATGTTTAACAACTAAACCAAAATAGCTTATGTTCTCAATATTTTTTGAGGTTATTTAGAGAGAGAAACAATAATTTGTAATGTTTAGCACTATGGCTTTAATTTCCAGTTATCTGAATCAAAATACTGTTTTTCATCAGTGTATGACATGGCCATTTCAAAGTATCTCAGTCCCTATATCCTCATCAAACTGTACTTTATCTCATAGCATCTGGTCAAAATTACATGGGACAATATATTTAAGACAACATGTTTAAGAAATGTGCCCAAGATATCACAAATGCACCTTAAATATGCCCTGATAATGTTTTCAGAAATATTGTGATTATTATTTCAGTTCCATTATTTTCAAGGTTGATACTGCTGTCAGACATTTTCTAAGTAAAATTTATACATCAGTTTTAAATCTCTCAAAAGTAGTATTATATTCCTATTTTACAGACAGCAAAAATCCTGCCTAAGTTTAGCAGCTGCTGTTTCATCAAAAAAACTGTTTCTCACATGGTTCTCAAAAGCTACATTAAAGAGACACGTGGAAATTGTCTAGTTCAATGCCTCTATACTTTTCCAAAAGAATGTCTGTACACTTATATGATAATGTATTAATTATAATTTCCCTTATGTTTTATATATGATTACCTTAGGCATATATAGCATGTATCCAAAATTCTCCTATGGAAGGGTCACCAGGACCTTGGCTCTGGAATGAATAGACATTGGTTTTGGGAAACATCACCATCACTTACCAGGCTTGTGAAGTTGGAAATATACTTCATCCAAGATGAATTTCCTTTATCTGTATAAATGGGATAATGATGTGAACTGCTATAATCATTTTTTAAATATATGTTTGTTTATTCCTTGAACTGATGATTCAATAATATGTTTTTTTATTCCTTGAACTGATGATTCAACAAACATGTATTCATATATATAGGTCAAGAATTTTGTGATTAATAAATGAAGCAAAATAAGTCCCTACTCCCATGGAATCTGTATTCTGTTAGAAGCTAACAGAGAAAATTTAAAATTTGATGAAAAATAAAATATTTCCATTAGTTTTAAGAATTTTGGTGAAAACTCATGGGGCAATATGATATGTAAGAAAGTGTGTGATTGGGAGAAGGGATCTGGGATTGGTTAGGTAAATGAAATTGTTTGGAAACCAGGAAATAGCTATGGAAATAGTGACACATATTTTTACCTTTTCCCACCAGACTCATGTTTTCCCATTTTCTTGTGCATAGAGAAACCCTGTATATATCTTTTGAATTGATATTAAAAATAAGAAAAAAAAAAAAACACTTGATTTTCCAGACCAAATAATAATTTGCACACTTTCTACCTTGATTTGTCCCACACATTGGTTTGAGTGAGAGACTTTGGAGTTTAAATTCTAATCTCATTAAATAGTTTAAAAGTGTTTTATACATAAGACACTGATCCTGAGTAAAGAACTAAGATCAGGGCAACAAATTTGTTTAAATGTTTGATTTTAGACTAAAATTTCATTCTTTTACAGATTTTCCTTATTGTTAGTAAAACTCTCTATTGGTTTATCTGAAAATGTTTGTATATAATTGTTTTAGAAAGTTACAAAAGAAATCCCTTTTGTCATAAAATTAGCATACCTTACACTGTTGACATTCTGAGAGCTTTGTAAGTTTTATCTGGAATATTTCCTTTAAAAGCCACATTTTGTATCCTTTAAATAGCACAATCATTTTCATTGTCCTGTTAATAGACTTCAACACTTAGGGAACTTAAGCTTTTGTTTCATTTGCTTCAGAGCTAAAAATTTACTACAATTTGTTGTCCTAATGGAAAAACTAGGTGTGAATTGGCCCCACTTGAGTTTATGCAACTCATGATTAGTAAAGAAAACCTGGACTATACAGAATTCAGTTCATTTTGTTAACATATAATTTGAGAATTTGCAGACATTCATTTCTATTTTTAATAAATTATAACTTTATTTTATGCCAACCATTCCCTTATAATAAATTTAAACAATCTTTGTTTTTTTTCCTTTGACCACAACTTTTTAATTAGTCAAAATATGGATATTGAAAGCATTTGTATATTCATAAGTAAAACACATAATAAAAGCTTTTCTGAGTTAATAGTCATTCACCATCAGTAAACAACCTGTTCTTTCATAACTCACTTAAAAGAATTATGTGATCAGTTATTTTTAATTTAGATCACTCAACCTATAAAGGTAAATACAGTACATACTTCTCTCCTTTTATAGTTAGATATTTGAGGACTTCTAAAATTGGACATCAGTTTTCAAAAATAACAACACCTGAAATCTTCATAAGTGAATTAAAATTAGCAAAAAGCTCCAGACTGCCTCAAGTTGAAGTCATTAAACACTTGAAACATCAATTTCTTACTTATGAAACAAAATACTGTTTTAACTTAACTTTCTATGTGGTAAAGTAACATACTTACAAAAGCCGACAATTTTGGATTTAAAAAAAAAAGGTTTACTGCATTTTACACATTCAAACCAATGCTTATCAAAATACCACCAGCATTTTGCACAGAGCTGGAACAAACAATCCCAAAATTTGTAAGGAACCAGAAAAGACTCTGAATAGCCAAAATAATGTTGAAAAAGAAAACCAAAGAAGGAGGCATCACAATTCTGGACTTCAAGGTGTATTACAAAGCAATCATCAAGACATTATGGTAATGGCATATAAATATATATATATATATATATATATATATATATATATATGCCTGAAACTAATACTATAATGTCTGTTAACTAACATACATTTTATACACACACACACACACACACACACACACACACATCAATGGAAAAGCCAATGGAAAAAAGAGTCTCTTCAATAAATGGTGTTGGGAAAAATGGACAGCAATATGCAGAAGAGTAAAACAGGACAACTTTCTTATACCATACACAAAAATAAACTCAAAATGGATGAAAGAATTTAACGTGAGACAGGAATCCATCAAAATCCTAGAGGATAGGGTGCCTGGGTGGCTCAGTTGGTTAAGCGACTGCCTTCGGCTCAGGTCATGATCCTGGAGTCCCTGGATCGAGTCCCGCATCGGGCTCCCTGCTCGGCAGGGAGTCTGCTTCTCCCTCTGACCCTCCCCCCTCTCATGTGCTCTCTCTCATTCTCTCTCTCTCAAATAAATAAAATCTTTAAAAAAAAAAAAAAATCCTAGAGGATAACACAGGCAGCAACATGTTTGACCTTGGCTGCAGCAACTTTTTGCTAGACATGTCTCCAGAGGCAAGGGAAACAAAAGCAAAAATGAACAATTGGGACTTCATCAAGATAAAAATCTTCTGCACAGCAAAAGAAACAGTCAACAAAACCAAAAGACAACTGACAGAATGGGAGAAGATATTTGCAAATGACATATCAGATTAAGGGCTAGTATCCAAAATCTATAAAGAACTTATCAAACTCAACACCCAAAGAACAAAGAATCCAATCAAGAAATGGGCAGAAGATATGAACAGACATTTTTCCAAAGAAGACATCCAAATGGCCAACAGATACATGAAAAAGTGCTCAACATCGCTTGGCATCAGGGAAATCCAAATCAAAACCTCAATGAGATACCACCTCACACCAGTCAGAATGGCTAAAATTAACAAGTCAGGAAATGACAGATGTTGGCGGAGATGCGGAGAAAGGGGAACCCTCCTACACTGTTGTTGGGAATGCAAGCTGGTGCAGCCACTCTGGAAAACAGTGTGGAGGTTCCTCAAAAAGTTGAAAATAGAGCTACCGTACAATCCAGGAATTGCACTACTGGGTATTTACCCCAAAGATACAAAAGTAGGATCCGAAGGGGTACGTGCACCCCGATGTTTATAGCAGCAATGTCCACAATAGCCAAACTGTGGAAAGAGCCAAGATGTCCATCGACAGATGAATGGATAAAGAAGAGATGGTATATATATACAATGGAATATTATGCAGCCATCAAAAGGAATGAGATCTTGCCATTTGCAACGACGTGGATGGAACTGGAGGGTATTATGCTGAGCGAAATAAGTCAATCAGAGAAAGACATGTATCATATGACCTCACTGATATGAGGAATTCTTAATCTCAGGAAACAAACTGAGGGTTGCTAGAGTGGGGGGTGGGGTGGGAGGGATGGGCTGACTGGGTGATAGACACTGGGGAGGGTATGTGCTCTGGTAAGCGTTGTGAATTGTGCAAGACTGTTGAATCTCAGATCTGTACCTATGAAACAAATAATGCAATATATGTTAAGAAAAAAAAAGAAGATAGCAGGAGGGGAAGAATGAAGGGGGGATATCAGAGGGGGAGACAAACCATGAGAGACAATGGACTCTGAAAAACAAACTGAGGGTTCTAGAGGGGAGAGGGGGAGGATGCGTTAGCCTGGTGATGGGTATTGAGGAGGGCACGTTCTGCATGGAGCACTGGGTGTTATGCACTAACAATGAATCATGGAACACTACATTTAAAACTAATGATGTAATGTATGGGGATTAACATAACAATAAAAAAATTAAAAAAAAAACTAAACTAAAGTAAAAGGCAACCTACAGAGTGGCAGAAGATATTTGCAAACGACATATAAGATAAAAAACTAGTACCCAAAATTTATAAATAACTTATCAAGCTCAAACCCCAAAACAAAACAAAATGAAACAAAACAAAATAATCAGTCAAGAAATGGGCCAAAGACATGAACAGACATTTCTCCAAAGAAGATATACAAATGACTAATAGACACATGAAAAAGTGCTGAACATCACCTGGCATCATGGAAATACAAAACCACAATGGGATACCACTGGTCAGAATGACTCAAATTAACAACACAGGAAACAACAGATCTAGAAGGTATTATCCTAAGCAAAATCAGTCAGTCAGAGAAAGACAAATACCATATGGTTTCTCTGATATGTGGAATTTAGAAACAAAAAGATAAACATAAGGGGAAGAGAAGAAAAACAAAATAATATAAAAACAGAGAGGGAGACAAACCATAAGAGACTTTTAACTATAGGAAACAACTGAGGGTTTGTGAGGGGTTGTAGGTGGGCGGATGGGGTAACTGGGTGATGGGCCTTAAGGAGGGCACTTGATGTAATGAGCACTGGGTGTTATATGCAACTAATGAATCAGTAAATTGTACCCCTGAAACTAATACTACACTATATGTTAATTAAATTGAATTTAAATAATTTTTTTAAAAAATGGTCTGTCTTCTATCTCAATCACTTATTAGTTCTATAAATTATCCTTAATTATTTTAACGTAAACCATGGTAGTGCTACATATTTTAGAATTCAATTTTTAAAGTTTTTATTATTTTATGGGAGAAGATGTTTTATATTTTATAAAGTCCAGTTAGTTAACAGACATTATAATATTAGTTTCAGGTGTATAATATAGGGATTCAACACTTCCATACAATACCCAGTGCTCATGACAAGTGTACTCCTTAATCCCCATCACCTATTTAACTCATTCCCCCACCCACCTCCCCTCTGGTGAGCATCAGTTTGTTCTCTATAGTTAAGAGTCTGTTTCTTGGTTTGCCTCCCCTCTCTTTTTCTCCCCCTCTGCTCATTTGTTTTGTTTCTTAAATTCCACATATAAGTCAAATCATATCATATTTGTCTTTCTCTGACTGATTTATGTCACTTAGCATAATGCTCAGCAGCTCCATCCATGTCATTGCATTATAAGATTTCATTCATGTTTTAGAATTCGATTGCATAGAAACATTTCCAAAACTAGCAATCAAAATGGTAGATGTTTTAAAATCAACTCTTGTGACTTATTGATCATGTGATATAGGTAGATGTTCCCTTAGAAGTTATAATTGTTACCCCAAATTAACAAAACAGTAATCAAATTTTCTATTTAAATAATCCACTCCTGGGGCGCCTGGGTGGCTCACTTGTTTAAGCATCTATCTTCAGCTCAGGTTATGATCCCAGGGTCCTAAGATCAAGCCCTGCATAGGGCTCCCTGCTCAGTGGAGAGTCTGCTTCTGCCCCTGCTGCTCCCCCTGCTTGTGCTCTCTCTCTCTGTCAAATAAATAAATAAAATCTTTAAAAATTAAAAAAATAATAATCCACTCCTTAAATTTACCATCTGTAACTTAAATTGTCTAGGTTGTCAAATTTATCCCCTTAAGTAATAATTTAGTTAAAACAACAGGAACTAAAAACAGACAAAAGCTGAACTAATAATTTTGACTACTTCCCCCGTAATCATCTAATGAATGATCTCCACACTACAAATAAGAGTTTATTATTTATAAGAAAGTAAATAAATAATACATAACCTTTTATGTAGCAATATAAAGGATATTATTTTTCTATCTTGTAGTACTTAGAGAATTCATTGATTATTGTTTTAATTAAGTTACTTATGAAATTACCCACTTATTTATATCTTTGCTTATTTATTTAGTCATTGCAGAATTTAATGATTGAAACCCTCAAATTTCCCATTTCATGATCACGTAGAAGGAACTCAACAGTGAATAAGAGATTATAGCCTGGTATTTTAAAAATGGAGATATGCATGCAATGTAGCATATTTTAAATGTTCCTAGGATAAACTCTTCTAGTTTATATACTTTATATTAGATATATATTCTTTTATCTTTCTCTTAAATGATAACTTTGCTTTCCAAGGCAATCATAGGCACATTCACTCCTCACATTGCTCAGCAGTTTGGAAAGACTCAATAAATAATTGTGTTTTTTTTGCATTTTCAGTGTTAAGTACTGCAGAGCACACTACTTTTTTTTTTTTTTTTTTTTTTGACACTAACCCACCTGAACTTCCATGGTCTTTGAAATGATAGGAATGGTAACATTCAGCTCATTGGTTTATTGATTTGTTCTTGATTGAGGCTACAAGGTAAACTTTTTCTTTACATTGAATAAACTATTGTTTTATTTTAGGTTTTTTAATTTAAATATGAAATATATATTTAATTTGTGTTTAGCTTTATATGTATTCAGTTTTATGATTAGTTTGACTTTTCACTGAAATGCTAAACTAGATAGGTTATGTCAGCACCTATAGACAATATTGTTTTCACCTCTAATTCATCCAGATAAGATAATAATTAATAATAATAATAATAATATGCTTATTATGTCTATACTTGGAGAAGAGCAATTCCTTTTATGATAATTTCTCTCAAAAAAGATGATTGAATGTAGCTGAAGCAATTTTTCAAAGTCCTGACAAAAACATGAGTGTTACTTCATTTAAAAACTTTGACAGGAATTCTGTGGTCTAATTATGGTTATCCAATTCATGTTTATAAAAGTATGTAGCAATTGCTACTTCATTCTGAGCAAGTCTTTTGGGATTGTGAGCTTAAATATCTACAGATCAACAGAATCCAAGGAGGAACTCAGGAGAACATTGTGTCTTGAAAGTAAACGAATTTGGTTCAGTTAAATTACATGTCTGGACACTGACATTGTATACCTGGAAATACTAATACACATGAATCTTATAGACTCAGATTACTAGCTTTTCACTATTCACTGTAGTAGGAAATTATGGAAGCCCTGGTTATCTCATAGTTCAGAAGGTTTGAAAGTGAAGAACATAGATGTTACTCAGATTTGGGGGTCTAGAAAGAGCTCTGTGGCAAAAGTCAGAAAACTGCCTCAGCAGCAAATTGGACACATAGCTAATGTCTCAACCTTCTCCTCTAGAAGCTCTGCTGTACAGAAAAGAGATAGTAGTACGTGTACTCAAGATAGGAAGCACACATTTATGTAGCTATGATAAAAGATTCGTATAAGTGGCTACTGAAAAAATGACTCACCATGGGAAGGGAGTGGATATGGCGATTCTGACTTGAACATGGTTCTCATAAAGTCAGCTCATGTAGGATAGCACAATGTGGATGGGCTTTACATTAGAGGAATGGCAAGTCTTTTTACTGTACATATATTACATATTACTCACTTGGTGGCCATACCACCATTCAACCAACTTTTATTGAGTACCTAATATTTATTGTTTACTATTTTAAAAACTGTAAAGAAATAGAAAAAAACAACAACTCTGTGATATGAAATTTTAAATTCTATTGTGGTTGAGGAGGGACTTAAGCTATAAATTGAGTAAGTAAATAAATACTATAATAGAAGGTGACAATTGTAACTAAAAAAAGAAGAGAACAGAGGGGATGTGCAAAGTGTATTTTAAGTTCAGTAATGTTAAGTATATTCATATTTTTGTTAAATAGAACTCCAGAAATTTTTCTTATTGAAAAACTGAAACTCTATATCCATTAAACCATAACTACTTTTCCCCTTTCCCCAGCACCTGATAACTACAATTACACTTTTTTGTTTCTATAAATTTGACTAGCTTAGATATCTCACATAAGTAGAATCATACAGTATTTGTTTTTGTGACTGGCTTATTTTACTTAGCATAATAATGTCTTCAAGTTTCATCCATGTTACAGCATATGACAGGGTCATCTTCCTATAGTATTTTTTTCTTTTTTTTAAATTAAGTTCAATTGAAGTACATCATTAGTTTTTCATGTGCTGTTCAATTATTCATTAGTTGCATGTAACACCCAGTGCTCATCACATCACATGCCCTCCTTAACATTCATCACCCGAATATCCCATTTCCCCACCCCCCTCCCTTCTGCAATTCTCAGTTTGTTTTCCAGAGTCCAGAATCTCTCATGGTTTGTATCCCTCTCTAATTTCTTCCCATTCAGTTTTCTCTCCCTCCCCCTATGGTCCTCTGCAGTATTCCTTATATTGCACATATGAGTGAAACCATATGAAAATTGTCTTTCTCTGCTTGACTTATTTCACTCAGCATAATCCCCTCCAGTTTCATCCATGTCGATGCAAATGGTAAGTATTCATCCTTTCTGATGGTTGAGTAATATTCCATTGTATATATGAACCACATCTTCTTTATCCATTCATTTATTGAAGGACATCTCAGCTCCTCCCACAATTTGGCTATTGCGAACATTGCTGCTATGAACACTAGGGTGCATATGCCCCTTCTTTCCACTACAACTGTATCATTGGGGGAAATACCCAGTATTGCTGGGTCATAGGTTAGCTCTATTTTTAACATCCTGAGGAACCTCCATACTTTTTCCCAGAGTGGATGCACCAGCTTTCATTCCCACCAACAGTGTCAGAGGGTTCCCCTTTGTTGCATCCTTGCCAACATTTGTTGTTTCCTGCCTTGTTAATTTTTGCCATTCTAACTGGTATAAGGTGGTATCTCAATGTGGTTTTGATTTGGATTTCCCTGATGGCTAGTGATGTGGAGCATTTTTTTCATTTGTCTGTAGGCAATTTATACATCTTTTTTGGAGAAGTGTCTATTCATGTCTTCTGCCCATTTTGTGACTGCGTTATTTGTTTATTGAGTGTTGAGTTTCATAAGTTCTTTATAGATCTTGGATAACAGCCCTTTATCTCTATTGTCATTTGCAAATATCTTCTCCCATTCCGTGGACTGTCTCTTAGTTTTGTTGACTGTTTCCTTTGCCTTTCCAAAGCTTTTTATCTTGATGAAGTCCCAAAAGTTTATTTTTGCTTTTGTTTCCCTTGCCTTTAGAGAAGTGTCTTGAAAGAAGTTGCTATGGCCGAAGTCAAAGAGGTTACTGCCTATGTTCTCCTCTAGGATTTTGATGGATTCCTTTCTCAAATTGAGGTCTTTCATCCATTTTGAGTTTATCTTTGTATATGGTGTGAGAGAATGGTCCAGTTTCTCTCTTCTGCATGTAGCTGTCCAGTTTTCCCAGCATCATTTATTGAAGAGACTGTCTTTTTTTCATTGTTTGTTCTTTCCTGCTTTGTCAAAGATTAGTTGACCATAGATGTTGAGGGTCTATTTCTGTTTCATTGATATATGTGTCTGTTTTGTGCCAATACCATGCTGTCTTGATGATCACAGCTTTGTAATATAGTTTGAATTCAGACATTGTGATGCCTCCAGCTTTGATTTTCTATTTCAAAATTCCTCTTACTATTTGGGGTCTTTTCTGATTCCACACAAATTTTAGGATTGTTTGTTCCAGCTCTGTGAAAAATGTCAATGTTATTTTGATAGAGATTGCATTGAATGTGTAGATTGCTCTAGGCAGCATAGATATTTTAACAATTTTTTTCATCCAATCCCTGAGCATGGAATGTTTTTTCCATCTCTTTGTATCTTTAATTTCTTTCGTAAATGTTCCATAGTTCCTAGAGTATAGATCCTTTACCTCTTTGGTTAGGTTTCCTCCTAAGAATCTTATGGTTTTTGGTGCAATTGTAAATGGAATCGATTCCCCTAATTTCTCTTTCTTCAGTCACACTGTTAGTGTATAGAAATGCAACTTATTTCTGTGCATTGATTTTGTATCCTGCCATGTTGCTGAATTGCTGCATGAGTTCTAGTAATTTGGGGTGGAATCCTTTGGGTTTTCCACATAAAGTTTCATGTCATCTGTGAAGATAGTTTGACTTCTTCTTTGCCATTTGAATGCCTTTTATTTCTTTTTGTTGTTTGATTTCTGAGTCTAGGACTTCTAGTTCTATGTTGAACAAGAGTGGTGAGAGTCATGCTCCTGACCTTAAGGGAAAAGCTCTCACTTTTTCCCCATTGAGAATGATATTCACTGTGGGCTTTTCATAGATGCCCTTTATATTGAGATATATTCCCTCTATCCCTATACTTTGAAGAGTGAAAGAATGCTGTACCTTGTGAAGTGCTTTTTCTGCATCCATTGAAGGAATGATATGGTTCTTGTCTTTTCTTTTTTTAATGTGTTCTATCACGTTGATTGATCTGAGAATGTTGAACCACCCTTTCATCCCAGGAATAAATTCCATCTGGCCATGGTGAATAATCCTTTTAAGGTACTCTTGGATCCTATTGGTTAAGATCTTGGTGAGTATTTTGACATCTATGTTCATCAGGGACATTAGTCTGTAATTCTCCTTTTTGATGGGGTCTTTGTCTGATTTATGGATCAAGGTAATCCTGGCCTCATAGAATGGGTTTGGAAGTTTTCCTTCCATTTCTATTTTTTGAAACAACTTTGGTAAGATAGGTATTATTTCTTCTTTGTATGTTAGAATTCCCCTGGGAAGTCATCTGGCCCTGGACTCTTATTTTGCTGTCTTTCTCTTTTCTTTTAGATAAGTCTGGCCAGAGGTTTATCGATTGTATTAATTCTTTCAAAGAACCAGCTTCTAGTTTTGTTGATCTGTTTTACTGTTCTAGTTTCTATTTCATTGATTTCTGCTCTAATCTTTATTATTTATCTTCCCCTGCTTGGTTTAGGCTTTATTTGCTGTTCTTTTTCCAGGTCCTTTAGATGTAAGATTAGCTTGTGCATTTGGGATTTTTCTACTTTTTTGAGAGAGTCTTGATTGCTATGTACTTCCCTCTTAGGACTTTTTTGCTGTATTCCAGAGTTTTGAACCAATGTGTTTTTATTCTCATTAGTTTTAATGAATTGTGTAAGTTCTTCTTTAATTTCCTGGTTGACCCACTCATTCATTAGCAGGATGCTCTTTAACCTCCAAGTGTTTGAGTTCCTTCCAAATTTCTTCTTGTGATTGAGTTCCAAAGCACTGTAATCTGAAAATATGCAGGGAATAATCTCAGTCTTTTGGTATTGGTTGAGACCTGATTTGTGACCCAATATGTGATCTATTCTAGAGAAAGTTCCGTGTGCCCTAGTGAAGATTGAGTATTTTGTTGTTTTAGGATGGAATGTTTTAAATATATCTACGAAGTCCATCTGGTCTAATGTGTCCCTCAAAGCTCTTGTTTCTTTGTTCATCTTCTGCTTAGATGATCTGTCCATTGCTGTGAGTGGAGTGCTGTACTCTCTTAGTAGTAATGGATTATTATCAATATGTTTCTTTATGTTGCTTATTAATTGGTTTATATAATTGGCTGCTCCCACATTTGGGGGCATACCTATTTACAATTGTTAGATTTTCTTGTTGGATAGACCCTTTAAGTATGATATAGTGTCCCTCCACATCTCTTACTACAGTCTTTGGTTTAAAATCTAATTTGTCTGATGTAAGTATTGCTACCCCAGCTTCCTTTTGAGGTCCATTAGCATGGTAAATATTTCTCCATTCTCTCACTTTCAGTCTGGGGGTGTCTTTAGGTACAAAATGAGGTTGTTCTAGACAGCATATGGATGAGTCCTGCTTTTTTTTATCCAATTTGATACCCTGTGTCTTTTGATTGGAATATTTAGTCCATTTACATTCAGAGTATCTATTGAAAGATATGCATTTAGTGCCATTGTATTGCCTGCAAAGTCCTTGTTTCTGTAGATTGTCTCTGTTACTTTCTTGTCTATGTTACTCTTGGGGTCTCTCTTTGCTTACTGTATCCCCCTTAATATTTCTTTCAGGGCTGGCTTGGTGGTCACATATTCTTTCAATTTCTGTCTGACCTCGAAACTCTTGATCTCTCCTTCCATTCTGAATGACAGCATTGCTGGATAAAGTATTCTTGGTTGCATGTCCTTGTCATTTAGTACCCTGAATATATCTTACCAGCCCTTTCTGGCCTGCCAGGATTTTGTGGATAAGTCTCATGTTATTCTGATGTTCCTCCCTCCATACCTAAGGAATTTCTTCTCCCTGGCTGCTCTCAGGATAGCTTATTTGGCTCTAAGATTTGCAAGCTTCACTATTATATGTCATGGTGTTATTCTTATTTTATTGATTTTGAGAGGGATCCTCTTTACCTCTTGGTCATGAATGCCTATTTCCTTCCCCAGATTAAGGAAGTTCTCAGCTATGATTTGAGGAAATATGCCTTCTGCCCCCCTCTCTATTTCCTCTTCCTTGAGTACCCCAATAATTCTGATTATGTTTCATTTTATGGCATTGCTGATTTCTTGAAGCCTCCTCTCATGGTCTATTTGTTGTTTTTTCCTCTTTTCATCAACTTCCTTCCTTTCCATCTACTTTTCTTCTATGTCATTTACTTTCTCTTTTGCCACATTTACCCTAGCTGTTAGAGCATCCAATTTAGACTTCATCTCAGTTAGAGCATTTTTAATTTTGGCCTGATTAGATCTCATTTCTGCACTAAGAGATTCTCTAGTGTCTTTTATTCTTTTTTCAAGGCCGTCTATTAACTTTATAATTGTTTTCCTGAATTCCAGCTCTGACATTTTACTTATATCCATATCAATCATATCTGTGGCACAGAGTAATACCTCAGGTTCTTTCTTTTTTTGTGAATTCCTCCTTCTTGTCTTTTTGACCTGAGAAGAATGGATGAATGAGTGAACAAAATCAAAATATCAACCACGACCCAAGAGAAATACACACTAGTGAAATCTGAATAGGTCAGAAACCAAAAAAATAAAATAAATAGTAAAAGAAAAAGAAAATGGAAGAAAAAAAGGGGGGTGATAAGAGAGAATATAATCTCATAGAGTGGACAAAACAGTGTGATCTACTTGGTCCTGAGTGTATTTTGGTCTCTGTGTTAAAAGACGCTAAGTCCCAAAATTGTAAAGAAAGCAAAATATATATGTACAAAAATAAAATTGAATAGAGTGAAAAGAAACCAAAAATGAAGACTATATCTATAAAATGTAAATATAAAAAATGAAAGGGGGCACCTGGTTGGCTCTTCAGCTCAGGTCATGATCTCCAGGTCCTGAGATTGAGCCTCACATTAGGCTCCAGGCTGGCTCAGCTGGGAGCCTGCTTCTTCCTCTCCCTCTGCCTCTGCCTCTCCCCCTGCTTGTGTGCTCTATCTGTCTCTCTCTCTCTCTGAGTAAATAAAATCTTTAAAAAAAATGAAAGTTAGAAAGACTTAAAAAAAGAGTTGATAAAATAAGAAACTAGTTGAAAAGGGAAAAAAGAAAAAAAAAGAAATGAAAAATTTTAAACTGAAAAATAAATGAATCATGAGAAAAAAAACCTTGATTCTATATACTATTTTCTCCTAGCACTGGAGTTTTATAGTCTTATATGGTCTATAATCTAGCTGTTCACCTGTTCTTCCAGTCTGTTTTCTGGGGAAGGGGACTGCTGCAATGCTTCTCAGGTCTGTTTGCTTTGGCAGAGTTGCATTGCCCCTTGTCAGGGGGCCGGGCTCAGTGTAAGCTACTTCTGATTGCTCTGTGTGGCTTTTGTTTCCTGAAGGCTTTCTGCCCCTCTTTAGAGGATTAAAATAAATATGACCAAGGCCTGATCGCCAGCCCCAGAGCTGAATGATTGTTGTTCCCTCTTTTCAGTAAACCCTCAGAGATAAGTGGTCTTCACTTTTGTGTGGGCCAAAATCTGCAGATCATTTAGTGTGTCCCCTCACTGATCCTCCCAGGAGAAGGCAGAGGGTCCCACCTTTCTGCACTTTGCAGGGACCCAGCACAGACAGCGGCCACCCAGTCGGGCCACAGCTCATGGTTTATGGTGAACCGAGCCGAAAGCCCCCTCCCAGGCTCACTGACTCTCACCAGGTTCCCTGCTCCAATGCTTGGGAACTCTACTGGCTCAGGCACCCCTGTCCTTTCTGTGATCCCAGGGATCCTGAGACCACACTTTCTCACCCAGGATTCTGGCATGCTTCATCACCTGAGTACCTTTCAGGCAGGGACATCTCTTACTGGAGCAGGTTTTCTAAAGGTTCTGATATTGGGTTCTGGGGTATATCACTACCCGGTAGCTGGCTTACCAGGCCTCCCTCCCCCTGCTGATTATCGTCTGATATATCCCTTCATATTCACATCTCCACACCTTCTACACTGGAAAAGTGTTCATTTTTCTACTTGTAGAGTTCCAGCAATTCTTTTCTTACATCTCAGGTTGAATTCTTGGGTGTTCAGATTGATTTGATAGTTGTCCAGCTAAATTCAAAGGACCAGATGAAATGAGGTCCTCACTCTTCCACCATCTTTCCTCTTTCCTGGTAGCATAGATATTTTAACAACATTGTTCTTCTAATCCATGAGTATGGAACGTTTTCCTATTTCTTTGTGTCTGCCTCAAATTCTTTCATGGGTGTTCTACAGATCCTTTGTCTCTTTGGTTAGGTTTATTCCTAGGTAGATTATGGTTTTTAGGGCAGTTGTAAATGGGATCAACTCCTTAATTTCTCTTTCTTCTGTCTCATTGTTAGTGTATAGAAATGCAACCAGGCACTTCTGTGGCTCAGTCGGTTGATTGTCTGCCTTCAACTCAGGTCATAATCCCAGGATCCTGGGATCAAGGCCCATGTCAGGCTCCCTGCTTGATGAGGAGTCTCCTTCTCCCTCTGCCCCTCCTCCATGCTTGTGCTCTCTTTCTCTTTCATAAATAAATTAAATCTTAAAAAATAAAAAGAAATCCAACTGATCTTTATATATTGATTTTATACCCTGCTAGTTTGCTGAATTGCTGTATGAATTCTAGCAATATTGAGGTGGAGTCTTTTGTGTTTTCCACATAGAGTATAGTGTCATCTGTGAAGAGTGAGAGTTTCATTTACTTGCTGAATTTTATTTATTTATTTATTTATTTTTGTCTGATTGTTGAAGCTAGGACTTCTAGTACTATGTCGAACAATGGTGGTGAGAGTGGACATCCTTATCGTGTTCTGATCATAGGGGAAATGCTCTCAGGTTTTCCCCATTGAGAATGATATTTGCTGTGGGTTTTTCATAGATGGTTTTTATGATATTGATGTATGTTCCCTCTAATCCTAGACTATGGAGAGTTTTAATCAAGAAAAGATGCTGTACTTTGTCAAATGCTTGTTCTGCATCAATTGAGAGGATCAAATGGCTGTCTTTTCTTTTATTAATGTGGTATATCACAAAATTGATTTGTGAATGTTGAAGCATCCTTGCAACCCAGGAATAAATCCTTTTAATGTACTGTTGGATCCCAATGGCTAAGATCTTGGTGAGAATTTTGGCACCATGTTCATCAGGGATATTGGTGTGTAATTCTCCTTTTTGGTCAGGTCTTTGTCTGGTTTTGGGATTAAGGTAATCCTGGCCTCATAGAATGAGTTTGGAAATTTTCCTTTCATTTCTACTTTTTGAAACAGCTTCAGTAGAATAGGTATTCTTTCTTCTTTAAAAGGTTGGTAGAATTCCCCTGGGAAGACATCTGACCCTGGATTCTTGTTTGTTGGGAGATTTTTGATTACTACTTCAATTTCCTTGCTGGTTATGGGTCTTTTCAGGTTTTCTATTTCTTCCTGTTTCAGTTTTGTTAGTTTATGAGTTTCCAGGAATGCATCCATTTCTTCCAGATTGCCTAATTTGTTGGCATATAGTTGCTCATAATATGTCCTTAAAACTGTATTTCTTCTGTGTTGGTTGTGATCTCTCCCCTTTCATTCATGATTTTATTTATTTCAGTCCCTTTCTTTTCTTTTTGATAAGTCTGGTCAAGGGTTTATTGATCTTATTAATTCTTTCAAAGAACCACCTCCTAGTTTCCTTGATCTGTTCTACCATTCTTTTTGTTTATATTTCATTGATGTCTAATCTAATCTTTATTTCTCTTCTGCTGGGTTTAGTCTCTATTTGCTTTTCTTTCTCCAGATCTTTAAGGTATAAGTTTAGTTTGTGTATTTGAGACCTTTCTTGTTTCTTGAGAAAGGCTTGAATTGCTATATACTTCCCTCTTAGGACCACCTTTGTTGTATCCCAATGATTTTGATAACTTGTGTTTTCATTTTCATTAGTTTCCATAAATTTTAAAAATTCTTCTTTAATTTCCCTATTGACCCATTCATTCTTTAATAGGATGCTCTTTAACCTCCATGTATTTGAGTTCTTTCCAAATTTCCTCTTGTGATTGAGTTCGAGTTTCAAAGCATTATGGTCTGAAAATATGCAGGGGATAATCCCAATTTTTTGGTACCAGTTGAAACCTGATTTGTGACCCATTATGTGATCTATTCTGGAGAATGTTCCATGCACACATGAGAAGAATGTATATTCTGTTGCTTCAGGATGGAATGCTCTGAATATATTTGTGAAGTCCATCTGGTCCTGTATGTCATTCAAAGCCCTTGTTTCCTTATTGATCTTCTGCTTAGATTATGTGTCCATTGCAGTGAGTTAACATCCCCTACTATTATTGTATTTTTATCAATGTGTTTCTTTAAATTTTTTATTAATTGGGTTATATAGTCTGCTGCTCCCATGTTAGGGGCATAAATATTAACAATTGTTAGATCTTCTTGTTGGATAGACACCTTCAGTATAATATAGTGTCCCTCTTCATTCCTTACTACAGTCTTTGGTTTAAAATATAATTTGTCTGATATAAGGATTGCTAACCCATCTTTCTTTTGATGTCCATTAGCATGATAAATTGTTTTCCACCCCCTCACTATCAATCTGGAGGTGTCTTTTCATCTAAAACGTGTCTCTTGCAGACAGTATGTGGTTTGGTCTTGCTTTTTTATCCAATCTGATATGCTGTGTTTTCTGAATGGAGCATTTAGCCCATTTACATTCAGAGTAACTGTCGAAAGTTATGAATTTAGTGCCATTGTATTAGCTATAAAGTCATTATGTTACTTTTGGGCTATTTCTCCTTTTAAAGGATCCCCCATTAACATTTCTTGTAGGGCTGGTTTAGTGATCACAAGTTCTTTTAGTTTCTGTTTGTCCTGGAAAATTTCATCTCTCTTTCTATTTTGAATGACAGTGTTGCTGGATAAAGTATTCTTGGCTGCATATTTTTCTCATTTACCACTCTGAATATATCATGGCAGTGCTTTCTATCCTTCCAGGTCTCTGTGGATAGGTCTGCTGGAAGTCTAATGTTTCTGCCATTGTAGCTTCTGGACCTCTTGTCAGAGCTGCTTTTGGGATTTTCTTTGTCTCTGAGATTTTCAAGCTTCACTATTATATGTTGTGGTGTTGAGCTATTTTTATTGATTTTGAGAGCAATTCTCTGTGCCTCCTGGACTTGAATGCCCGTTTCCTTCCCCAGAGTAGGAAAGTTCTCAGCTATAATTTTCTCCAATATTCCTTCTGCCACTCTGTGTGTGTGTGTGTCCTTTTCTTCTGGGATTTCAATTATTCTAATAGTGTTTCACTTTATGATATCACTTATCTTTCAAATTCTCCCCTCGTCATCCAATAGTTGTTTATCTCTCTTTTTCTCAGCTCCTTTATTGTCTAACATTTGGTCTTCTATATCAGTAATTCTCTCTTCTGCCTCATTTATCCTAGTATTTAGAGCTTCCATTTTTTATTGCATCTCATTAATACCCTTTTTAATTCTGACTTGATTAGATTTTATTTATTTTATTTCTCCAGAAAGGGATTCTCTAGGGTCTTCTATGCTTTTTTCAAGCCTAGCTAGTATATTTGTAATCATTATTCTGAATTCTAGTTGTGATATCTTACTTATTGCTGTACTGATTAGGTCTTTGTTAGTCATTACTGACTCTTTTTTCTTTTTTGAGGTGAGTCATTCCATCTTGTCATTGTGTCCAGAGAAGAATTGATGAATGACGGAGCAAAATAGTCAAATGGGAACAATGCCACCAGAGAAGTATACACTAAACAAACCAGAAGACACTCCAAACCAAAATAAAATAAATTAAAATTAAATTATAGAATATAATCAGACAGGCGAACAGAATAGAGCAATACACTGGATCCTATGTGTATTTTGGTCTATTTGTTAGAATTAATTGCATCCCAATATTGTAAAGAAAGAAAAACATATATGTACAAAAATAAAATTAAATACAATGAAAGGAAGAAGTAGAAGGAGGAGAACACCAAGCACTCCCAGTCCAGGTCATGGTCCAGCTCCATACCCAAGGAGTGGGAGCATGCCAAAGCCAAGTTTGGCCAGAGGGAGTGCCAAGGGGAGAGTGTGGATGCCGGCACCAATCAGGACACCCAGTCCAGGTCAAGGTTCAATTACAAATCCAAACCCAACCTTCTAATAGAATCACACTCCAGATCAAAATCCTCTTCAAAAAACCAGCCTCAGTCCAAGTCCAGATCCATGTCTGTGTCCAGATCACCCTCTTGGTCTAGATCCAGGTCCCACTCAAAGTCCTAACTCGCTGTGACAACTGCTGGAACTCCCCAAGAAGTCTTTTTTGCATGTTTGGTAGCTGTAGCATAAGTGATCCAAGTAGAACATATGACACTATTTTACATTTTGAACTCCCCTAGTAGTGTGTCTACAATTGTCAAATCTAAGTGCTTCATTTCTGTAAAGCTTCCTGGCACCAGGCCTTCCTGCTCAACTAAAAACAATCTTTTTGAAAACCCCCTTTACTCATGGCCCACAGTAATTCTACTTTTTCATCCAAACCACCATGGCTCCCAGCCTGGCCTTTCCCATGGGGCACTCAATACCTGGATGGCTTTCAGGCTGGAATGTTGACATAGATGTCTATGGTGAGTTCAGCCATTTTGCCCTCGAATTGATGCCACTTGATGTTTGCCATTTAGTGAAAATGCAAAGTCTTAAGTTGCTTACCATGTTGGTTTCATACATTTGGACTTAACAAAGTTGTGAATAACACAGTTGAGAAAAATTGATAACTGCTGTAACCCATAGGAAATAAACTGTAGAGTTCCATATTCTGGTGTTGTGATTACATAGCTTTATATTAAAAAAAAGATTTTTAATTTTATTTTTCTCCATCTTACAGAATATAATGAACCTTGTTTCCATTAAATTTGAATAAAGACTATTTTTGCTTGGCACTAAATAAATAAATAAATAAAATTAAAGGATAAAGGGTAACTGTAAAAACTAAAATTAAAAGACTATAAAAAAAGAGTTGACAAAATAAGAAATTGGTTGAAAAGGAAAGAGGAAAAAAACTAAAAATGAAAGACAAAAGAATTATGAGAAAAAAATGAATTGTATATACTATTTTCCCCAAGCACTGGAGTTCTGCAGTTTTGTATGATAAGTAAAACTGATCTTAGCCAGATGTTCTTGCTGATCTTCTGGGGGAGGGGCCTGATGCTCTGATTCTCAGATGTCTTTGCCCCACGTGGAACTACACCATTCTTGCCATGGGGCCAGGCTATGTAAGTGGCTCTGGATTGTTCTATGTGTTTTTTGTTCCCTGAAAGCTTGCTGTGACACTTTAGTGGATAAAAATGAAGGAAACACTTCCATTTACAATTGCACCAAAAACCATAAGATACCTAAGAATAAACCTAACCAAAGAGGTAAAGTATCGATACTTTAGAAACTACAGAACACTTATGAAAGAAATGGAGGAAGACACAAAAAGATGGAAAAACATTCCATGCTCATCGATTAGAAGAATATACTTTGTTAAAATGTCTACCCTGCCCAGAGCAACATACACTTTCAATGCTATCCCTATTAAAATACCATTGGCATTTTTCAAGGAGCTTGAACTATCAATCCTAATATTTGTATGGAACCAGAAAAGACCCTGAATTGCAAAGGGAAAGTTTGAAAAAGAAAAACAAAGCTGGGGGCACCACACTGCCTGACTTAAAGCTATATTACAAATCTGTGATCACCAAGACAGCATGGTATTGCCACAAAAACAGACACATACATCAGTGAAACAGAATAGAGACCCCAGAAATGGACCCTCAACTCTATGGTCAATAATCTTTGACAAATCAGAAAAAAATATCCAATGGAAAAAAGACAGTCTCTTCAAAAGATCATGCTGGGAAAGTTGGACAGCTACAATATAGAAGAATGAAACTGGACCATTCTCTTACACCATACACACAGATCAACTCAAAATGGTTGAAAGACCTCAATGTGAGTAGGAATCCATCAAAATCCTAGAAGAGAAAATAAGCAGTAACCTCTTCAACATTGGCCACAAAAACTTCTTTCAAGACACATCTCCAAAGGCATGGGAAACAAAAGCAAAAATGAAATTTGGGGACTTCATCAAGATAAAAACCTTCTGCACAGCAAAAAGCAGTCAACAAAACAAAGAGGGAACCCATGGAATGGGAGAAGATATTTGCAAATGACATTACAGATGGGCTATTATCCAAGATCTATAAAGAACACCTCAAACTCAACACTCAAAAAACAAATAATCCAGTCAAAAAATGGGCAGAAGACATGAACAGACACTTCTCCAAAGAAGACATACAAATGTCTAACAAACACATGAAAAAATGTTCAACATCACAAACCATCAGGGAAACACAAATCAAAACCACAATGAGATATACCACCTTACACCAGTTAGAATGGCAAAAATTAACAAAACAGGAAAAAACAAATGTTGGTGAGGATGTGGAGAAAGGGGAACCCTCTTACACTGTTGGTGGGAATGCAAGCTGGTACAGCCACTCTGGAAAACAGTATGGAGGTTCCTCAAGACATTAAAAATAGAGCTACTGTAAAACCCAGCAATTGCACTACTGGGTATTTACCCCAAAGATACAGATATAGTGAAAAAAAGTGGCACATGCACCCCAACGTTCATAGCAGCAATGTCCACAATATCTGAACTGTGGAAGGAACCTAGATGTCCTTCAACAAATGAATGGATAAAGAAGATATGGTATATATTCAATGAAATATTACTCAGCCATCAGAAAGGATGATTACCCACCATTTGCATTGACATGGATGGACCCGGAGGGGATTATGCTAAGTGTAATAAGTCAAGCAAAAGACAATTATCAATTGGTTTCACTCATATGTGGAACATAAGCAACAGCACGGAGGACCATAGGGGAAGGGAGGGAATTCTGAAGGGGGGGGAATCAGAGAGGGAGACAAACCATGAGAGCCTATGGACCCTAGGAAACAAACTGAGGGTTTCAGAGGGGATAGACTTGGGTGATGGGGTAACCGGGTGATGGGTATTCAGGAGGGCATGTGTTGTGATGAGCACCGGGTGTTATATGCAACCAATGAATCATGGAACACTACATCAAAAACTAATGATGTACTATACAGTGGCTAATGAAACAAAATAAAAAATATAAAAATAATAAATAAAATGAAATAAAGTTATTATACCACACACACACACAAAAAGAAAAACAGAAAATGGCAGCCTCCCAATCTCAGCCCCAGAGTCAAAAGCTTGTGGCCCCCACTCCTCAGTGAACCCTCAGGGAAAAGGAGTTAATCACTCAGTCTCCCTGGTCTCCATCTGCACTCTATGTTCACTCAGCCTTTGATGGAGTGTTTTCATCTCAGGCACTCGCTCAGCTTAGAGTATCCAAACCTTGCAGATTCCTGCAGCAAACAGCCATGCTGCTTCTCCTGGGGGAGAGAGGGAGGTCTCTAGGAGGTTCTGCTGCTTGCTGGACCCCTGCTTGGAGAGTGGTCACCTCACCCTGCTGCAGTGCCTGGAACTCTTCCACACTCAGGCACCTCCGTTCATTCTGTGACCCTGGGGATCCTGAGAACATACTATGCGCCTTAGGATTCCACCCAACTTCCCCACTTGAGCTCGTTTCTGTCCCTCACCAGAGCAGACTTCTAAAAGTTCTGATTTTGTTCTCCGCTGCTATATCACTTTCAGGTAGCTGGCTTATGGAGGCACCCTCCTCCCATGGTTTATCTTCCAATATATCCCCTTAAATTCACTTCTGTACACCTCCTACCTTGTAGAAAGTGGTCACTTTTCTATTTACAGAATCGCAGCAATTCTTTTCTTAGATCTCCAGGTGAGTTTATAGGTATTCAGAACGATTTGATAGCTATCTAGCTGAATTCCTGGGACCAGACAAAACTAAGGTCTCCTACTCCTCTGCCATCTTCGATTCTGGTTGACTCTAAAGCTTTTTTTTTTTTTTTAATTATGTTAAGTTACCCACCATACAGTACATCATTAGTTTTTGATGTAGTGTTCAATAATTCATTAGTTTTGTATAACACCCAGTACACATCACAATACATAACCTCCTTAATACCCATCACCGGCTACCCCATCCCCCACCCCCTTAACCTCTGAAACCTTTAATTTGTTTCCAAAAGAATCTGAAACATGATAGGGTTTAACTCCTACCCTTTTGAGGCAAGTGTCCTGTAAGGTCTCTAACACACTGAACATTCCTTGCTCACCAGTCCAATAAGCATTTGGCCAACAATTGGGTGGATTAATTTATTTTTTGTGTGATCATAAGACAATTTGGACGTCATTCAACTATGTGACAATGGAAGGCAGGAGGATTAAAATAGTCTTGGGTAAAGATGTAGATATAATATGTTTGTTCCATGTGAATGTAAACTGTGACTCATTTATGATAGCAATGAAAAAGAGATCATTAACCAAATCAATATTATGTACATAAGACTATGTCAATATACCATACCAAACATACCACATCTGCTATAAGGACTTAATTTCCTTGAGTTTCAGGAGCTGTATGGATTTTGCAGAGGTTAGGATACTAATTAATGGAGAGAAGACAAGCTGGCAGAACAAGAGGGCAGCAACCCAAGGTCCCTAGAAACCAGGGGCAACTTGCTTGGGTTGTGGTCAATAATTTGGACTCTATACATTCCCTCAACCACCCATCAACAGAATGACTAGGAGGAGGAACCCCCAAAATAGGAAAGACTCAGGGATTAGGACTTATGCCGCAGATTTACAAATGGATGCAGATATAACCAAGATGTCGGAGATGGAATTCAGGTTAGCAATTGTGAAGGCAAGAGCTAGAATGGAGAAATCGATTAATGGCAACATGAGGTCTCTAAGGGCAGAAATGAAAGCTGAATTGGCAGACCTTAAAAATGCTATCAATGAGATCCAATCTAATCTAGATAATCTAACAGCTAGGGTAAGTGAGGAAGAAAACGAATCAGTGACCTGGAAGACAATTTAATAGATAAAGAGGGAAAAGAGGAGGCCAGGGAAAAACAACTCAGAATGCATGAAAACAGAATCAGAGAAATAAGTGACAACATGAAGCGTTCCAATGTCAGAATTATTGGAATCCCAGAGGGAGTCGAGAGAGAGAGAGAGAGGACTAGAAGATGTATTTGAGCAAATCATAGCTGAGAACTTCCTTAATCTGGGGAATGAAAAAAACATTCGTGTCCTAGAGGCAGAGAGCAACCCTTCCAAGATCAAGGAAAACAGGAAAACACCCCTGTAGGTAATTGTAAAACTCACAAATCTCACAACCAAGGAAACCATGTTAAGGGCAGTCAGGGGGAAGAGATTCCTTATGGACAGAGGGAGGAACATCAGAATAATGTCAGACCTATCCACAGAGACCTGGCAAGCCAGAAAGGCCTGGCAAGACATATTCAGGGTACTAAATGAGAAGAACGTGCAGCAAAGAATACTTTATCCAGCAAGGTTGTCATTTAGAATGGATAGAAAGATGCAGAGCTTCGAAGACCAGCAGAAACTGAAAGAATATGTGACCACTAAGCCGGCCTTGCAAAAAATATTAAGGGGGGTTCTATAAAAGGAGAAAGACCCCAAGAGTGATATACAACAGAAATTTACAGGGACAATCTATAAAAACAACGTCTTCACAGGCAACATGATGACAATTAATTCATATCTTTCAATAATCACTCTCAACGTGAATGGCCTAAATGTTCCCATAAAACGGCACAGGGTTGCAGATTGGATAAAAAGACAGGACCCATCCATATGCTGCTTACAAGAGACTCATTTTGAACCTAAAGATACACCCAGACTGAAAGTGAAGGGATGGAGATCCATCTTCCATGCCAGCCGACCTCAAAAGAAAGCTGGGGTAAAAATTCTTATATCAGAAAAATTAGATTTTAAACTAAAGTCTGTAGTTAGAGAAACAGAAGGACACTAGATCATTCTTAAAGGGTCTATCCAACAAGAAGATCTAACGATTGTAAATATCTATGCCCCCAACATGGGAGCAGCCATCTACATAAACCAACTGTTAACCAAAATAAAGAGTCGTATTGATAACAATACGTTAATTGTAGGAGACCTCAATAATCCACTCTCAGCAATAGACAGATCATCTAAGCAGAAAATAAACAAGGAAAGAAGAGCTTTGAATGATACACTGGACCAAATGGACATCATAGTTATATACAGAACATTCCACCCTAAAACAACAGAATACTCATTCTTCTCAAGCGCACATGGAACTTTCTCCAGAATAGATCACATACTGGGTCACAAATCAGGTCTCAACCAATACCAAAAGACAGAATACTCCCTGCATATTCTCAGACCACATGCTTTAAAACTGGAACGCAATCACAAGAAAAAACTTGGAAGAAATTCAAACACTTGGAAGCTAAAGACCACTGCTCAAGAATATTTCGGTCAATGAGGAAATCAAAGAAGAACCTAAACAATTCATGGAAATCAATGAGAATGAAAACACATCAGTCCAAAACCTATGGGATACTGCAAAGGCAGTCCTAAGTGGGAAATACATAGCCATCCAAGCCTCACTCAAAAAAATAGAAAAATCCCGAATTCACCAACTAACTCTACACCTTAAAGAACTAGAGAAAAAGCAACAAATGATGCCTAAGCCACTCATTAGAAGAGAAATAATTAAGATTAGAGCAGAGATCAATGAATTAGAAACCAGAAAGACAGTAGATCAGATAAATTAAACTAGAAGTTGGTTCTTTGAAAGAAATAATAAGATCAATAAACCACTGGCCAGACTTATCCAAAAGAAAAGAGAAAGGACCCAAATTAATAAAATGATGAATGAAAGGGGAGAGATCAAGACTAACACCAAGGAAATAGAAACAATTATTAGAAATTATTATCAAAAACTATATGCCAATAAACTGAGCGATCTGGATGAAATGGCGGCCTTCCTGGAAACCTATAGCTGCCAAGACTGAAACAGGAAGAATTCGACAACCTGAATAGGCCAATAACCCGTAACGAGATGGAAGCAGTGATCAAAAATCTGCCAAAAAACAAGAGTCCAGGGATTGATGAATTCCCAGGGGAATCCGTCCAAACTTTCAAAGAAGAAATAATACCTCTTCTACTGAAGCTGTTTCAAAAAATAGAAACAGAAGGAAAACTTCCAAACTCATTCCATGAGGCCAGCATTATCTTAATCTCCAAACCAGGCAAAGACCCCAACAAAAAGGAGAATTTCAGACCGATATCCCTGATGAATATGGATTCCAAAATCCTCAACAAAATCTTAGCTAATAGGATCCAAAAATACATTAAAATGATCATCCACCATGACCAAGTGGGAATTATCCCCGGGATGCAAGGGTGATTCAACATTCGCAAATCAATCAATGTGATAGAACACATTAGTAAGAGGAGAAGGAAGAACCATATAATCCTCTCAAATGAAGCAGAAAAAGCATTTGACAAAATACAGCATCCTTTCCTGATTAAAACTGCTCAGAGTATAGGGATAGAGGGAACATTCCTCAAGTTCATAAAATCCATCTATGAAAAACCCACAGCAAATATCATCCTCAATGGGGAAAAGCTGAGAGCCTTTCTCTTAAGATCAGGAACACGTCAAGGATGCCCACTCTCACCACTATTGTTCAACATAGTACTAGAAGTCCTAGCAACAGCAATCAGACAACAAAAAGAAATAAAAGGTATTCAAATTGGCAAAGAAGAAGTCAAACTCTCTCTTTTCGCAGATGACATGATACTTTATGTGGAGAACCCAAAAGACTCCACCCCCAAATTACTAGAACTCATACAGCAATTCAGTAATGTGGCAGGATACAAAATCAATGCACAGAAATCAGTTGCTTTCTTATACACCAAAAATGCAACTGTAGAAAGAGAAATTAGAGAAACGGTTCCATTTACAATAACACCAAAAACCATAAGATACCTCGTAATAAACCTAACCAAAGAGGTAAAGGATCTATTGTCTACGAACTACAGAACACTCATGAAATAAATTGAAGAAGACACAAAAAGATGGAAAAATATTCCATGCTCATGGATCGGAAGAATAAACATTGTTAAAATGTCTATGCTACCCAGAGCAATCTATACCTTCAATGCCATCCTTATCAAAATTCCAATGACATTTTCCAAAGTGCTGGAACAAACAATCCTAAAATTTGTATGGAATCAGAAAACACCCCGAATCGCCAAGGCAATGTTGAAAAAGAAAAACAAAGCTGAGGTTATCTCGTTGCCTGATTTCAAGCTATATTACAAAACTGTGATCATCAAGACAGCATGGTACTGGCACAAAAACAGACATATAGACCAATGGAACAGAATAGAGAACCCAGATATGGACCCTCAACTCTATGGTCAAATAATCTTTGACAAAGCAGGAAAAAACATGCAATGGAAAAAAAACAGTCTCTTCAATAAATGGTGCTGGGAAAACTGGACAGGCACATGCAGAAGAATGAAACTCGACCATTCTCTAACACTATACACAAAGATAAACTCAAAATGGATGAAAGACCTCAATGTGAGACAGGAATCCATCCAAATCCTAGAGGAGAACATAGGCAGTAACCTGTTTGACATCGGCCACAGCAACTTCTTTCAAGATACATCTCCAAAAGCTAGTGAAACAAAGGCAAAAATGAACTTTTGGGACTTCATCAAGATAAAAAGCTTCTGCACAGCAAAGGAAACAGTCAACAAAACAAAGAGGCAACCCACAGAATGGGAGAAGATATTTGCAAATGACACTACACATAAAGGCTGGTATCCAAAATCTATAAGGAATTTCTCAAACTCAACACCCAAAAAACAAATAATCAAGTCAAAAAGTGGGCAGAAGATATGAAAAGACACTTCTCTGGAGAAGACATACAAATGGCTAACAGACACATGAAAAAATGTTCATCATCATTAGCCATCAGGGAAATTCAAATCAAAACCACATTGAGATACCACCTTACACCAGTTAGAATGGCAAAAATGGACAAGGAAAGAAACAACAAATGTTGGAGAGGTTGTGGAGAAAGGGGAACCCTTTTACACTGTTTGTGGGAATGCAAGTTGATAGAGCCACTTTGGAAAACAGTGCAGACGTGCCTCAAAAATTTAAAAATAGAGCTACCTTATGACCCAGCAATTGCACTTCTGGGTATTTACCCCAAAGACACAGGTGTAGTGAAAAGAAGGGCCATATGCACCCCAATGCTCATAGCAGCAATGTCTGCAATAGCCAAACTGTGGAGAGAGCCGAGATGTCCTTCAACAGATGAATGGCTAAAGAAGATGTGGTCCATATATACAATGGACTATTACTCAGCCATCAGAAAGGATGAATACCCAACTTTTACATCCACATGGATGGGACTGGAGGAGGTTATGCTAAGTGAAATAAGTCAAGCAGAGAAAGTCAATTATCATATGGTTTCACTTATTTGTGGAACGTAAGGAATAGCATGGAGGACATTAGGTAGAGCATCCTTTCTTGATCAAAACTCTTCAGAGTATAGGGATATCATAAAAGCCATCTATGAAAAACCCACAGCGAATATCATTCTCAATGGGGAAAAACTGAGAGCTTTCCCGCTAAGGTCAGGAACACAGCAGGGATGTCCACTATCAGCACTGCTATTCAACATAGTATTAGAAGTCCTAGCCACAGCAATCAGACAACAAAAAGAAATAAAAGGCATCTGAATCAACAAAGAAGAAGTCAAACTCTCACTCTTTACAGATGATATGATACTTTATGTGGAAAACCCAAAAGACTCCACCCCAAATCTGCTAGAACTCATACAGGAATTCAGGCAAGTGGCAGGATATAAAATCAATGCACAGACATCAGTGACATTTCTATACACCAACAACAAGACAGTAGAAAGAGAAATTTAGGAGTCGTTCCCATTCACAATCGCACCCAAAACCATAAGATACTTAGGAATAAATCTAACCAAAGAGGCAAATAATCTGTACTCAGAAAACTATAAAATACTCTTGAAAGAAATTGAGGAAGGCACAAAGAAATGGAAAAACGTTCCATGCTCATGGATTGGAAGAACAAATATTGTGAAGATGTGAATGCTACCTAGAGCAATCTACACATTCAATGCAATCCCCATCAAAATACCATCCACTTTTTTCAAAGAAATGGAACAAATCATCCTAAAATGTGTATGGAAACATGAAAAGACCTCGAATAGCCAGAGGAATTGAAAAAGAAAAGCAAAGCTGGCGGCATCACAATTCCAGGCTTCAAACTCTATTACCAAGCTGTCATCATCAAGACCGTATGGTACTGGCACAAAAACAGACACACAGATCAATGGAACAGAATAGAGAGCCCAGAAATGGACCCTCAACTGTGTGGTCAACTAATCTTCGACAAAGCAGGAAAGAATGTCCAATGGAAAAAAAGAGAGTCTCTTCAACAAATGGTTCTGGGAAAATTGGACAGCCACATGCAGAAGAATGAAACGGGACCATTTCCTTACACCACACACAGAAATAGACTCAAAATGGTTGAAAGACCTCAATGTGAGACAGGAGTCCATCAAAATCCTAAAGGAGAACACAGGCAGCAACCTCTTCGACTTCAGCTGCAACAACTTCTTCCTATAAATATCGCCAAAGGCAAGGGAAGCAATGGCAAAAGTGAACTATGGGACCTCAAGATAAAAAGCTTTTGCACACCAAAAGAAACAGCAAAACCAAAAGACAACCGACAGAATGGGAGAAGATATTTGCAAATGACATATCAGATACAGGGCTAGTATCCAAAATCTATATAGAACTTCTTAAACTCAACACCCAAAGAAGAAATGATCCAATCAAGAAATGGGCAGAAGACATGAACAGATATTTTTCCGAAGAAGACATCCAAATGGCCAACAGACACATGAAAAAGTGCTCAACATCACTCGGCATCAGGGAAATCCAAATCAAAACCTCAATGAGATATCACCTCTCACCAGTCAGAATGGCTAAAATTAACAAGTCAGGAAACCACAGATGTTGGCGGGGATGTGGAGAAAGGGGAACCCTCCTACACTGTTGGTGGGAATGCAAGCTGGTGCAGCCACTCTGGAAAACAGTATGGAGGTTCCTCAAAAAGTTGAAAATAGAGCTACTGTACAATCCAGGAATTGCACTACTGGGTATTTACCCCAAAGATACAAATTGAGGGATCCGAAGGGGTACGTGCACCCTGATCTTTATAGCAGCAATGTCCACAATAGCCAAACTGTGGAAAGAGCCAATATGGCCATCGACAGATGAATGGATAAAGAAGATGTGGTATATATATACAATGGATTATTATGCAGCCATCAAAAAGAATGAAATCTTGCCATTTGCAACGATGTGGATGGAACTGGAGGGTATTATGCTGAGCTAAATAAGTCAATCAGAGAAAGACATGTATCATAAGACCTCACTGATATGAGGAATTCTTAATCTCAGGAAACAAACGGAGGGTTGCTAGGGTGGTGAGGGGTGGGAGGGATGGGGTGGCTGGGTGATAGACATTGGGGAGGGTATGTGCTATGGTGAGCGCTGTGAAGTGTGCAAGACTGTTGAATCACAGATCTGTATCGCTGAAGCAAATAATACATTATATGTTTAAAAAAAAGAAGAAGAAGATAGCAGGAGGGGAAGGATGAAGCGGGGGAAATCAGAAGGGGAGATGAATCATGAGAGACTATGGACTCTGAAAAATAAACTGAGGGTTCTAGAGGGGAGGAGGGTGAGAGGATGGGTTAGCCTGGTGATGGGTATTAAAGAGGGCACGTTCTGCATGGAGCACTGGGTGTTATACGCAAACAATGAATCATGGAACACTACATCAAAAACTAATGATGTAATGTATGGGGATTAGCATAACATAATAAAAGAAATGAGGAAATGAACAATAATGCCATTAAGTACTAGAAATAATCTATATCTCCTGACTGAAAGGATGAAATGTGAGATTCTGAAAGCTTGTTGTCCATGCAGTTATTATTAGCATTATGATCACTACATATTCTAAGCTATCACATCATAAGAAAAATTTTCAAAGCATAATAACTGTAACATAAAGTGGCATGAATTATACAAAGCCTTTTAATGCATTATCTTATCAACTCTTCAATAACCTCATGTAACTGATAATAATGTTCCCACATTTTAGAGATGAGTGCCCTGGTTTAGAAATATATGAGTTTGCCTATTTTCTGTTGTATTTATTTATGCTTTCATTTCTATGGTTTTCCTCCCACTTTGGGCTCAGTTTGTACTTAAAAAAATGGTCCTTGAGTCCTAAACTTAGGTCATTTGACATAGACAGAATTAATACTATAAACTTCCTTCTAAATACTGCTTTTGTTGAGTCACATAAGTTTTGCTATGTTGTCTTACATTTTTGTTTTTACAAGATTTTACTGATTTCAAATTTGATTTTATTTTTGTCCTATTGGTTGTAAAAGAGTGTGTTGTTTCATTGCCAAATATTGACTCTTTTCCAATATTCCCTTTGTTATTAATTTCTAGTTTTATTTCATTGTGGTTGAAAAATATATTTTGTGTGATTTCAATGTTCTCAAATTTGTTAAAACTTGTTCTTTGACCTAACATATGATCTACCTTGGAGAATGTTGCATGTGTGTTTGAAAAAAAAAATGTATATTCTGCTGCTATTGGGCAGAATGTTCTATATATGATCATTAAGTAGATTTAATCTATAGTGATGGTCATGTTCATGTTATTGATTTACTTATTGATTTTCTGTACAGTTTATCTATTAGAACTTGATATCGTGACCTGGGAATACTTCTTAACAGCTCAGGACTTCACTCTCTGAGTCCTTGGGTTTTCTCTCTACTTCTTTTGGAGTAAATAAACTGACTTTGGAACAACGTATGCTTTTCAGTCCGAGTTTCACAAAATGCAAGTAATCTAAAAGCCTGTTGTGGTTGTTGTTGTTGTTGTTGTTTTTGTTGTTGTTGTAGTATAAAACGTCTGTTCCTGCTTGGTGTATGAACTTCTCAAGACCATCTTCACTTCTGATGTCAACTGAAAGTTTGAGGGTCCCACAAACCATTCTTAGTTTCAGTAATTTGCTAGAAATACTCACAGAATTCAGAAAAGCCTTTAGCCAATGGTTATGTTTTATTACAGCAAAAGGGATATAGATCCAAATTAGCCAAGGGATACAATATCTCAAGTGGCCCAAAGACCCAGAAAAACAAATAAATTTATGAGGCAAGACATTTGAAGGGCTTATAAATTACAATACAGGAGCTGAGGGCAAAGGGCAAACATTCCTTTAAGGAAGGCTAATCCATTTCTGAATAGTTCCCTTTAGTCCATGCTGGCCAGAAAAAAAAAAATCTTTAAAAATTCACAGGTTTTCTGAAACAGGAAAACTTAGAAAGCATGAACAGACTGATAACTAGTAAAGAAATTGAATCACTAATCAAAAATTTCCCAACAAACAAAAGTCCAGGGCTGTATGGCTTCACAAATGAATTCTACCAAACATTTAAAAAAACGTTAATACAGATTCTTCTCTGATTATTTCAAAAAATAGAAATCAAAAGAAAACCTCCAAACTCATTCTATGAGGCTTGCATTTCCCTGATACCAAAACCAGACAAAGACTCCACTGAAAAACAGAACAACAGGCCAATAGCCCTGATGAACATGGATGTAAAAATTCTCAACAAAATACTAACAAATTGAATCCAACAGAACATTAAAAGAATCATTCATCATGATCAAATGGGATTTATTCCTAGGATGCAAGGGTGGTTCAATATTTGCAAATCAATCAATTTCATACACCAGATTAATGAAAGAAAGGATAAGAACAATATGATACTTTTAGTAGATGCAGAAAAAGCATTTGACAAAGTACACCACTCATTCATAATAAAAACATTCAAAAAGGAGTATTAGAGGGAATGTACATCAATATAATAAAGTCCATATACAAAAAAACCCACTGCTGATATCATCATCAATGGGAGCACATGAGAGCTTTTAGCTTTTCCCTTACGGTCAGGAACAATACAGGGATGTCCATTCTCACCAAAGCTATTTAACATAATACTGGCAATTGTAACCACAACAGTCAGAAAC
The DNA here is from genome assembly GCF_964656455.1 of Halichoerus grypus. Lineage (NCBI taxonomy): Eukaryota > Metazoa > Chordata > Mammalia > Carnivora > Phocidae > Halichoerus > Halichoerus grypus. Next base: position 146,728,699 of record NC_135713.1, on the reverse strand, counting down.
CACAAAGAAATAAAAGGCATTCAAATTGGAAAGAAGAGGTCAAACTTTCACCATTTGTAGAAGACATGATACTCTATATAGAAAACCCAAAATACTCCACCAAAAAAATTGCTAGAACTGATACATGAATTCTAGAGTTGCAGTATATAAAATCAACATACAGAAATCTGTTCGATTTCTATACACCAATAATGAAGCTGCAAAAAGAGAAATCAAGGAATCAATCCCATCCATAATTGCACCAAAAACCATGAGACACTTAGGAATAAACGTAACCAAAAAGGTAAGATATCTGTACTCTGAAAGCTGTAACACTGATGAAAGTAATTGAAAATGACAAAAGAAATGTAAAAAACCATTAAAGGCTCATGGATTAGAAGAACAAATATTGTTAAAATGTTTATATTATGGAGTGCAATCTACACATTTAATGCAATGCCCATCAAAATGCCGCGAACATTTTTCATGGAGATAGAACAAGCAATCCTAAAATTTCTATGGAACCATTCTCAATGACGTGTATTGAGCTACAGCGTATTATGCTAAGTGAAATAACTCTGTCATGGAAAGACAAAAGCCATATGATTTCACTCATAGGTGAAATTTAAGAAACAAAACCGATGAACATATGGGAGGGGGAAAAAGCGAGAGAGAGGGAAATAAACCATAAGAGACTCTTAACTATAGAGAAGAAACTGAGGGTTGATGGAGGGAAGAGGGCGGGGGATGGGCTAGATGGGTGATGGGCATTCAGGAACATATTTGTTAAGATGAGCAAAATAAAAGAAATATGAGATTTAATTCAGAGAGCAAAAAAACCTCCTGTTTTTCAAAGAAATAATCATCTAACTAGAAAAGCCAACATCAACAGATCCTTTTAGTAACCTAAAAAAGAGTTCATAAATATTAGTCTTCAAGATTCCTTAGCATTTCCTCTACCCCAGCAATGGTGATTTAGGGAAAATAAAATACTATTTACAATAAAAAGTAAGTACAAAATAGACATTTCAATATAACTTACAATACACAAAATATCCTATATGGATAAAATAAAGGACATGCAAAATGATTAGAAGAAATAGGTATTCTGTGTTCAAGGATGGCATCACAATATTATAACAATGTCAATTCTCTTTGATATATATTTTTAATATTTATTTTACAGATCTAATATTACTTAGTGTTAAATCATAACAATATACAAAGAATCCATTGGGACACTATCAATCTCAAAACCCAAATTAGAGTATATAGAATCTTAAAATCTGATAAAGGAGAAATTATATATTAAAAGGACAAAAATTACTATTACCTTGTGTACAGAAAACTTGCTTAGTAAACAGAGAAAAATAAATTTAGAGTCCTATTTAAATATATACAGAAAATTGACCCCCATTGATTAAAGACTTTAATAAGGAATGTTATGTTATAGAATTATTTGAACACAACCTAATCTTTTTCTTATAAAGAAATGGACAGATTTCTTCAAAAACAGATTAAGGAAATAGTATTTAATTACATTAAAATTATGAATATTTATCTAGTATAAGACATCATGCCCAAAGTTAACACAATGATACAGACTGAAAGAAGATAATCTACATGCCTTAAACAAACAAAACAATAGAATCTAAAATGCTTAAGAAATTTCTACATATCATTGAAGAGACCTCAGTTTAACTAAAAATCAGGGAAATAAAATTTAGATAACAATAAAGTACCACTCTGTTAAATAGAATAGCAAAACTTCAGAGGCTGAATAATGTTAAGTGGTGCAATGAATGTGGGCATATAATTTTTTTTCTAAATTCCTGCTTGTAACATAGTTAGATGTTGGCATCTTTGGATACAATCTACTGGTATCAGTTAAATTATATTTAAGATTCAGCAATTGTGCTCATGGTCATTTATACAAAAATAAATTCTCAGAAATATCTGAATAATGAAAATAATGCTAATAACTTCAAATTTGCCTCTAGTTATGAGTAACAGGTTCCCCCAAGTATGTGATTAGCCACAGAATTATTTATTTTTTTAGTAAAAATGCCTAGATTTAAGCAGTTTGTGATGGAAGATAAAATATAAGCATTTCTTAATAAATCTTAGATTAAATAAAATAAACAAGACACGACATCTTCAATGGCATCAAGACTTGTTTTCAAGCCATAGAAATAAAAACCCAGGTAATACTGTAATAAATTAATTAATTTAAATAATGACTTCAAATAGTTACTTTCATTATGGAAATGTGATAAATATTAAATGGAATTATAAATTACTGTAAAAGAGGGCCCAATGCAAGACATAATTCTGTGAAAATTGGAAAATCTATATAAAAATATGAAATTATACTATTATTTTGCTTTCATAATAGACACATTAATGACTTTTAAGGCAATTCATTGAAGAGGATATCAGAATGGCTAGTAAATATATGAGACAACTATACTTATCAGTAAAAACAAAATGCATATTAATGTAAGAATGAGAAACCATTTCTCACAAATAGGTTCACAAAAGTTTTGTTTTGTTTCGTTTTTAAGATTTATTTTACTTATTTTAGACAGAGAGAAAGAGAGCATGAATGGGGGCAGGGGCAGAAAGAGAGCGAGAATCTCAAGCAGACTCCCCATTGAGCAAGGAGCCTGATGTGGGGCTCAGTCCCTGGACCCTGAGATCATGACCTGAGCCAAAATCAAGAGCTGGCTGCTTAATCAACTGAGCCACCCAGGCACCTCTAGGTTCATAAAAGTTAAAAAAAAAAAGTAACAAATACTTTTGACAATGTAGTGAAAGAAAAGGCTCTTTCTGTTTGCATTGCTAGTGAAAATATAAAATCCTACCAAACTTTCTTGCATACAATTGGATAGGGTTTTTGAAAACCCAGATGTTTTCCTTCTAGAATATTGTTTCTATCCTACATAACTCCTAGGTGGAGAACATCATTAACAAATGAAGGGTTACTTAGAAGCTGAAGTCAATATTAAATGAGCAGTAGATTCATATGGAAGTAATGGTTCAGAACTGGACATGGTAAATATGAGATGCAGAAGGAATGTTAAAACAATATAAATAGCAGGCATTTGGTAGCATCTGGAATTTAGAAAAAAAATATTAAATGAAGATATATAGATGCAGTGATCATAAACATGAACCAAAGAAAATGAGAAGGACATGTGTGAAAATATGGGAGAGTCTAATTATCCATAGAGGAAAAATTAACCAAGCATATAAGATTTGGAGCTAATGACAAGATAAGCAGTACTAGAATCCAAATAGAGTAAACACAAATAGCAAGTGTTCAAATAAGAAAAGGAAAAGAAATTAAAATTGTGTTGAAATCTACAGTGTAGAAATCTCAAGTCAAATGACTCCCCAACTGAAACCACTTGAATAATCAATTTGGAAATAATGAATTTTAAGAGTTCTATTTAGAGGTAATAAAGCCCAAATCTCAATAAGTATCTCTATTCATTTTATTTTAGAATCAGGAAATCAACGGCCTGTTTGTCACTTAATCTTGTGGAGTTAGTAGTGGAATACTTTGAAATTATGAAAATAATTTTAAAAGGAGATTGCAAATGGAATCATTAATATATGAATGAGCCAAGAGATACAGGGGCACAAATAGGAGGGTTATACTATTAATCTAGAAAGTAACTGCATTTTATTTTGATCTCAAATATTAATAAGACTCACATTTTCAAAATAACTAATTTTATATGAGGCCTTAGGAGAAAAAAAAGAGGTAATAACATACATTACTAATAATTAAAGACTAGGGACTGGAAAACCTGGAGAGATTGCAAGTTGAAACCACAGATGACTTAGCAAGATGTGTTACTAGGTTTTCTAGGTTTTCTCTAGAAATTTAAATGTTTTCAGTTGCTAAGTAAGTAGTGCCATGTCTCCCTAGAAACATCTAGAAGGTAAGTCCAAGGAAGATGGTATATATTTCGAACTGTCCTTCTAAAGTTCAGTAACTGGAACTACGTGTCCTTCAAAAGCTACGTATTAGAAGTTTTGTTACTTTGAAATCCTCCAGATAAAGAGGTAATTTTCCATGTTGACCTGCAACTTATATGTTTATATTATCTGTAAAATTAGAGTAACATATTCCTTATACAGGGAATTGTGAATGTTAGGTTAAATAATAACTGTGATGATGCAAAGTAAATGTAAGACATTATTTAGAACAATAAAATATATGCTAGTTATGGACCTTTGCAAGACTCCAGTGGCTCTATTCATGTTTTCAATCACTTATTATTCCACTTATATGCAAGCATCTATTGTTTACTCATTCCACAAAAAATTAAATATGTAGTTTGCCAATCAAGAACCAACAACCTAGTAAGGAAGACAGAATATTAAAAAAAATAATAATTGCAAGTGAGTAACAGTGGAACTTATTGCAAGTATTAAAAAAGTGTGATAAGATGTGTGCAATAAAGGTAATTCTGATCTAATGAACATACACTAAATGACACTTTGATGAGTAATTCATAAAAAGTAATACATTCTATCTTACGACAACTCTGATGTGGACAGGAGGATAAAACAATCTCAGAAAAGTTAATTAACTTGCCTGATGACACAGGAGTTAGTGGTAGAGCAGGATTCCAAACTCATGTTTGTCTGATCTTAAGGTCCACAATATTAGCTTTTTATATAGAACAGAGGTAGATGCCACACATCTTCTGTAAACTTAACATATGCAGAACTTGCTGTCTACAGAATGAAGGAAGAAACATAAAGATGCATGTGAATTGAAACTTGAAGGACAAATATGATATGATTTACAAAGACAAAGGATTGTGGAAGAGGAAAGACATTCTTTTTTTAAGATTTTTAAACATTTTTATTGATTTATTTGAGAGAGAGAGAGATCATGAGCAGGGGGGAAGGGTAGAGGGAGAAGCAGACTCCCCACTGAGCAGGGAGCCTGATGCGGGACTGGATCCCAGGACCCTAGGATCATGACCTGAGCCAAAGGCAGGCACTTAAACCACTGAGCCACCCAGGAGCCCAGAGGAAAGACATTCTGAGTAAAAGAAAACTCCTGAGTAGGGACCTACCTTCAGATTTATGTGTTGTATCTTTGGGATCTGTAAGTAGAAATGTGCGGAGTTGACATTGGGAAATGGAGAACACATGACTTGAAATAAAAGCTTGAATGACTTTCTGCGATACCTCACAAACAAGATCAAATAAGGAGATGAAATTCTGTTCTGCAGAAAATTTGAGCCATTTAATGCTTTTGAGAAAAAGAATGATAAATCCAATGGTGCTTTGGGGAAAACCCAAAAGGACTGTGTCAAATGACTGAAAAATAGAAAATCAGATTTATGCATAATGTCAGTGGGTGCAGATGCAAATAAGATTTTTTTTTCTTCTGAAGTACTGATTAACTTTTTCAAAAGGCATCAGCAATCCTTTTTGTGAGAAGTGGTGTAATCCTCTGTCAGGAGGCATGGGCAGTTTTTGCTTGTTATTTTATGTATAACGAAGTGCCTAGTTCTTGTGTCTGCTGGTGGGATCATAATGATCATTCATTGAATGAGGCACATCTAGCCCAGAAATGGGCTCAGTGACCCTGATCTGCATTCAGTCAACAAGATCTTGCCTTTTTTTTCTCCCTTGTTCCTCTGTTTCTCTTCAGACCAAGATTTTTTCCCTTTATTATTCCTGCCTTTCAGTATTCTGTGGTTGTGCACTGTTTTTACTTAGCTAACATGACTCCCCCCCTCTTCTGTCCACCCCACTCCCTTGAATTTCCCTTTTAACCTGTAAGTATAAGTATAAAAAAAACTTGTAAGTATAAGTATAAAAAACTGTTTAGCTACAGTTATGTTGTATATTTTTCAAGATATTTGTGGTAAACAATGACATTTTATTCCAAAATATGAGGATTTGATGATAATTCATGATGTTAATAAGTTTGTGAGGAAATTATTATATTACATATAGAGTGAAATAATGCGCATTTATCCTTAAGTGCATACCTCTACAATCTATACCAAGACATCATATATTATATATATAAAGGAGAATGTATTCTTCTGAATATCCTATAACTAAGGCTTTGCTAATGTAAGTTTCAACTGGAGAAGTCTGAGTTTACTGTTTGGAAATAAGTGCCTTAACAACCATGAAACGTTGTTCTCTCTAGTTTCCTGTGAGGGGGCCATAAAGTAAATGAGGGTTTGGGGGCGCCTGGGTGGCTTAGTTGGTTAAGCGACTGCCTTTGGCTCAGGTCATGATCCTGGAGTCCCGGGATCGAGTCCCGCATCGGGCTCCCTGCTCAGCGGGGAGTCTGCTTCTCCCTCTGACCCTCCCCCTGCTTGTGCTCTCTCTCTCTATCTCATTCTCTCTCTCAAATAAATAAATAAAAAATCTTTAAAAAAAAAGTAAATGAGGGTTTGTTGTGTGGTTTAGACAAAATATGAGGTAATGCAATATAACATAATAACACATAATATTCCTGTGTCCTTTGATTAATGTTCAGCTTGAAGCAATAAAAAAAAAAAACATGGAACCAGTAAAGGGCTATACAGGCTCTATTTCTCCACTTAATAAACTTAAATACTGCATTGCTCTGTTGATAAATAACAATTCAAAACTGTGTCTCATAAATAGAGACCACCTAGTCTTGATCAGTCCTACTGTGCCCACACTGCTATTCTTCAACGGGGCTCTGATATGGACTAAACGAAAAGATGATTTTGCTTATGTGAAGAGACCGTGAGAGGTGTAGAATTAAAACACACCAGAGTTTGATAGTGCACATGGACTGTAAAATAGAGTTATGAGCAGAAACTGGGATGGCAAGTGAGACCTAATTATAGAGCCAGTTCCGGTCATTTATTAATAATGGAGGCAAGGGGGGCACAGTGCTAAATGATTACAACACTTCCTTAACCAACTTCTCTCTCTTTTTTTAAGATTTTATTTATTTATTTGACAGAGAGAGACACAGCGAGAGAAGGAACACAAGCAGGGGCAGAGGGAGAGGGAGAAGCAGGCTTCCTGCGGAGCAGGGAGCCCGATGTGGGGCTCAATCCCAGGACCCTGGGATCATGACCTGAGCCGAAGGCAGACGCTTAACAACTGAGCCACCCAGGTGCCCCAGCAACTTCTCTTTTATAAGCTACTGCAAAGAAATTTGATTTCTGGGTTTGAACATAGAATAAACTGCAGGATGGCAGCAACATTTCAGTTCCTGCAATGATCCCAGCTGTGTAAGTAGGATTGGGGCTTAACAGCAGTATATGGCCCTAATAAAGCAGAAGGATAAATAAGAAAACAATTAGATACAGGTAAAAAAAAAAAAAAAAGCCACCTGGCCCATGGAGTTTCTCAGGCTCTGTAGCTTTCTTGGCACTCCTAATCTCCTAATTTAAAGACTAGTTAATTATATAATTCTGGTCCAACTTGAAAGAGCCAATGAATCTGACATTCTGTGTATAATTCAAGGATGCAGCCCAACTGCTTAAAATCATTACCTTGTAGGGAAAAAAATGACTGGAGATCTGTTAGAATTAAATTAATCAGGCTACTGGGGGGGGGGGGGTCTAAGGCTTCTAGGATTAATATAAGCAACCTGAGAAAGCTTTTCTCCTCTTGATGCTTGTCCCCCCCAGATCAGCAATCCATTTACACAGTCACAACAAAGTTTAATAAATCATCCAGGCCAGCACACAATACAGGACTCCTAAACCAACCATCCTCTTTGCAGGAGAGGGAGGGCTAGAGCAGAAAGGAAGATGTTTAAACCCCCAAATAAAAATCACAATCATTTCCTATAAAAATATGCCTCGATTCACTAAGTATCTATTGTATATGACTCATTAAATCTCTGCCTTCATTTAATTGACATCCTAATGAAGAAAGACAGACAAAAATCGGATAAATTAGTTTGGTGTCAGATGGGGGAGATACTAAGGAGAATAAAAACAAAACAATATTTAGCAAGAGGCCATAAAGGCTTTATGAAGCAGAAAGCACTTAGGTAAGAGCCTGAAAGTAGTGAGCGATTGGTCTAAGGAATAGAGAATGGTCTGAGGAACAGTCAGTACACACACACTGGGTTTGAGCATGCCAAGTGCGTTCCAGAAATGAGGAGGCCAGTGTGGCTGGTGGTAAGCGAGCCAAAGAGTTGGTAGGAACAGGAGATGAAGGAGTGTGATAGGTTCCATTTTGAACACACGAAAGAGAACATGCTCTATTATTTATGTGAAGTCAAGGCAAAAAATCAGGCAAAACATAAGCTTTAGAGAGAGTTATTAAACTATATGTTGCATGTGGGGGGTGATGGACTATGAAACGTTATAGGAAATCTTTTGGAAAAAATCCATATTTTTAGCTGAGTGGTAGCCACATAGGTTCAAACATGTATCAAATTTCATCCATGGTACACTTAAGATGAATTCAGTCAACTCTCCTTTCCACACATATGTTGCACTTCCATAAGAAGCTTGTACAGATACAAGGGGACAACAGCATAATACTGCCATATTATATCTAAGCCATCCCTCACAAAATTAATCCATCTATTTACTGATGATGTTAAAAGATGAAAAATATAACACCCAGTGCTCCATGCAGAACGTGCCCTCTTTAACACAAACAATGAGTCATGGAACACTACATCAAAAACTAATGATGTAATGTATGGTGATTAACATAACAATAAAAATTTTTAAAAAATGAAAAATAAGTATGCAGCAATATTATGCCATAGACATTTATTTCATTAGTAATTCACTTAAAACATTTTATATAATTTGTTCACCCATAAAAGTTATGGTAGGAGAAGTTTTCATGAATAATTTAGCAGCAAAAAGCAAAACAAAGCAAAAAAATAATTTAGCAGCATGGAATATGTTGTAATCAGATGTAACATACATTATTTTATGTAATGTACAATATTATATATATATTGTATACATTCCTCCCATGTTAGAGAAGTATATATACGTTGGTTAAAATACTTTTGAGTGCATTGAAAAATAAATGATCTTAATTTCAAACATATTTCACACTTATTTGCATGATAACATATTCATTACTACTTAATATATTTTAAAACCAAAAAGACCCTTTTAGGGGCGCCTGAGTGGCTCAGTTGGTTAAGCGTCTGCCTTAGGCTCAGGTCATGATTCCAGGATCCTGGGATCAGGCCTGCTTAGGGCTCCTTGCTCAGCAGGGAGCCTGCCTCTCCCTCTCCTCCCTGCTCGTGCTCTCTCTCACTATCTCTGTCCTGTCTCTTTCTCTCAAATAAATAAATAAAATCTTTAAAAAAATAAAAAAATAAAGGACCATTAAACCTTTAAGTCCTAAACCACACCCCAAGTTATTAAAGTTTTACTTAGCGTTAAAAAAATTACAAAACAGGGCGCCTGGGTGGCTCAGTCGTTAAGCGTCTGCCTTCGGCTCAGGTCATGATCCCAGGGTCCTGGGATCAAGTCCCACATCGGGCTCCCTGCTCAGTGGGGAGCCTCCTTCTCCCTCTCCCACTCCCCCTGCTTGTGTTCCCTCTCTCGCTGTCTCTCTCCCTCTGTTGAAAAATGAATAAAATCTTTAAAAAAAAAAAAATTACAAAACAGATAAAACAATAGTAAATTCTAAATAGTAAAATTGTAAATAGTAAATATGTAAATAGTAAAAATGATAGTAAAATCATGTTTTAAATTACAGTTTTTGTCAAAATATAAACTTTTAGTAAATTTGGCAGAACCACATGGACATTTTTCATTTTCCAAAACCTCAAACTGAAACATCAAGCACACTTCTCTAAATGACTCTCAGAGGTGGGAAGGCCCATGCAAATAGAAAGAAAGGAAGCCAGTGCCTTGATCATTGAAGAGAGCAACAAGAGAATAAAAAAAAATGATTGTGAAAGTAGGAAATCAAAAATACGCTACTGTGTAGGTGAAGAAATCCCCTGCAAGACTCTTGCTAAGGAAATGAGAGAGATTAATTTTATACAGAGGAAAATAGTCTAAAGATAAAGGAAGAGCCATCTCTCTTTTCTTCAATGGTATTTATTTTTAAAATATGTTACAAACTATATTCAAAATTATGCTTGTACATTATATATGTGATCTCATTTGTCTTAATACCACCCTGCAATGTTAATATTCACAAATACTAAAATTTACAGAGTGGAAAATGAGGCTTGGAGAATTGAATTATCTAAGATTACACAGAAAAATAATGTTTGAGCCTTTTGAACTCTGCTTTTTCACTATACCCTCGCCTACTTCTCCAGTAAAACGACCCATACCAGAATATCTCATGGGTACATCAGATTCCAAGAGAGGGAGTAAGAGATGGGCATATTGGTGAGGTACTATTTCCACTACAACTTACCATTATTAGCAATAAGTATTACTTAAGGTGCTTCTAACTGATGATTTCTCAATGTCTTCTGTTTGCTTGGTGTTTGAATAATCTCATTTCCACTAGTACATGATTCCTTCTACACCTTGGTAGACAAAATTTGTATTAGTATCATAGGGTGATATGCTACGTTCAGTGGAAAATCTCATTGAATTCCCAGCAATTCATGAGCCTTCTTGTGACACTTAGTGTATTTCTGAAGTGATAAGCCACATTACACAGTTGAGTTGACTAGCTGCTAAAATTAGATTATATGTGTCTTGGGAAACCTCTTATGTTCTAATGATAAAACGTACTATGTTGTTATCTACATTTATTTTTTTTAAATCACATCAAGCTAACAATAAACTTTAATATTCCTAGTTTATAAATAAAAATATATGCTCAGAGAAATACTTTTTCCATATGTAGACATGTAGGTGTGGTGATTTAAGCTAGAAGTCCTTGATATTTCCATGACACAGTCTTGACCACTGTTCACATGTTATATTCTCTACAGTGAATACATTTATCATGGCACGGGAGAATCAGACCTTCAACTCAGACTTCATCCTGCTGGGGATCTTCCATCACAGCCTCACCCACACCTTCCTCTTTTCTCTGGTCGTGGGTGTCTTCACAGTGGCCTTCATTGGAAACACTGTCATGATTCTCCTCATCTACCTGGACACCCAGCTTCACACAGCCATGTACTTCCTCCTCAGTCAACTGTCCCTCATGGACCTCATGCTCATTTGCACCACTGTACCCAAGATGGCTTTCAATTACTTGTCTGGAAGGAAGTCCATCTCTCTGGCTAGTTGTGGAGCCCAGATATTCTTATATGTGTCCCTGCTTGGAGCAGAATGTTTCCTGTTGGCTACAATGGCCTATGACCGTTATGTTGCCATTTGTCACCCATTACGATACTCAGTTCTCATGAACCAGAAAATCTGTTGTGTTATGGTTGTTTCTTCCTGGATTGTTGGCTTTCTTGATGGTATAATTGTCATTGCAGTTGCACTGTCTTTCCCATATTGTGGTGCCCGAGAAATACCCCACTTTTTCTGTGATGTCCCTGCCCCTCTCACTCTCTCATGCACTAATACATTGCTATTTGAAAGGTTTAATGTTTATTTGCTGTGTAATTATGCTTCTCTTTCCTGTAGCAGTAATCATTGCTTCCTATGTTCGTGTTATTGTGGCTGTCATTCACATGGAGTCTGGGGAGGGTTGCCAAAAAGCTTTTGCCACCTGTTCTTCCCACCTCATGGTGGTAGGAATGTACTATGGAGCAGCCATGTTTATATACATGCGGCCTGTTTCTGATCGTTCCCCCACCCAGGACAAGATGGTGTCAGCCTTCTACACCATCCTTACTCCCATGCTGAATCCCCTCATCTACAGCCTCCGCAACAAGGAAGTGGCCAGAGCATTCATGAAGGTGTTGGGGAAGAACAAGTCTGGAGAGCAAATTGCCTAATAACTTTTTTCTGTCTTCTTTGCTTTATGCTGAAATTGATCTATTCGGCTGCTACAATTCAGCTCCCAATATTTACCTATCCTTGTATCAAAAGTTTTATAGACAAGTACACAAGATTTAGAAAGGGAAAAACTGTCAGCATGCTTTTTTGTTCAAATATTATATTTCTTTTGTTATGGAAACTTCAAAGTTTGGCTATAAGTAAATATTTGCTGTAAGATAATATGCACAATGTATAGTCTGTCTTTTGCAATACCAGTTAACAACAGAGAGATATTTCCAGTCACAATACCACATAATACAAACAGGGCACTGATAAACTTTTCTTAATATATAGTAGTTTTACATTTGGCCAATCAAAACATTCTCCAGAGTCCAATATCATACCTTGTTTAGATCAGTTTGTTAAAGTGAAAAACTAACTTAATTATATACCAAGTTATAGATTTATAAGATTATTATAAAAATTAATACTTTATCTAGATAGAGAAAAGATCATCAGATTGATCATTAGGCATATTGAGTCTATCTTGTAATGGACATTGTCCTCCTTCAGGATATCAGAGGATTAGGGAACTCCTACTTATTTCTGTTTTCTGTAGACATCAGCCTTTTACATGGGAGACTGAAATGTGATTCCTCAAAGTCTGATCTTTTCATGCTTAAATGTCCTGATCATTATAAGGGTGTGTACTACAATTATATGGAAAAGTGATCAATTTTATAAATATAAAAGTTTAGGTTTTCTGAAGTCTGGAGAGTTTTTTATAAATCATGTGTCATGTGTGACATCACTATAGATAGTGTAATAATTATATTTATATGAAATGTAGCACAATTCTGGGGATTCTTTTGTTTTATGAGCAACAGCCACTATCTGAATTTTAACTCTTTTCTTAAAACTCTGTTGTTTTGAAACTGAATTACTTTTCCTTGTGCATAACAAATGAACACAAACTCAGCAGCTCTAAATAATAACTGTTTATAAAGTCCCAGTATATATAGGTAGGAATTCTGGCATGGCTAACCTAAGCATTCTGCTTAAGGTACCACAAGGTGGTAATCCAGGTGTTGGCTGAGGCTGCAGTTACATCTAAGGCTCAGGGTCATCTTTCAAACTCATACGGGTGTTGAAATAATTCATTTCTTTGCACGTGAAAAACTCATTATCTTACTTTGTCAAGGCCAGCAGGAGAGTCTGTCACCTAAGGAAAAGCCTAAGTCCTCTTTTAAAGGTCTACCAACTGGTTAAGACAAGCCAACTCAAGATAAGCTACCTTAGATAACTTGAAGTCATTTGATTTGGGATCTTAATTACATTGGTACACTCACTTCACTCTCTCCTTATAGAATAATATAATCATAGGGGCAATGCCAGGAGAAATAAATCATGGGGAATGTTTAGGATTCTGTCTACCACACACACCCACAAAACTTTCAGACTCTTATTTATAAAGGGCAAAATAAGGTAGTTACAATAACTCTTCCTGTCAGTGATGTGAGAACTTTGATTATGTCCTAATAATGGACCAAATTATTTAACTTTTAGTAATTCTTTTATGGAGTCCAGGGTAGGGGTGTGTGTGGTAAGAATAAAAGGCTAAGAATGGAAAAGTACCTGGTGTTGAGTCTGAGTAGGGAAAAGTGTCTTAAAGTTTTTCCCCTTTTCCCTGCTGTAAGGAGGTCTTGGAAGAGCCACCTGAAGAGGACCTCTGATAAATAGAATTAGCAATTAAAGTGCCACCACAGCTAGGAAAGGAAATATATAATAGCATGACCAGCCAATGGGTCCTGAGTCCTTGACTGCAACTCCCACTAGTCTGCAATGCATTGGCTGTGCATCAAGTCTGGAGTGAGGAGGGCAGCTTTTTCTCTTTAATGTGTTTAGTATATACATTTCCCTCAAATACAGATTTGCTATTATTAAGGAAATATTTCACATCACATATCATTAACTGATTTGGGAGTTAGTTGAAGATGGGGCAGGAAAGGGGTACTCTATCTACTGTAAATTGGGAAGATATTAAGGGTGATTATCCAGAGTACCATTTATCACTTCATTTTTCCCAGTAATGTTTTATTTATTTTTATTTAAAAACAAGGCAACTAATGAATTGTTGAACACTGCATCAAAAACTAATGATGTATTATATGTTTGGCTAATTGAACATAATAAAAATTAAATTAAAATTAAAAAATAAAAACAAGGCTACTAGGAAGAATATAATACGATCTATAGCCATACATTCTCCTAAGACTAAAAAAGTAAATAAAAAAAATTTTGTGTATTCAGACTAACCCTACAAAGTTTGGTAGGGATATGAGTTGAAGGTTTCCATTACAGTAAAATCCTCATGAGCATCATGTAGATTTCTAATTTACACAGAGTTTAAAGGTAACATGTTTATGCCTTAGTTTTTCTTGTAAAATGTGTATGCAGTATTGTGGAAAAGTAAGTGTTTTTTGTTCCTTGGTGGAACTGTGAGTTGCTTTATTCTTTCATGAAGGCACTTTAGCCTTACTCATCTAGATGTATAATTTTATGTAGCTTTGAACAAATATGTTCCAAGTTAAAATGTTATCTTTAATAATCAGCAGTCAAATATTGATACACAAGTAAAGAAAGGAGAAAAAGTTTAAAGAATATATGACCAATTATAGAAGGGTTAAAGAAATACTGCATAAACTTCTACCTTTATCATCAATTTCATATTCACATTGTGTAACTCATAATTCCTAAATAATAAAATCTGTGCATCTGGCAGTAATTGGTTTTGACTCTTTTTCCAATTAAAAAATACAGAAATCTTGGGGTGCCTGGGTGGTTCAGTTGGTTAAGCGTCTGCCTTCAGTTCAGGCCATGATCTCAGGGTCCTGGGACTGAGCCCCACATCAGGCTCCCTGCTCAGTGGGGAGTTTACTTCTCCCTCTCCCTCTGCTGCTCCCCCTGCTTGTGCTCTCTTGTTTTCTCTGTCAAATAAATATAAATCTTTAAAAAAATAAAAATAAATAAATACAGAAATATTGCAATTCTTCATGGCCATTTCAGTCATTACTAGATATTTAGGTACTAT